>NC_064618.1:383112792-383427667 GCF_023898315.1 Schistocerca nitens
GAGAAATAATGAATAAGCCACTGAAAAAATTACACATTTTAATTTCCACGTGAGAGGGAAACATTTGTTAATTGTGTACTCTGTTTACATTCCAGCTTACAAACATTGCTCACTGTCATGATCATCTGCATCCACAACAGCTGGAACTGCACTAGAAATTGCTTTACTGCTTCCAGAAACAACAGTGGACCATGCAATGTTCAGATGTCATGGCACAGCTCATGCATTGCTTGAAGATTGCACATAGCATCCAGCATTCTAGTCCATGGCAACAGTAACTTTTTTAAGACTCTATGGTGCAATTGGCTGCTAGCCATTACTAGGAGCAATTCCCAAATAGCCAGTTAATTCAAACCTCTGAATCATTTTCCTCAACCCCAGTGTGGAAAGAAGACCACTCCATATTACTTTAATGCATTGGTACTCACGAAGAGCAGCAGCACTATTGCTGTTGTTTGGGTAAAACAACTTTTGAGTAAAGCACTGCTCACCTTGCCCACCCTCATGTTGACTGGCTACAACTGTAATGCACCGTGTGTCACCATACCAGTACCAGCACCTAGCACTACTAACAACACAAATCTCAACGCACAGTCTGATCATTATTCCTATACAGTTGGATATCCATATGGTAAACAGTTTTCCATTTACACAGGTCATATTGTTCAAGTACACTTGTACCGAGATTCCATTCTTCATTTCACAGGTTAAGTGATTCAGCCTCTATAACAATTACCAAATGTCAGTTTAATAGGTTTAATAAGCTGTTGATGGTCTGAAATCAGTCAGTTGTTTGAACATTAGTAATTCAAAAATTGTGGACTCAGAAAATTTCATGACTACAAGATTCCTTAATTTGTTTACATTTTCCACTCATATTTAGAAAATCATGACAGCATTAGCATACTGTTCCCATTCCCTGCAAAATAACTGCACTTGCAGAGCTATTTGACCGAGTGAAGTGCCGCATTGGTTAGCACACTGGAATCTCATTCGGGAGGATGATGGTCCAAACAAATATGTGGCCATCCTGATTCAGCTTTTCTGTGATTTCCATAAATCATCCCAGACAAATGCTGGGATGGTTCCGTTGAAAAGGGCATGGCCGACTTCTTTTCCCATACTCCTAAGCCGATGGGACTGATGACTGCACTGTTTGGCCCACTTCCCCCAAGTCAACCAACTAGAACTATTTGCCAGGTATAAAAATGTACTGCATGCTCATCATTTGGTTTCAGAAGGGCATCTATCCGTGTGAAATTCATATACACACACAATAATAATAATAATAATAATAATAATAATTGTATTGCAATTACACATCACTTTAGGAATACAATTACAATACAGCACAAAATGCACATAAGTTACAA
The DNA here is from genome assembly GCF_023898315.1 of Schistocerca nitens. NCBI lineage: Eukaryota > Metazoa > Arthropoda > Insecta > Orthoptera > Acrididae > Schistocerca > Schistocerca nitens. The sequence continues at coordinate 383,114,166 of NC_064618.1, forward strand.
ATTTACAGACATATTATTTATATAAATTGTCACATCTGGTGTAGTGTCAGAGATGTTTCCAGGTTCCCACGCCCGGGTTCCCGGGTTCGATTCCCGGCGGGGTCAGGGATTTTCTCTGCCTCGTGATGACTGGGTGTTGTGTGATGTCCTTAGGTTAGTTAGGTTTAAGTAGTTCTAAGTTCTAGGGGACTGATGACCATAGCTGTTGAGTCCCATAGTGCTCAGAGCCATTTGAACCATTTTTGAGGTTTCCAGGGCACGAATTTTGAAGGCAATCTTCCACAATGTGTCTGACAGTCTGTTTTGGAAAGCCACAGATGTACTCTGCAGTGGTATTCTTTCCAAATCTGTAAAGTAAGTCACTGCATCTCCTGTGGTTGGTTCAAATCCTGTGTACTTCACATCCTCCAGGGCAGACAAGTTCCCATATTTTGTTGTTAGCATGGAGAAAGCTCTGGTAGAATGTTGTTACTACTCTTCCATCCAAGCTTCAGGGAGGTTGAAGTTACGGTCCGCAAGGTTGATAGCTGTTCTAAGTGGCGGATGTCTGGAGCAGAGCTTGTTGGTTTGGACAGCAGGTATGTCCCCATGAACTGACAGCACCTGGTTGTTGCAGATTTTCTTTATTACCTGAGAGGATTATTATTTCTTTTCAGGTTAGTTGGTGGAATGCGGGTCAGGGCAGACAGCCAGAACACTGGAATGGACTTGATTGTATCAGTAACAATCTGCATTATTTGATTTAGTTGTGTATCTATTAGTGTCACATGGCTGGTGTTTATTCATACAGAGCTGCAGTAATCTGCCACAGAGTAGACAAGGCCAAGGGTGAGTGATCTTAAGGTCGAAGCTGCTGAACCCTAACGGTGAATCACATAATTTTTGCAGAATATTAATTCTTGATGTCAGTTTTAGCTGCAGGGCTTGTTAGATAGTGTTTAAATGATTGCATTCTGTCGATTATAACTCCAAGCTCGTGTGGATATTTGCTACAGGCCAGGCTGTTGCTCTTTAAAAATACATCCATTTCTCGGTTGGCAAGAATATTACTCTGGCAAAAGCAAGTGGATTCAGTTTTGTTAGGGTTTGATTGAAGTCGTCATTTAGGAAAGTAATGTTGTACTTTACTTAGGTCTTTTATTAATAAGTCATTTGTGACAATTTGTTTGTCCTGTGTTGCTGTTACTCAGTCTTCAGCATAACTAACCTGCCTGGGTTGAGTGACTTGCATATCTGCAATGTAAAAGTTAAATACTAGCAGAGCCAGTACTGAGTTTTGAGGTAGGCGTATGGTTGAGGATCTTCTGATCACTAACGGTGTTGCCTAAAAATCACCTGCAGTGATCTGTCAGCCAGCGTATTGTTGAGAAGTTGGTCTATTCTTCTGCAGTATATTACACAGAGCAGCTGATACACAACATCCTGCCTCTGTCAGTATCATAAGCTGCAGACAGGTCAATAAATACAGCAGAAGTCTTTAGTTTTTTCTGGAGGCCAGCTTCTGTGTAAGTTGTCAATGAAAATACGAGGGTAATCCCAACAGTAAGGTCTCCTATTTTTATATAAGTACATAGACCTGTTTATTTCTGCAATGGTTTACATCAGTTTACAGCTTGAACATTTAGCTATTTTTCGACATAATCACCATTTCTGTCGATGCATTTTTGTAGACGCTGTGGCAGTTTTTCTATGCCCATGTCATACCAGCTCACCGCCATGCTGTTCAGAAAGTTATGAAGCTCTTCTTTCACCTCGTTGTCGGAGCTGAATCGCCGGGACCACAATTAATGCTGACAGGTACTGTGAGACTATGAAAAAACTCAAACGGACAATTCAGAACCGGAGAAGAGGAATGTTGAGCAATGGCATACACATTCTCCATGACAACACTCACCCACACATCGCTCAGCAAACCGTTGCTCTCCTACAACAGTTTCAGTGGAACATAATCACCCACCCACCCGTCCTGACTTGGCGCCCAGTGACTATCACCTGTTCCCTAGATTAAAAGAACATTTGGCCGGAAAGCGATTCAGCTCCGACGATGAGGTGAAAGAAGACGTTCATAACTTTTTGAACAGCATGGCGGCAAGCTGTTATGACATGGGCATACAAAAACTGCCACAGCGTCTACAAAATGCATAGACAGAAATGGTGATTATGTTGAAAAATAGCTAAATGTTCAAGCTGTAAACTGATGTAAACCATTGCAGAAATAAACAGGTCTATGTACTTATAAAGAAATAGGAGGTCTTATTTTTGGGATTACCCTCGTACTCGATCCACACAGCTTCAGTTCGGTCGAAATCCAGTCTGTTGAACAGGAATCTTTCCAAGTATCTTGGTATGTGTTTTGTTACACATCATACTCAGAAGGGCGATAGGACAAGAACTTGGATATTTGTGGTTGGGTTTACCTGGTTTTAAGATGCCACTGACCTTTGTCCGTTTTCTAAGTTGTGGAATGGATCCTGTTTGCAGAATCTTGGAGAAGAATTGGGCTAGCCATAGTTTAGCATATATACCACAGTGCCAGAGGAACCATTGAAACCTGGAGCTTTACCTGATGATGTGTGCAGCAACTATATTCAGTTTTATGAGGTTGTTGTTGCTCATTATTCGATTAGCACCTCCCACATTGTTTAATAGTGACCTGACTCTTGTGCTTGATTGTTCGAAGTCAAGTTTTTCAACCATGTCGAGCCGTTGCTGGTGGTGCTTGTCCTCAAGACTATGCAGCAGTTAATTTGCTATTTCTTGCTCTCAGTGTCCCACGTAACCTTTGGGAATAAACTTTCTTGTTCTGTTCAGTACTTCCATAGTTATTGTTCAGGACAGGGATCTATCCCACAGTCTTATCGAGGTTTTAGAGAAGTCAGACCATTTGCTTTCTGAAAATTTCAGCATGGGTGAGGAATGGATTTTAGCAGTGAGATTTATAAGTTTGCTGCTGGTATTACTGGGTAGTGGGAAGTCATACAGAATTCTCTGTGATTGCTAATGGCTTGAGGTTATCATTTGAAGATATAAAACGTAATTCAGGTTTGTACTCTTGCCTCCATGCAGCTGATCTAAATGTGAACTAATCCTTGGCATCAAAAATTAGGCTGAGACTGTGTTCTTCTGCCTATGAAATTAAAGCTTCTCCATTGGAGTCATTAGAGCTATACTTCCATTGCTCATTCTGGCTGTTGAACTCCCATGTAAATAGCTGGGTGGATATGTGTGTGAGGACTTGAGATGGCCATTGAACTGCTTGAGGATTGTAGATGTTTACAGTAAGTAACTATCCAGTTTTTATAACAACTTCTTGGATTTCGTTACAGGTTAAGAAGGCACACACTATTGTATTGCATACATATCCTGTAGGCTGGGTGGTAACTTGCACGGAGGAACTCAAACACTTGTATTTTACCCCTTGTCTTGAGTTGCATGTATTTCTTGGAGAGCAATCACTTTATTATTATTTTATAGGCAGAGCTGCGTGAATATTGGCATTTAGATCTGTTAATGCTCTCCATGTTGATCTGTAAGATTCTAGTGCTGGGTCTAAACTATCTAGGTCCTTTGGTCCTTAAAAGAACTGTTATTGATGTTAGCAGCCATAGTGATGTGCCGTACTAAGAGATTACGAGTATTGTCTAGCACTGAGTGATTTTGATTGCTTAGTGCTGTCCAGGTCATGTGTTGAGTCCAGTGTAATGTTACTTCATGGAAACATGTGTACACTGACTTCAGTTGTAGAGAAACAAATATGTGTGATGAACAGTGATTTTATCAGCCAAGTATGTCCCCCAGTGCCAACAATCATGTGTCCACTAACTTACTACAGTTTTATGCAAAGATAATTTACAGGGAGGCAGATTGCCACTGTGATTGACATGCCTATTCTGTACATGATGTTGTTTGTTGATATATGTATTGTGCACTCAGTGCCTCAGTAAGGGGCTGCTGTTCCTGTCTTTTGTTATTATGGAAGATTAGCTGCAGCATGTGATGCCAAAGCATGTGATGCCAAAATTGGAAACGATTAATATGGGAACACACACTATCTCCACTACCCAAAATGGCTCAACCGGTAAAGCAAGTCTTGTCACTTCTGGTGCCCACATAGATTTGCTTGTTTTGATCACTGGATGAGAGCACAGGCACTGACTCCATGGGGCCTGAGGGGGCCCGAGCCCCCTCAAAAATTTAAGAAAATTATTAGTTATATGCTTTGTAAAATCACAAAATTATGTTGGAATTTTTTATTTCCCTTGTTTGACGGTAGTTACCTTTCAAAATACATTCAGTAATGAGTTAAAACAAATAATTATTACAATAGTAAGCAGGTTAACTGAAAAAAAGTGGTGTGAATCATGATAGTGTTACGGTGCTGCGGGCACACTTAGAATTTCGTTCTGGTGCGCAAACCTTCGGGTAAAGTCTAGTGCCAGCAGGCCAGCGCTGCAGCTGCAGCAACATCAAAAGGATTGGAGCAGAAGTACTTGGAACCCTCCGCCTCGCGTGGCCTTGACGCTTTGAGACATTACGACGCCACAGCTATATAAAGCCCACCCTGCTGTCGCAGTCATTTGGTGTGGGTAGTTTCATTCAGTGCATGTTGCAGACATGTTTAGTCTTCCAACTTTAGTGACTAGTGGGCTATTTTATATGACTATATTTTATTTGTTTACCTTAGTCTCTCAGTGTATTGTGAATTAAGTTTGCAATGGATAAATTGGTTACCAAAAAGGCGTGCTTGGAAGTTGCTGATACTGCAAGTCAATCTCCAACAATAATCAGTTGTTTTGTCATCTTCGGGTTTCAGAAGCCTTGGTTGATCAAATATACATGGATAGAATGTGAAGCACCTACCGAAAAAGTTTTTTTGCAAAACCTGCAAAGAGGCAGATGCTAAAAAATCTATTACAATTTTCTTCAAAAAAAGAAGATGCATTTACTTCCATAGGGTTTTCTAACTGGAAAAAGGCTTTGGAAAAATTCCATCCTCATGAAAATACGTTTACCCATAAAAAAGGTGTTCTGAAACTAAGTCTATCACTAACCGAAGTGTGGCTTAGCTCTTGAGATTTTCTGCAGAGGACAATACAGAGGCAGGTTACAAATGTTCAGGCTGGCTACCTTGAGTCAGTGTTACAATTCAAGACAATTCTTTTTATGTCTTTACTGCCATGCAATGAACCCAGTAGAAGATGTCAATGAAAGTATTCAATGCCCTCGTCTTAAGTGTTGCTGATCTGGAAAAAATATATGTGGGCTTGATTTGTATATTGAATGGAAGGCATGATAGTTTTGAAGACTTTTGGGAATTGTGTTTAAAAGAAAAACCTTTACAAGTTGATGATCCTTCGCTTCCTCGGAACCAAAGTATACCAAAGAAGTATGAAAACAATGAAGCCAGCTCACTGCACACTTACAAAACCCCAAAGAGATACTACAAAGCTAAAAACTATAAAGCTATTTACATTGAAGTTTGTAAAACAGTGCAGTCTTGCATTACTGAGAGGTTTGCTTCAACTGGACTCACACAGGTCATTGCAGTTGAAGAAGAGTGCTTGCTTTTAGTAAACTTGGGAAAATCAACTTAGTTTTTCAAAAATGACCTAGACATTGAGAGACTGCGCTTACACTTGAATATGTTAGCCGATATCGCTAATAAAAAACAACTGATCTTAAAAACCATGCATGATGTAAGGAAGTACATAACACAAGAGCCTGCAGTTGGGGAAATGTTATGTGAAGTAGTCAAGTGCATTAAGCTTCTCCAAGTAGTTCCAATCACGACAGCAACAGCAGAATGGTCATTTAGCACCCTTAGACAGCTGAATTCATATCTCCGATCAACAATGGTACAGAAGTGATAGAATAACTTGGCTGATCTTCATGCCCACCAAGATGTTTTGGATGAATTGGATATCTGACCAGTCATCAATGGCTAAGCCATGTCTCCGCTATATCCTTTCTTTCAGGAGTGCTAGTTCTGCAAGGTTCGCAGGAGAACTTCTGTAAAGTTTGGAAGGTAGGAGGCAAGATACTGGCATAAGTAAAGCTGTGAGTACCAGGCGTGAGTCATGCTTCGGTAGCTCAGATGGTAGAGCACTTGCCCGCGAAAGGCAAAGGTTCCGAGTTCGAGTCTTGGTCGGGCACACAGTTTTAATCTGCTAGGAAGTTTTATATATTCACTGTTCTATAATATTACTGTAAATTAAATTAGCTTTTTACGAAAATACCATGTGTGTTTATGTCTTGTTTCTTTTTTCAAAGCCAAAAAAATGTGTGAGGCTTGTCGAGTTTCCCGGAGTGTCAAGTTATCGAGAGCCAGTTTTTGGGCTTCTAATGTTGATCATATGACTCTAAAATGCTTAAAAAAACTTTAGAACTCAATATTTTTCATCTAAAATTTAGAAAATTTCCCAGGGCAAGACCACCAGTATGCCCCCCACCCCCAATATTTTTTGTAAGTCAGTGCCCCTGGATGAGAGACAGTTAATGATGCTGTTGGTGACTTGTGGAGAAAATTCTCAAATTGAGTTAACCTCTCTCAACAGCCATAATGTTGCTTGATGTTAATATGCAGCCACACCTGACCATCTGCATGTGTTCATTGTTGTGGTCGCTTTATGTTGGAATCACTGGACTTAACACTTTGATTTTCAGTACTTTATATTTTGGAAGTAGCTCTTAGTCTCAATTGAACAGATGTCCTGCACCACTGACACTACATTGTCACAGGGGCTTGACGCAGATGCCTTCTGTGCATGCATCAATACTTACTATACTGACTGAATAAATGCCTAAACCAGAATGTTAATCCATTGGAAATTATCAATTGTGTTACTGTTCCGCAGTGTATCAATGTACGAGGCTGTGAGATGACGTTTGTCTGTGACAGCTCTTGTTGCTTATTTTTTGAACAGGGCATAACTTCTCATTATAGTCCAATAAATATATGGTTTAGATGTGAAATGTTACAGTACTTATGGAAGCTGTTTGTTACTGTTATTGTTCACAATAAATGTAATCCCTTTACTACCATGTCATGTCGACACACTTGGTGCAAGTTAGTAAGTTCCCTCTGCCACTTAGTGTAGTACTGTTTTGTGTTTTGCATAGTGAGTAGTTTTTTTGTGTGTGATTCTTAACTGATCACTTACAATTTTGAAATAAGAGCTTTATGGAATTTCATTCTATTGCCATTGCAGGAAAATGTTGGAGGAACAACATATTTTTATCCTGCATCGGGTGGGGAAAACAGCAGCTTAAACAGCAGTGGTCTGAGTTTGAATTCAAACACTTCAGTTTCTTCAGTGGTTCTGCCTAGTTTTCATATGTATCCAGGGACTCCAACCCATTTGCACCCTGTTCCACAAAGCAAGGCTGGCAGTGGATTTTATATAGCAGAAGAACTGCGTCTAGAAGCCCTGCATAGAAATGCTCTTGTACTTTCTCAGCCTGATCCAGACCAGTATCCAGGTAACATTCCATATAATTGTAAGCGGTACTATAATTTTGTGTTTAGCTTTATGTGCTTCTAGTGCTCTGCATATAACTGTTATTACTTGTTATACCAATTAATATTATTATTATTAATCAACATAATATTTGTTATGTTTACTGCATTAATAACAAATGACAAATGTGCCATTGTGGAATTTCATTTGTATATAAGCCCTGAGCCTTTTGGAGTACCAGTATTCATCTTCAAATTCCTACGTTCACATATTACATATTGCATGATGTCAGCATTGTTTCGTTTGCTGTTGTGTTGCATGAGAAATATTTTGTGGTTGGCACTACTTTTGACCTATGTATGTGGATGAAACAGATTAGCAAGCCTTTTGTGTAATAAACATGTAGGGTTATTTATTAGCAAGGTAAAAAAGTTATGGGGTATGCTGACTTACATGGGCTGCAGTTTCAGCTTCTGTAATTCTTTTATTGTAAAGATTTTTTTTTCCAAAAAACTCAAATGCTTCACACCGTAAAACAGTGTGGAATATGTCACTAATGCCATTCACTGTGTAATATATTACACGAAACTGTACATGAATATGTACAAATTTTCCAGATTTTATTTTATTTATTTATTTTTTACAATTGCAGCCCATTATCAAGGAGTCTAGCATAGGCCATCCAGTAAAATTTTTGTGGATGTTAATAATTGTATGTATTAATTATTTATTCCTAGTACTTTCATACATTTTGGCCCAGAAATGCTAATTTTAAAAAAAGAAGTTACCACTCCTGCTGCTGCTACTAGTACAACTAGTTACTACTATTTCACAGCTACAACAGAAACTCCATAACCAATTACCTAGCTACTAATACTACCGTTAGTGCGAAAGATTCAGTTCTGTTTATGTTATTTATTAGGGTCATCTAAACTGTTGACATTTGTTTCCACTGCTGGATCTGCCTCATACTACCTCGGTCAACAGCCATTGTCTGCATGATTCCTTGTGCATAGTGCAGCATGTTAGCAGCATTTCCACTGTAACATCTTAGAATACACACTTTCGTGATCACTTGCACCATTGCAATACAAATTCTTCGAAAACTGTTTCATTCAGTGGTCACCGACCTCGTTTGCCTTCTCTCCATATGTAAAGTAATCCATAATAGCTGGGATGGCTGCATGTTGTTGTGCGGTTGAGTGCTTCTTGAAGTTTTCCTTGGCCTTCCTGAATACTGCAGCTGCAATATCATCCAAGGTGCATCAGATTGACTCATTCCTCAGTGCTGCTTTGGGATCCAGCATCCTTAATGCCTGAGAACCATTAGTTGCTTTGTATTCGAAGAGCACACAGTCCCACAGAGTGTCTGTTCTGGAGTGCCCATACTGCCACAGGTGCAACTATAATTAAGCTGTCTTTTTATTTTGTGCAGATACGTAGCATATGGGTCATGATCAGTCAGGTAATGTCTAATTCTGCAAGATGGCTGAATATATCTCATTTTTAGCCTCTCCATGATGTCATGGAGAAATTTAAATGTTCTCGTTTTTCTGATTTGTAAGTCCAGTGGGCATATTTCTAGAATTGCTAACAGTGCATCATTTGAGGTAATGAAGTAGGCACCCATTAATCTTAGTAATATTCCTCATTGAAATCTTCTGACTGATGCAGCTGGCTTCACAAGGTGCAATTGATGAGCTCAAATGCTCGCAACATATCCTGCAACTGATGCTAGTATATACTGGTGGTTACTCTGATTGTTTTCAAGGAAAGCTGAAATAGCCCATGTGCAGTAGCTATGATTTTGTGCATCAGGTGTGTGATTTTTCTGCCTGCTTTCTCTATATGATGTGCAAAATTACATCATTTGTACAGGAATACCCCTAAACATCTCGTTACTACTCTTTTTCTAATCATTACATCAGTTAATTTTATTTTAGGATTTCTTGCTAGATTCCCTTTCAGCATGAGATAAAGTTTTGGGAGGTGTGTGTGACGGTTTGACACTTCAACACCATCCTCAAAGTACTATCCTTCAAGGTCATGGAGTGCTGCATTACATTTGTTTTCTACAATATTTCTGGACTCAGCACTTATGATGAACAACAAGTCATATGCAAATGTTACCAGTCTGCTTACATTACCACTGTCATGTAAAACTTCTGTTATATGGGCTCCAATTTTGCACCCAAAACTCTGGGCTTCACACTAATACCTGTGGAAAGCGTTTTGTTATGTTCATCATCAATTCCTGTCCTGGGCATATCAGAGGTGCACATCTCCTGAGGCGGTAGTCTCTAACGATGTTGTACAGCACATTAGGACACTTCAGCTCCCAAAGAAAGACAGCCACCAAAGGTTATCGAAAGCACCAGTTATGTCAGTCATCACTACTAGAGCGTACATAGAATGATTATCTGTTGCTAGCAACACTGACTTATTAATTGGGTCTTCAGTTGACTTGCTGCTTCTATACCTGTACTGTTGAGAGTTCATCCCATGTAGCAGTCTGTGATCTTGCAATCTTTTGTGTTATTGATTTTCCAATAACTTACCAGAACATTCAGCAGACAGATTGGTCTGTAGGGTGTTGGTATAATTGGATCCTCTTGTCTTGCCTTTTATTGGTAATCACCACCTTAGCATTCTTCCATGATGCAAGGGCCCTTCCTTTCAAGAACCACTTCTACATTTCACACAAGTAGATATCTAATTGTCATTTAAAGCTTGTATTACTTCGGCAGGGATCCTATCTGGTCCTGGAGATGTTTCTTTTTCAGTTTTACAATTATTTACCTAGTTTCTTCATGTGAAAAGGAGTTCACAAGCTTATTGTTTTATAGTTTGCCCATAACATTGTTCGTAAACTATGACGTTAGGGAGCACTTATGTATATAAGTAGAAGTGTTATATATACATACTAAGGCTAGGCACAAATTGAGATGCCCATAGCGCGAGTGGCGCAATGCACATTTTTCTAACTTCACGGGTTCAAGTGGGCTACGCAGATTGGGTCATGACGAGATGGTGAGATGACTCTTGCCTACACCTGGTAAAGTGGTATGGTTGTGGCACAGTTTGTTACACCACATTAGCGATGTGAGAGATGTGAGATGGGGAGTGGGAAAGCAGTCTTCCCATATGGACAGTAGTAGCATTGGCCATGTGAAAAATATTACCGTACTATTGGCCACTGTCATTGAGTATTGTTTTGCTTTTCATCATTTAAGCTATTGATCTTTTTTCATTAGTACATTATATTTTTCAGTTATTTGTATCTGTGTAGTTTTGCTATTTTGTTTTGTTATTTTCTTCTTTTGTCAAGAACAATTCACAGTTCAATGACTGATGAGCCATTAGACACTGGGATTATATCTTCTGCCTTGACAATGTCTTCAGATCCCAAAATCAATAGCCCATTCATTGTTGGAGTTGTGAAATAGTAAGGTATACTATAAAATCACATGATCAAGAAGCAAAGAAATTTTAAATATATAGAGGAACAAGGTTGCCTGTGTGCTGCATAATATTCTGTTGTATCTGTATGATCTATTACAAACTTTTGAAAAGTGGGAGTTTCCACAAGTTCTTTTTCTCTGTGCTACTGATAAAAAGGATCCAAGATAAGAAGTATGCAAGATTCACTGTGATTACTTGGGTATGGATGTAATTAAGAGGTATCGTACTACATGCATGTGGACATCAAATTTTCACTGTATGCTAGTAACAGTCAAGAAGCTCCAATGAATGACACTGTTCATTTCAGTGGTTGCACACACAGTATCAGCATTAATGAACTGATTGCACAACAGGCTAAACAAATGAGGAAGGTGGTCACTATTATTCTGAAAGTACCAATAAACTGAAACAGTGTGGTGATTTGATATATTTAATTTGTTTAAATGTATTGCTGATGAAGGTGGGCTTGCATTTATGGCAGTGTTTTTGAACGATGCGATGCAGAGAGCTTTGCGATACAAAATATCCATTCATAAACTGCACATTGCCAGTTTGGCAAGATGTAGGTGTGTAATTAGTATCCGGAATGTGCGTGTCACTCCATTTGAAGGGCGCACTTGTCGTACGTGTCTCAATATGTGCAGGTTCTGCACTGTACATGTGGAACATGCACATCATGCTACTAATGTCATGTCATTTCACACATGCTATACACATCTCCATTTGCATTTAGCATAAATGAAGGTAAAAATAAGGGATGTTGTTAATGAGTATGTTGTTAAGAAGAATGTTGCAATGTTGCTTATACATTTCCTGTATTGTTAAGAAGAGTGATAGAGAGGGTTGGGCCACTGTTGTGTCCATAGCCATCTACTTGAAATGATATATTGAATGGTACATTGTTAACAGATTACATATTTTGAGGAACTATCAAAAAAGTCCAATTTGAGAGTGAAAAAGTGCTGTAGAATAATTTTTGACTTCATTGTGGAGCAACTGCAAACATAATTAATATTTTATTGAAAAGCAGTCCAGGTTTTAATAGATATTTTTTTATTTTTAATTCCATTTACTGGATTCAGTCTATAAGACCATCCTCAGACCACAGTTCAACATGACACGAGGAGCCAATGCACAAATCTGCTGTGTAGTACCGACTGGTGCTGTCATGAGTCTACAGTATGTGGCTTGTACCAGTCGCTACTGCACAGCAGCCCCATGCATCAGCCCCTCACGAAATCTGGAAACATGGCCTGATGATGGTTTTATAGACCAAACCTGCTTAACAGAATTAAAAATAAGTATTGTGATCTGAACTGCTTTTTATTAAAACTGCTGTGTATTTAAGCAATAGTGTATTTTTGCACTATTTGAAATAAGTTTTATAGCAAGGCAGCTGTAAGTTGTAAAATTTCCCATGTCATTCTTTTACTCATCATGCTCCACTGATTCATTCAGCCACTCTTTGTGAACATACACACATTTTTGTTTGCCCATCAACCGTCACTTTTATCTAAATACTTTTGGTACCACATCTTGTCTTTTCCTGCTTCTATCTCCTTACCCCTCATGCAACCCATTTCTTTACCATATATCATCTCTTTCAGCGATTTTGTTTCTTTTATATGCCCTTAAGATTCTGCTTGCAAGCAATCTCATATTTCAAGATTTTAAATGTAATTCAATGTCTTACTGTGTTTTGGGCAGGTTTCTGTCCTTTGTTCTATCTTTGCCAACTTTAACATTTAAAAAAGGTTGGAAGGCACTGAGTATTCTGTGCAAAGAATTATAGAGAGGCTTCCTTGTTGTATCTTGATTCTGTCATGCCTGTCCTTTGTAATTAAGAAAAATACTTTTACTAATATATTGTGTTTTTGTGGTTCCATTATTTGGACACGCCATTCTTTGTTATCAATTTAAACAAATACCTCTTATTTTAAACTTATTTCTCATGTATTTGGCATGTTGTGTACCACATGTTGGCTGTTGGATCTAGTTAACTTTTAGTGTATCAAAACCTTTCCTGTTGTTCAGAATTTTGAAGTTTTGTCTATTTTATTTTGATTTCAAAGGTAGTAAAGCCATGCTTATCAGATAATTTGAACTGTTAGTTTTGTTTTCCAACTTATAGTAGAATATACTATTTTTAATTCTTAATACTTTTTTCTCAATACTTTTTTTTAACAGAAATAAAAATTTTTGTAGTAGTTTCTCATTTAGTACTTCCTTTACTAACCAGTTTGTTTTTTTGCTGTTGTTTGATTGCTCTTCTATTTTTGAAATTTGCCCCATTGTTTACCAATTATATCATAAACATTGCTCATTGCTCTGATGTATTGTCCACAATCACAGCTGTTGGTGGCCAGTAAATACTGGTGTGCCAAATTTAATGACAAGAATAACTTTTGCATAATGTGTCATTGTTAAGTAATATAGCTTGATGAAACTTATGTGATATGTAGAAAGGATTGCTATGGTATAATAAAGAAGGTAATCGAAAGAAATTACCAATGAGACAAGCAGAAATGACACTTTTATTCAAAGACAATAATTACACTTAAGTTCTGCAGTTTGTGATGCTCCTTTGGACTTTTACAAAAAGTGGGACTTGGTTCTTCATAGGGTGTGTGATCACCATGGACAGAAATACATCCTCTGCATCGCGCTCCCATGTTGGCCATAGGATTGGTAAGAAGTTCTTGTGGTAGGGTATTCCATTGCTCCACCAGCACATTTGACAATTGCTGGATGGTTGTTGGTGCCTGTGGACATGCTGCAATGTGGGTTCCTGTCATGTCAGTTTGAAGGAAATAAGACCACCGACGCAGCTGCCAGGGCTGCAGTCCTCTTACCTCAGCTCGCTAATTTTTACATTCCCTCTGATGATCTCTGCATTGCCATCTGTCAGCAGATGGTTTCGCTTCGGCATCACCACTGCTCCTCCCTTCATGGGAACAAGCTCCAGGTTATTAAGCCTCTTCCAGTGGCTTGGATAACCTCCTCTTGGCTCTCTCGTGGTTAGATCATTTTAGCTAGGTTGTGTATTGGGTAGTGTCTTTTAGCCATTGCCATTTGTTAAAGGGTGCTCCCCCACCACTTTGTACTCATTGCGCTCAAACTTTGACAGTCTGCCTTTTCTTGATGGAACGCCCCCCCCCCCTCCCCCCCTTTTTTTTTTATTGAAGTCGGAGGAATGGGCAGGCTAGTCCAGTTGCCGAATATCCTCATATCAAGAACTCATCCACATTGGTTGTTCGATGTGATAATGCATTATAATCCACAAAATTTAAGTCATCCATGAGAAGACCTAAATAGGGAAGAAGTGCAGGGTGACAATGATGTTGATTGGTGAATATACCGTGTTAAAAGATTTGGAGGTCAGTATGCCCACGCAACATTAGACCTCATCACACCATAACACTTCGACGAGTAAAAGACCATGTTCGACAATGTTCCTTGATGGATTACATGTTCTCATCTCTCACCATTTGGGGATAGTATGTTCAGAACCACTACTGCTTACTGTAAACAAGAGATGTTAAGTTGCAGACAGGCACAAATAAAAAATCACTCAACTAAAGCTTTTGGCCACAACCTTCATCAGCAAAAGAGAAACACACACCATTCATTCACACAAGCAAGCACACCTCTTGCACACATGGTTGCCAATTCAGGCAGCTTTTTTTATTGTTATTACTACCAACCACCTGTCCACCAGGTTGGATGGCTACTGCCAAACTGTGACCAAGAACAAAGTAGACCACCCTGTGGCACAACATATAGCTGAACATAACATGCTTGATTTCCATGGTTACTTCATTACCCAAGCCATCTGGATCCTCCCTTCCACCACCAGCTTTTCTGAACTGCTTGGATAGGAGTTATCCTTCCAACACATTTTCCACTCTTGCAATGTGTTGTGGCGTAGTAAGACAGCCGCGCCACTCGGAAGTAGCCGAAAGGCACGTGCTAAGCTCACGCAGATGGGCGTGAGGTCTGAAACAGGATACGTAATGAATGCTATAAAGAAAAGTACGTAGCTGCTGGAATACTTAACTTTAATCCATCATTGTTGTACATCGCTCTTGTCGATACAAGTGAGACACTGTAGATACATGCAATGTTACTAATGGCGCCTTGCTAGGTCGTAGCCATTGACTTAGCTGAAGGCTATTCTAACTATCTGCTCTGCAAATGAGCGAGGCTTCGTCAGTGTGCATCGCTAGCTAAGTCGTCCGTACAACTGGGGCAAGTGCTAGTCCGTCTCGAGACCTGCCGTGTGGTGGCGCTTGGTCTGTGATCACTGACAGTGGCGACACGCGGGTCCGACATGTACTAATGGACCGCGGCCGATTTAAAGCTACCACCTAGCAAGTGTGGTGTCTGGCGGTGACACCACACAACTATCCCAGCCTCACTCTGTGGTAACATACAGTCCCCACACCCTTCATCCAACATTTTCCACCTCTGGGTTGTACCATCAGGTAGTACCAACTCCCACTCACCAAAGAGAGCTCGGTCAGTCGGTCCGCACGGAAAGAAGTCTCAGAATCACAGTAACAGGGCATTCGTGTGCCATAACACTTTTATTGTAACCAAACAAACAGGGAGAGCTTTTGAGAGGGTCTCCCCTTTCTAAATTCACAAGGCATTGGAAGGTATTACTGGATCCCTAAAAAGTGTCAAAGGACTTCATAATGGAACACTTCCAGTTGAAACTGCTAATTCAAACCAAGTACTTAAGCATCTGGGATGTTAGGCCTTAGGTGACTACCAGTTGAAGCTGAGTTTCACAACACCCTTAACTTTAATAGGGGCGTGGTTACCTGCTCCAATATAATGGAAGTGGACCCCATGGGGTTACGTGAAGAATGAAAAAATATGGGCATCACAGAAGTGCAGAACTATATGAGGAGAGTCAAATTGGACAAATCTGGACCATTTCTTCTAATGTTTAGTACTCTAACACTTTGGACGACAATTTAAGTGTGAAGTAGATACACAAACTTCCACTTCTTTTACGTGATGACTTACTTGAGATGCTCGGCCAACCTTCTTTGCTGGCTAGCCTGCTGCTCCAAACTCTCTTTCTCTTCTTCTCCAAAGTATGCTGCTAGGTAGAGGAATTTCTTAATGCTCTTTCTACTTATAAAAAGAAGTAGATATACTATTTTTCATTTACTTCAATTATCAACGTATATTTAAACTTCAGACATGTTACAAATCCCTCTCTTCACGTAAATACATACTGTTTAGTAAGTCTCTCATGTCTCCAAATGTCAGAAACAGACTAAATTACATATACTAACACGAATTCTTTACAAACGAATGGAAAAACTGGTAGAAGCCGACCTCGGAGAAGATCAGTTTGGATTCCATAGAAATATTGCAACATGTAAGGTAATACTGACCTTACGACTTATCTTAGAAAATAGATTAAGAAAAGGCAAACCTACGTTTCCAGCATTTGTAGACTTAGAGAAAGCTTTTGACAATGTTGACTCGAATATTCTTCCAAATCCTGAAGGTGGCAGGGGTAAAATACAGGGAGCGAAAGGCTATTTACAATTTGTACAGAAACCAGATGGCAGTTATAAGAGTCGAGGGTCATGAAAGGGAAGCAGTGGTTGGGAAGGGAGTGAGACAGGGTTGTAGCCTATCCCTGATGTTATTCAATCTGTACATTGAGCAAACAGTAAAGAAAGCGAAAGAAAAATTTGGAGTAGGTATTAAAATCCATGGAGAAGAAATAAAAACTTTGAGGTTTGCCGAAGACATAGTAATTCTGTCAGAGACAGCAAAGGACTTGGAAGAGCAGTTGAACGGAATGGACAGTGTCTTGAAAGGAGGATATAAGATGAACATCAACAAAAGCAAAACGAGGATAATGGGATGCAGTCGAATTAAATCGGGTGATACTGAGGGAATTAGATTAGGAAATGAGACACTTAAAGTAGTAAAGGAGTTTTGCTATTTGGGGAGCAAAATAACTGATGATAGTCAAAGTAGAGAGGATATAAAATGTAGACTGGCAATGGCAAGGAAAGCGTTTCTGAAGAAGAGAAAATTGTTAACATCAAGTATAGATTTAAGTGTCAGGAAGTCGTTTCTGAAAGTAATTGTATGGAGTGTAGCCATATATGGAAGTGAAACGTGGACGATAAATAGTTTGGACAAGAAGAGAATAGAACCTTTCGAAATGTGGTGCTACCGAAGAATGCTGAAGATTAGATGGGTAGATCACATAACTAATGAGGAGGTATTGAATAGAATTGGGGAGAAGAGGAGTTTGTGGCACAACTTGACAAGAAGAAGGGACCGGTTGGTAGGACATGTTCTGAGGCATCAAGGGATCACAAATTTAGCATTGAAGGGCAGTGTGGAGGGTAAAAATCGTAGAGGGAGACCAAGAGATGAATACACGAAACAGATTCAGAAGGATGTAGGCTGCAGTAGGTACTGGGAGATGAAGAAGCTTGCAGAGGATAGAGTAGCATGGAGAGCTGCATCAAACCAGTCTCTGGACTGAAGACGACGACGATGATGACAACAACAACAACAACAACAACAACTTCTTAAAATAATAAAACTTATTCATATGGGCTATACACTTTTTGATTCCGAAGTGTCCATATTCTGTATGAACATAGCCACACAAATGCGTCTTTCATTACCTTCGGTATACATAAGCACCAACGCTGTGATGTTATGCTTTCCCTCCAAAACAAGTTATGACTTATAATTTTTTATTTTCATAATTGGTTAGGAGGTAATGAGTTTTGGACGCACATAGAAAATATTTCTGTGAAATAGGAATCATGCTGGATATTTTCTGTCATTCTTTGAGTCATTTCCTTTACTCTGATGTTCGGATATTCTGCTGACATAAAATTAATCGCAAAAATAATGCCGGATCCTTCTGTACATTTTAATTCTTCCATTCCTATGGGTAGCCTAGACAAAGCATGAGGCACTATATTTTTGGAACCTTTTTCGTATTGTATCCTAATATCATATTCCTGTAGGAAAAGCATCCATCGCATTAACCTACTGTGTAAGAATCGACTACTCATTAGAAAGGATAAAGCTTGATGATCTGTATAAAGATGGATTGCAGGTCCCCATACTAGTGTGTGAAATTTTTGAGTACTACATACAACTGCCAATAATTCCTTTTTGGTAGCCGTGTAATTTAATTCATGCTTATTTAGGCTACGGCTTGCGAAAGCTATGGTTCTGTGTTTTACACTATTTGCATCCCACTCCCCTTGAAAAAGTTCGGCAGCAATACCATAATCGGGTGCATCTGTCGAAATTTTAAACGGTTCGCCCATAACGGGCTGATGTAGTCTGGGTGATTCAACAAGCACTCTTTTTAACGTTTTAAATGCATCATTTTCACCTTGATCCCAAATCCATGGTACTCCCTTTATTAGTAAACGTAAATTTCTTGGGTCATTTAGTTCTTGCCCTCGTACGTACTGTCTATAGTATCTGGCTGTACCTATAAAACCTTTTAATTGTCTTAAGTTTTGGGGGTGTGGACATTCTTTGATAGTTTTTAAGCATTCCAGGTCTGGTCTAATTCCTTCTACCCCTACAATATGACCTAAGAACTTAAGTTCTTGATGCGTAAAGTGCGATTTAGATATTTTCACCCTAAATACCTTTGTCTTTAAATCTTTTCAAAGTCTTGCACAAACAGTTAAACAATGTTCTTCCCAAGTAGCTGATATTATTAGGATTAGTGTTTACATATATTATCAAATCCTTCAATAACAGTCTTCTTAGTGCCTCATCTAGCACATGTATAAATACAGATGCTGAGATATTAAGTCCAAATGGCAATACATTGAAATGATACGATTTACCATCAAACAAAAATGCCATATACTTTGTGAATTCTGGATGTAATTTTATTTGCCAATATCTCTCAATCAAATCCATCATTCTAAAAAAAAAAAAAAAAAATTGCCTTTTCAAGTTTGGATAACAGTTTATCAATATTAATTGTCCGCTCTCTCTCTCTCTCTGTCTGTATATGTCCATTCAATGTTTGAGCATCTAACACTAATCAGTCCCCCTCCCCGTAGCTTTTTTCACTACGACCAGAGGCTTATTCATTATGCTGGAACTTTGTTCCATAATATTGTCATCAATCATTTTGTTGGTTTCTTCCCTAGCTGCTTCTTTCAAACTTACTGGTATTGGATATGGTTTGCAAAAGAATGGACTGTCATCTTTGATTTTGAACTTACAGATGTAGTCGCTGATATTACCTGGATGATCGGAAAATACTACTTCATACTCCTTTAAAATTTTATATAAATCTCGTTTTTGCTGTTCGGTTAATATTTGGGATTCATTAACTTTGTCTTGTATATCCGTTCGATGTGTTCCTGGATCTACATTATTGATCTTTGGTGATAATTGCTCTGTAGCTGTTAATCGCAGACACTGACATTCCGTTGTTTGTTTTCCAATGCAGCTATATGTAACAAATGGTGTCCAACATCTATTATCCCCTTTACCATAACAAAGGAGATTTTCTTCATAAACTCTAATAATAACCAATCTAAACCAAACAATACATCTCTGTTAATATTCTCCACTATCAACAGTGTGTGACAAAATAATATATTTCCAGTATGACAGTTCACTTGAATTTTGTATTTCATAATTTTACTTTTCGTTCCTGTTATCTCGACTGTATTTTGGCAATAATGGTAGGTGTTGTTTATCCTGTAATGAATTAAATAATGCGCTGGAGATGAGTGATACCTCACTCCCTGAGTCTATAAATATGTTAACCTCCGAAGTTTCCACTGTCCCTGCTATTATAGGTTGTGGGTTATTAATAAATAAGTTTGGTTCTTCAAGCAGTAACCATTCCCTTGTAGGTATTCTGTGCGTAAAATTAACATAAGTATAATGAACAAGGCTTCCTAATGTATCTCCATGAGCTGTGCCCCGGTTCTGGATCCAGATCGAAGCATGTTTTCTTATTACGACTCATTACGGGTTTATTACCGAAACGAGATACTACATTTCCATTCAGTGTTTTCTGGTTACTCAGTGCGAATTCTTGAAAAGTTACAAGATGTATATTTGAATGTGGATGCTTCTTTTGGTAATTGTCATTACAATTTTGCTTATTGTACTGGTGTACTTTTGCGAGGTTTACTTCATGCTTCTTAAAATTATTTCCACTATTTCTTTCATAGTTCGAATTTTCCCCTTGGTGTAAAGTTTCGTTACGGTTCTTATTTATGTCATTTAGTGCGTCAACAAAAGACAACAACTCTTCTACCGTTTTCCAACCCTACATAAGATGTCCTTTCTTGCATAGATGGGTAATCGTCTGATTAAAATTCGAACCAATCCCTCTTCTTCGACCGGCTTATCTAAATACTTCGTCCATGTTAGATGCCAGTCAAAATACTTCCTCATAGTACCCCAAGTATTATTGTAATATTTTGGCTCCTAAAGATCTGATATTAATTTTTCTTGCGCACTAGCAGACCAGTATTTCTCTTTAAATTTATCTTGGGAGTCTCCCCAAGAAGAAAAATTCTCAGTATTCACAGTTCCCCATTCTGAGGCTTCTTCTCCTAGAAGGTAATGCACAGCAAATTTAATCATTTTAGAGTCTTCCAAATTTTTGGGCAAAGCTTTTCAAGAACTGTGTCAGATGTACTTCTCCATCGAGCTTAAATTTGGGGAATTAACCCTGAATTAGCCACCCTTTGCAGATCAGTCGTCACTTCACTAGTTAATACCACACTAGGCAAAGTTACCCTTTTGTCTACTTTATCCTGGATAAGCTTGAATTCTTTCCACAGATCATCTATAACTTTCTTGGTATCACTAAGTTCATAAAATAGAGTTGGAGATACATTTCTGGATGTTACTCTCTCGGCAACTTTTCGATCTATAATTTCTTCAACCTGTTCCTCCAAACTACATATATTTACGATATTAGAGTTCACTAATTTCTCTTTGAAGTTCCTTTCCACGTTATCTACTCGTGTATTAACACCTGTGATTTGCGATTGAATCATTGGCATTAAATTATTCTGCTTATCGACACTCTCTTTCAAAGTACTCAACCCTTGCTTTACATCATTAAATCTAACATTACACACATTTTGAAAGATTCTTAACTTTTCATTAAGCTCTGATTCTACCCTATTACATTTGTCTTAAATATTCAATTCTAACCTTTTTGTCAAATTCTGAAAATTATCATTCTGTTTCTGGTGAAGTCAGTAAACATTTGATTTACATGAATTGTCAAGGAACTAGTCAATTAATTCTTTAAATCTAATTTCAAATTCAGTCTTTAAAGCATCCATGCCTTTACATGGATTACTGAATTCTTTGCTATGTGAGTCGACTTTGGCATTTAACAATTTGTTGTTTCGGCATTTAATTGAGAATGTACTGAGTCTAGTTTTTCACTTAGTCTCATTTTGAGCATTTAATTGAATACTCAGTCACATCTTGAGTTTTGATTCTTGTCATATGTTATCCATATTCTTGCAAGCTTTTGATCTTGTAAGCATTTAACTAACTTTAAGTATGGTAACTACACTTATAAGGATCACTGAACAGTTTGTGCCACTTTGTACTAAAACAATAAAGTTCTGTTTTATGCTCACCCGGCGGAGAATTTGCGTTGTGTCGGTGAGCAGATGTGGAGGCAGGTCAGCACTGGTGAACAGCAACTGGTGCCGGCAGTGTCGGATGTTGGTTTACGCGTCTGCGTCCCCGCGATGTATAAGAGAGCTCAACACTCCCTGCACCGGTTCTTCTTAGTCATAGTGTTCTAGGCGTATTTCTTCTTAGAGAAACACACTGGAATCTTCTTCTCTATTTCTCAATTCAAAATTTTGCTCCTTTAAATACTTGATCATGTTCCGTTGTCTCGGAGTATTTGGTTTAGTTGCTGTGGTACCACACAACAGCTTATTTTTGTGCTGCTAGTTAGAGCAATTTCTTAAGACTCTTTCTACTTATAAATATAAGTAGACATACTAATTTTCATTTGCTTCAATTATCAACATGTATTTAAACTTCAGACATGTTACAAAACCCACTCTTCACATAAAGACATACTGTTTAGTAAGTCTCTCGTGTCTCCAAATGTCAGAAACAAACTAAATCACATATACGAGAAAGGTGGCTTAAACACCATGTCCATTCTCAACATAAATCAGAAGCACTTCTACCCTTCAACAAGGCTAAGACAAGAGTTTTTCTCAAGAGTACCTTCTCAACTGTTTTCATTATTATAACACTGGTCACTGACACAATTAGCACAGAATAACATAGAAGCTCCATGGTTCTTCCGTACAGTTTCACTAAAACTTCCATGGATCACCCAACAGGTACTTGTCATTGCTGCTCGACCACCGCGTCTACATTCTTCTCAGGACTGAATTTCAAACCTGCACACACAAACGTGTGGAGCACAGTAGAAGGATTCTATCATCCTACACTCACTTCTAAAATATCATGTGTTCGAGACTGTAGAAGGCTGAGTGGTTCTAGAATTTACCCAGAAATTCTCGAAACACTACAGTAATCCAGAATTACCTGAACATGCCCTTGCCGACTATATCCATTTTAAGGTTTGCCCGTTTATTCCTAAACCAATGTGATGCTTCAAATGTCAAAGATATGGCCATACCACTTTGGGATGTAATGGGAGGGATGTGTGTAGCAGTTGTGGAGGCTCAGTTCACAAATGAGGCAATTCTTGTGCCCCTCCTTCAAAATGTGTAAACTGCTGCAGGGATCACCCAATGTGGAGCTAAAAGTGTGAGTTTTACAATGAGGAAAGGAAATTTCAGGACTTGGAAATCAAGAGATGCATACCCAATGGTGAAGCTAAAAAAGCTTTCAAAGCTATGCAACCTCCGGTTTTTGCTACTTCTTTTGCATTAGCCCTTAAGGTGCCAGCTGCCAAGTGTGATGCCTCCACACAAACTCAGACCACAGATTCAATTGCGAGCGCACACACACACACACTTGTTGGTGTACCTGTGGGAGAAACTCCACACTTGAAACGGAAGCTGTTCGCAATTGGCTTACCACCTAAGCCACATACCACTGCTCACCATCAGAAGCCTACTAAGCCATCCCCTCAACCCAAGCAACTGCCTCCTCCCATGAATAAAGAAAAACTTCCCCTCTCCACCATGCACATGAGATTGGCATCCCCTCCTCCCACACGCACGCGTATGAGATTGGCCTGCTGACTTTTCATCAGGGTGCTGATGACCATGATTTTGAGTGCTCCTATCATCTCATCTCCATTCTCGTCTCCTATCCTCTTTGTTGCCACCCTCTGTTAAATAACCTGCCCATCTTTGCCCACTCCTCTCCTTCTCCCCTCTCCCCCCCCCCTGTTTTTTCCCACTTTCCTGCCCCACAACCTCCTGTCACTGCACCTGATGGCATTGTAGTCACTGCGCACTCTACCAGAATGTGTTCATTTCTTCCACCAACCATACATTACTACCCCTTCCTCGCACCCTCTAGATTGCTGCTTGCATCCAAAGTGAAAGTTACATTCTGGATGAGTGTGTCAGGTGCGCTTCCTTGTGTGTGTGAATATTGTGTGTTTCTCTGTTGCTAATTAAGGCTGTAGCCGAAAGCTTTATGTAAGTGTCTTTTAGCTGTGCCTGTCTGCAACTTAATGTGTCTTTATGGTAAGTAGCAATCTTATCTTTTTCTACATTGTTGATATTCCTAGCTGATATTTCAATTGTTTGAAACAATGCTGTAAAAAATAATAAACTCCTGTGCTATAATCATCACACTCATCCTTCTTCCATATTCCCAGTGATTGTTTCCCTATGTGAAATGGTCTAAATGTTGTGTCCTGGCCATTCTATAATGAATAACAACACTGCAGTGCACTGTTAATTGCTCACTGATTGATGCACACTGTCTTTTGCCATTCCTTCAACTGCCTCATGTTGTGGAGCCCGTCTCATTGGGCACTGTAGTCACACTGATCTCACACCATGTTTCATCCATCTTTCTGTGCATGGCTGGGAGACTTCTGGCAGTTTGATCCTGCAATTTCATTCATTGTCACCAAATTTTTCATGTGTTATGTTACTTTATCCATCTCATTCTTAATTTTTGCAGGGTAGTGTACATAAGGGTGTCCATAAAGTCTGGGTACAAAGGGAATTCTAATATGTAATAATAAAGCACATTTAGTCACTTCAATGTTAATAAAAGTTTTCAACATGATCTCCATGCTTTTCAATGCATTATTTGATGTGCCTTGCAAGATTAAGGTGAACTCAATGGAATAGGTCTGAATTCCATCGATTTTAGCACACTTGACTGGTAATGCGTTCTGTCAGGTGGTTTAAATTTGCTATCTTCATCTAGTAAACTTTCTCTTTTGGCACACCCCAGAAAAATAAATCCAGGGTAGAAAGGTCTGGCAAATGATGGGACCACTCCACACGTCTTCTCCCTATCCAGTGAGGCAGCCAAATTTCCTATGTACTCAGACTTTGTGGACACCATATAGTGACATGGATTTGGGAGAATTGAAAGGGAAGTTAATTGGTGGTTTGGGGAGGGAATGGGATCATTAGGTTTGCTGATTATAAGAGCGGGGAAAAAGAAAGTCAATAGTGAGATATCCATAGAATAAGCAGTTTTCTAAATTTGCTTATAACATTACCTTTAATTTTAATTCAGATGTGGCTAGGAGAGTAGATAAATAATTAACTGTTGGTACTTGCTCTACTGCTCCTACACCTGAAGGAAATAATCATCTGAAGTAAGTAAATGTGAAGTTAACTAATATGCAAGCTCCTTGAAAGTACATTATTCCGTGAAAGGGGAGGTCTCATTAAAGTTCCATTGATTTATTATGTATTCAGAGAAAATACAGATTCCCTTCATTGTCTTGAATACTCTTGGTTAGACTCCATCCTATATGTCACTGAAAATTCAGTAGCCCTGCCGAGAATTGTAAGACAGTAATTAATGGTGCTCAATGATCTTGTTGTGTAGGAGCAGCTGCAGATCTCCACCTGTTGCCTGTAAATTGCTGGTCATATTTAGGGCTTTGTATAGAAACTTTGGAAACTGATCTAGTGTAATTCAGTTATCATTTGGCTTGAAGATGCGTAGCCGCACAGCAGATCACTACAGTCATAGGTAAAAACAACTCCTGGTGCATCCTAAGACTTTGATGCAGATTCATCAGTAAACATCACAAACCAAACATCTGAAGGTCTTACAGAAACCTTGCACATATGTTCACTCTTGGAAATGCACTGTTCATAAAGTGAAACTTGTTTAAATACCTTTTCAGCATTTTGTTACATCCTTGAGAAAAATTGCAGTCTAGTACTTTTAATACATTCTTCAAAGTAGGAGAGTAAAATAAATGTGGAATTAATGTCAGACAGCAATGAGAAGCAGTTCTGTTCAGGATTTGTTCACATCTGTTAGTGATCACATACCATAACAGTGTGTGTCATCTATCTGCTTTTGGCTTTAAATTTAGCTCTCCAAGGAGCAACTACAATCCAAAGAGTAGAGTCATCTCTCGTGCAGGCAGAATGTGGAACATAGCCATATTTCAGAGTTTGTTATTAAAAATATAGAGAGTTTGTTGAATATCAGCTGATCTGGTTCCTAAGCAGATATTAAATAAAACATTGTACTCTAGCACAGTCTTGGGAGGTGGGATATTACTGGTTCACACTGAAATGGGTTTCTGTAATGATTTCTGTAATGTAATGGGTTTCTGTGTCCACGGGGACACAGAAAAGCATAAAATAGTGGTGAGGATGATACATTTATTGGTGGTAAAATCTACCGGAGTGTGGGGAAATTATAATTCATTTTTATCATACGAGGTGCTTTCCAAAATTTTCGGGACTGGTGCTGCCATCTGTTGAAAACCTTACCTTTGGACTAACAGTCACTGTCACCCTCAAAGTAGTTCCCATCTGCAACTACACACGGGTCCCAGCGCTTCTGCCACTGGTCAAACGTTTTCTGAAAGTCCTGTTCTTTGAGGGTGTTTATCACCGCCAGCGATGCTTCTTGAATTCTATCTAGTGTGTCAAACCGACGGCCTTTCAACTTGAGTTTCAGTTTTGGGAATAGCGTGAAGTCGCAAGGTGCCATATCTGGCGAGTATGGTGGGTGAGGTACAACCGCCATCTTGCTTTTTGCCAAAAAGGTCTTGGTGAGCAAGGATGTGTGCCAGGGCACATTGTTGTGATGCAGCAGCCAGTTCCCATGACGCTAAAGTTTGGGCTGTCGTCGCCACACGTTTTCACGGAGCCAGTAATATGCGGAATTCACTATTTGGTTGGGTGGATCAAATTCTTTGTGCACAATTCCCTTGGTATCAAAGAAAACGATTATCATGCTCTTCACTTTGCTCTTCATGTGTCTCGCTTTTTTGGGTCTTGGAGAGCCTGGGCTCTTCCACTGGGTCGATTGTTGCTTTGTCTCCGGTTCATAACCGTAAATCCAGCTCTCATCGCTGGTGATAACCCGTGACAAGAAGATTGGATCTCCAGATGCAGTCTGACGAAGGTCTGTGCGCACTTAAACGTGCTGTGCCTTCTGATCGGCAGTCAAGATCCTGGGCACAAATTTTTCAGCGACACAATGCATGCCCAGTTCATCAGTCAACATTCATTGACATGTCCCATAACCAATATCCACTTCATCCGTGAAGTCTTGAATGGTTCGAACCAATTGTTGAAGTTTGGTAACAATATCTGGCATTGTGCGGCTAACGGGCCTTCCAGTGTGAGCATCATCTTCGACGTCTGTACAGCTGGCTGTGAAATGAGCATGCCACTCAAACACATGCGTACAGCTCATGCTCTGTCCCCCAAACACTTGTTGAATCATTGCAAAGGTCTCCGTAGCACTTTTCCCGAGATTTACATAGAATTTGATACACACACACACACACACACACACACACACACAGAGTATTATGGAAATCACTGTGGACACGCAACATGTCCTCCCAGCTGAATGCCACTCTGCACACCGACTCATCAGATATGCAGCTTTCGCCACCTAGTGGTGCAAAGATCTAGTACTCTTAGCTGGCAGCACCAGTCCCGAAAATTTTGGATTCCACTTCGTATGTGATAAATGGGTACTGGATTTATCCAGTTACATACATTTACATCCCTACTCTGCAACTATCCCAATTTTACCATGTGATACGTGCATATGAGTAGCCGATCTGTGACTATTCAAGCTCCCCTTCTTTGTATACAACCAGTATCTCCTGTTCATCCTATTTGTTGTGATTCCTGTACAGTTGAGCAATATTTTAGAAAAGGTTGCACAATTGCTTTGTAGATGAACTCCCGTGGAGACCAGTTTTATTTTCGCAGTATCCTACCAATGATCCAAAGTATGCTATCTGCTTTAGCTATGGCTACAGTGCATGTGGTCATTCTTTTTCATGTAATGATATATTCTTACACCCAGGTATTTTATGAGTTCATTGATTCCAGTTGTAACTAATTGATGTAGTAGTAATAGGATACTGCATTTCTGTGTTTGGTAAAGCACTCACTCTTACATTTGTGGACATTAAAAGCAAATTACCTCATTTGTGCCACTTTGAAATCTTACCAAGATCTGCCTGGATATTTGTTGTAGTTTTCTTTAGATAGCATTTCCTTATAGTTAACTGCTTCATCTGTAGAAAGTCTGAGGTTGTTATTTAATACTGTCTGCCAAGACAATCACGCACAAGAGCAGTAAGGAGCCCAACAGACTTTCCCATGGCATGCATAAAGTTACTTCTCCATCTCTCAATCTCTCTCCATTGAAGATAATAGACTGAGAGTTTCATTTAGGTTCACAATAGATGACTTTTAATTTCTTTAACAACATCTTGTGAAACAAAAAATAGGTATTGAAGAAAAGACAGGTGGTGGTGAGGAGAATGGGGAAGATAAATACTTAGAAACATATGTAATCCCTGTAATGTAATGCACAGTTGCAGTGGCATCTCCAAGATTTGATTGTTGGAACATTTTGTCTTCACCTTTAGACTTTTATAACTGCCTGTGTGGCAAACTACTTGCTGTGGTGGGGACCCACAGGTTTTTGGGTGTACTTTTTGATGCCCAGTTGACTTGGCTGCCTCATATTCGGCAGCTTAAACAGGCGTGTTGGCGGCATCTCAATGCTCTGCGATGCTTGAGCCACACCAGCTGGGGCGCCGACCGATCTACCTTGTTACGGCTCTACCAGGCGTTAATCCAGTCCCGTTTGGATTATGGGAGCCTGGCTTATGGCTCCGCTTCCCCATCTGCGTTGCGGGTACTGGACCCAATACTATACAGCGGGATATGACTTGCCACTGGTGCCTTCCGCACCAGCCCTGTGGACAGCATACTAGTGGAGGCAGGTGTCCCTCCCCTGCGGTTACGGCACCAACGTTTGCTGGCCGCTTATGCTGCCCATGTTTTTAGCTTGCCTGGGCATCCAAACTATCGTCTCCTGTTCCCGCAATCGGTCGTCCATCTGCCAGAAAGTCGGCCCCGGTCTGGTTGTACGATCGCGGTCCACGTCAAAGAGCTTCTCTCCGGGCTTACGGTTTTCACTGTTCCACCTCCTTTCCGGGCCACTTTATGTACTCCCCCATGGTGTGTTCCTCGCCCTCGCCTTCAGCTCGACTTGGCACTGGACCCGAAGGACTCCGTCCCTCCAGAGGCCTTCCGCCGCCGCTTTTATTCCATCCTGGCCACGTATCAGGGCTCTGGCATTGTTTACACTGACGGTTCGATGGTTGCTGGTCGTGTCGGGTATGCGCTAACTCTAGGGGACCATTCCGAACAACGTTCCTTGCAGGATGGCTGCAGCGTTTACACTGCTGAGCTGGTTGCCATCTTTCGTGCCCTAGAGTATATCCGCTCCTGCTCAGGTGAGTCCTTCGTTATCTGTAGCGATTCCCTGAGCGGTTTACGAGCTCTCGACCACTGTTTCCCTCGTTCTCGTCTGGTTAATGGCTATCCAAGAGTCCCTGCATACTCTTGCCCATTGCGGCCGCTCTGTGGTCTTTGTGTGGACCCCCGGTCATGTCGGTATCCTGGGAAATAAACATGTTGACCGCCTGGCGAAAGAGGCCACGAGTAAACCATCTCTGGATGTTGGCCTCCCAGAGACTGATCTGCGGGCAGTCCTCCGCCGAAAAGTTTTTGCGCTTTGGGACGCTGAATGGCGCGATCGGATCATGCCCAATAAACTCCGTGCCATTAAGGAGACGACGACTGTGTGGCGGTCATCCATGCGAGCCAACCGCAGGGACTCGGTCGTCCTTTGTCGGCTCCGCATTGGCCACTCCCGGCTGACACACAGTTATTTACTGCGCCGGGAGGACCCTCCTCTATGTCGCTGCGGGGCGGCTTTGACAGTGGCCCACATTTTGTTGGCCTGCCCCCTTTTAGCTGTGGTCAGGCAGACATTTGCGCTGCCTGATACGTTCCCTGCCCTTTTATCTGATGACCCTGTTATGGCTGGCTTAGTTTTGCGTTTTATTCGGGCAGGGGGTTTTTATCATTTAATCTGAGTGTTTCTGTTTTTTAGTGTTGATTCTGGCTTTTGGCCTCCGATTTTAAACTGAGTTTTTAATGTATTCTCGGTGGTTGGCTTTTCCTTTTTTTCTCTATGGTCGGCCAACCACCGTCACACTCTGTGTGATTTTAATTTGTTTTGTCTGATCTCTGTAGGAGTATTTCTTGTCCTGTGTCGTCTGACGTCTTTCCTGCTGTTTGTTTTTATTCTCCTTGGGTGGTTTTAATTTTTTGGAAAAAGGGACCGATGACCGTCGCAGTCTGGTCTCTTTAATCCCCCAAACCAACCAACTGCCTTTGTCATAGATTTGTATTGTATACTCAAGTAAACGTAATGTTGCACAGTATTCAGTTTCATATATGTTCATAGTTTAAATTTAAACAATGGGAAGTCCAGGATGGAATAATAACAACATGAAAAGGATGAAATGCTACTTGCAACATAGAGGTGGTGGTGAGTTGCAGACACCATGAAAAAAAACACACACAACCACATTTTAAAATTTAGTATTAATAAAAACTTAGAAATACCACAAAAAAGGTGGGGTCATGATTATCAACTGGTCAAGGGGGCGAAGGAGGGGGTGAATCTTAAAATGCTTGTGGCTATCTGATGTTGAGTATACTTGTATTTCTGTTCTTCTTTATTGTAATTTCTCCCTAAATGAGGATTACAAACACAACAATATGTGTTAAAATTTTTTTGTTACTCTGGTTTATCTTGCAAATCTCAGAGTAAGCACTAAATAAAATGTCATGCTGGGATTAAACACGATATCACATGAAGTGTACCACGATAAAAAATACTCTTGTCTCTGTTGATGACAAGCACTAAGAGAAATAAAACTACATGCTACAAACAAAATGTAAGTGTTGGCCATAAAACTAGAACAATTTCTCTTGAGGAAACTACTCTATGGTTGTTACCCATTTTCATCTGCCAATGCATATACAGTGTGTGCGATATTTAATTGCTTTACAATGGAGTGTAAGAAAAATTTTATCTTGTTTGTAGATCTGCCCAATGAGATAGACAACTACCATGATCTCTGTCCTCTGCAATCTGTAACTGGAAATACTTTGCGAAAGTCTCAGCTATTGGGCTACCCCATATCAACATATAAAGCCACAAACACGAAAACAGGTGTACGTTACTGTCTGAGAAGAGTGCATGGTAAGTATTAAATTATTTTTAATGAAGGTCTTTGTGCAGTGTGCTGCTGCCATATAAAGTGCCATTATCGATGTTTGAACTGGATGTTTTCCCTAGTTATACTCAACACAGTTGGTTCTGGCTTCTTGTAAAAACATAGGTAAACCTTGACCTATCTTAGCATTTGCTTAGGAGCCATTTGTTTTATATGATACTGACTTGAAAACATGAAACCCATTTAATTTTTATTTCTCTATCCTTCATATTTTCTTTTTCTTTCCTTTTGTGCATTGTAATACACCAAAGTTCTTTAATGCAAGAAGAAACTCACTTGATTGATTAATTTTGTTTCCTCTGTGGAATATTACAAAAATTTTATAGATTTTATGCACACATCATGCTGAAATGACAAACTGATTAATACATGCTTTGTGTCGTGCCAACAGTACTTGTTCTCAGCTATGTTTCCCACCTTTTTTTTCTATTTTATAGCTCCAAGCGCATAAGATTAGAAAGTGTTTAGAAATACTGTAAGTAACTATACTGAGGACAAAAAGTGAACTGAGCTTTTGTTTGAAAAACCAGTACCCGTTTTTCATCTTTCCATATATGACAATATTTACACAATGTAATATGTACTGTAACATTGAAGAGATGTGTCATCCTTCTTATATATAAAAAAAAGTGTTGACTGTATAATTTACAAAAGCAACAGTAGCAAAAATAACTGGAAAAGATTTCTGAGCACCAGCTTTGAAAAATAAATGTGAGGATGTATAAAGGTGAAGAGAAAGGAAGAAAGGGCATTAATTACCTTTCTTAGAATAGGAAAGTTAGCAGGGTGCGTGACTTGTGCTTCAGGGAACATGAATTACACTAGCATTACCTGAAGTGCTGTGATAGAAGCCTATAACTTGCATCACTAAGTTACATGTTGTGTTTGAATAGATACTTGGTTGAAAAGGTCTGCATGTAAAGCTGAAAAACAAAATAGATTGTTATCAATGCAAATTCAATCAAGAGAACTAATAAACCATGAAACAAAATTGTCAGCCAGTACTTAACTTCAGTATGTGAAACATTTGGTACTGCTAATAGACACATAAAAGTAAAAGTAACCTCTCTCTCTCTCTCTTTCTTTCTCTCTTTTTCTTTCTCTCTCAGAGAAAACCAGCCATTTATGCCATTATTTAAAAATTACAGGCACATTAGTGATTGATGTATCTTAAAGAGATACTAAAAAAAGGATCAACTTCAAAATCTATTTCTCATATTTATTTTAGTTCTGTGATAGATAACAAATTTTATAATAATGCTAGAAACTATAACTGTCTTCCAAAAATCTGCGTGGTGAGTTCTTAAGCAATTTCACACATAATTGGCTTTTGTTTGGAAAAGTCTGAAATATTCAGAGAGGCATGTTGTAATCAGGGCAATACTAGTTTGTTTCTTTTATGCTTGTATTGCAATAGTTGGTTTCGTATTCTCTGAACAAAACTTGGAAATTCATGTGGGATGCTACTGCTTTATGAGAGGAGATGAAGAAAAACATAACAGAACTAAATTTTAATTACATCAGTAGTGTCTGCAGCAACACATCCAGTAGACTGCCGCTTACCTGAGTATGAATCATCTTCAAACTGATCCCACTCAGTTGTCCCTCCTCCTGATCCAGAATCAGTGAATCTTTCTGTAGAGCACCCAAAATTTCTTGCTCACTCAAACAAACATGACATATTTGTAGCAGAACTACAACAAATTGCAAAATCTAACGAATGCCCCTCCCCTCCCACAAACGCGCACACACACGACAATGCAACCACACAGTAGCAGGGCCAGTCACGGCAACAGCTCTTAGGTTCGCTACTATTTTATTTCAAAGTAATTCTAGAAATTGGAAACAGAATTAAGCACCTTTCAGGGACACGTATTGAGAGGTCTGTGCTTTGCTCTCATACAATGAAACTAGTCCATATATTGGGCAATAAATTGGCACACATGCTTTACTTGCTTAAAGTCAATGAGAATGATGCCCTCTGACCCAAAACACTTTGATTAAATGTCTTGCTTGCCACACTCCCCATGCTCACTTCACCATGACCTCTCCCCCCTCAAATGGCCTATTGCCACACTCCCCAAACACCCCATCACTGCTCCCCCAAACGCCCCATTGCCAAAACCAGCCAAACATCCCCCTAGCCACCTTGTCCCTACCCAACACCCCCTCACTATCATGCTGTCCCTCCAACACCAGCTCACTGCTGCACTCGTCCACCAATGCCCCCATCACTTCAGACCTGCAACAACCAATACCGTCCCCTCAGCACCCTCTCTCAGTGCCGTTCCTCACCATATTCCACTACCCCCCCACCATGCTCTCCAATCCTGCCCCCCCCCCACCAAGCTCTCCAATCCCCCCTCTCAACCATGCCCTCCAGTCCCCTCGCACCATGCTTTCCAATCTGCTTTCACCATGCTCTCCCATCTCCTCTTGCCATGCTGCCCAGTCCCCTGTCACAATGCACCGTGGCCTTCATCTGCCCTGGCCACTCCTCCACCCAAATTCCCACACATTTGCCTTCCTGTGCCCTTCCTCAGCTGCATCCCCGTGTCACTCAGCTTTCCACTCACCTCCCCCCCTCCATTCCCAGTCCTCATCACTTTTCCCCCTCCCCATCACTTTTCCCCCTCCCCATCACTTTTCCCCCTCCCCATCACTTTCCCCCTCCCCATCACTTTCTCCCTCCCCCTCCCCATCACTTTCTCCCTCCCCCTCCCCATCACTTTCTCCCTCCCCCTCCCCATCACTTTCTCCCTCCCCCTCCCCATCACTTTCTCCCTCCCCCTCCCCATCACTTTCCCCCCTCCCCTCCCCATCACTTTCCCCCCTCCCCTCCCCATCACTTTTCCCCCTCACCTCCCCATCACTTTTCCCCCTCCCCATCACTTTTCCCCCTCCCCATCCCCATCACTTTCCCCCTCCCCATCCCCATCACTTTTCCCCCTCCCCATCACTTTCCCCCTCCCCCTCCCCATCACTTTCCCCCTCCCCCTCCCCATCACTTTCCCCCTCCCCATCACTTTCCCCCTCCCCCTCCCCATCACTTTCCCCCTCCCCCTCCCCATCACTTTCCCCTCCCCCTCCCCATCACTTTCCCCCTCCCCCTCCCCATCACTTTCCCCCTCCCCCTCCCCATCACTTTCCCCCTCCCCCTCCCCATCACTTTTCCCCCTCCCCCTCCCCATCACTTTTCCCCCTCCCCATCACTTTTCCCCCTCCCCCTCCCCATCACTTTTCCCCCTCCCCCTCCCCATCACTTTTCCCCCTCCCCCTCCCCATCACTTTCTGTTGCTCCCTTATCCACTCAACCCTCACCCTCTGTCCAGCTGTCGACCTCACCCATGCCATCATTCTCACCCCAACTGCTTCATACCCTGGGCCTGGTGTCCACCTCTAGGCTTCCTCCCCACCACGTGCCCTTCACCCCTTCTTCCCCCTCGGGCCACCTTTGTGGCTCCCCTTTGTGCCAACTTTGTACCCATGCATGCCATCTTTGTCACTGCTTCCCAACCACTCCGACCACCTCCCCCACATGTCAGACCACCATACCCCTCAACTTCATTTCTGTCACCTCGATCCATCCCCCCTCACCCAGTTCCCTACGTGCCCCCACCCCACCACTCCATGCCCCCAGCATCACCATCCTGGCCCCCACCCACACCACCGCCACTCGCCGCCACACCACCGCCACTCGCCGCCACACCACCGCCGCTTGCCGCCACACCACCACCACCACCACCACCACCACCACCACCACCACCACCACCACCACCACCACCACTTGCCGCCACACTAATGCCCCTCGCCACAACACTGCCACCCCGCCCCCACACCGCCACTCCTCGCTACCAAACACCACTACTCGCCACCACACACCTACCTCTTGCCTCTATATTCCTGTCGTGGATATATAACCCTTATACCCTCCCTTTTCAACATACATTCCCTCAACACCAAACATATCAACACCATCAAAAAAACTCCTGCCCAGTACGTCCTCCATCGCCTCAATACACCCCAACCACTCTCATCACCCTTCTTGGTCCTAATACACCCAATCATCCCAATATACACTCATTCATCCAAGTACATTCTCCTTCTCCTCAGTACATTCTCCTTCTCCTCAGTACATTCTCCTTCTCCTCAGTACATTCTCCTTCTCCTCAGTACATTCTCCTTCTCCTCAGTACATTCTCCTTCTCCTCAGTACACTCTCCTTCTCCTCATTACACCCTCCTTCTCCTCAGTATACTCTCCTTTGCCAAAGTACACTCTCCTTTGCCAAAGTACACTCTCCTTTGCCAAAGTACACTCTCCTTTGCCAAAGTACACTCTCCTTTGCCAAAGTACACTCTCCTTTGCCAAAGTACACTCTCCTTCTCCTTCGCCCCAGTACGGCGTCCTTTGCCCCAGTACCCTCTCCTCCTCACCCCAGAACATTAATCTTCATGCGAATCTAGCCACCTTTGCCCCAATGGACCCATCTTCATCCCAATACACCCGTACACCATGGTTCACCTCAATACACCCTCCCTTGCCCCATACACCCCTCCCCGTCCTATGCTCTGCCCGTATATCTTCACTCATCCCTACACACTGTCTATTCACCCCTACTTGCCCCTGTACACTATCTATACACCCTCCCTCACTCTCATACTCCCTCCCTCACAACTGTACACCCTCCCTCACCCCATATATGGCCCCCCCCCCCTCCCCGCACATACTCCCCAAGTAAGTTGTCAAAAAGAGAGAACTATAAGTTAATTAGGAGTAGTAGCCAATTGGCATTTTGAAACGATGTCAACCAGTGGAATTAATTATTTAATGTAGAGTATCTCCTACGAGCTATTAAAATAGGATATGATTCAGATTGAAAAGCTGTTTAATGTGATGAACAGTTGGTAGTACTACAGACACAGTTTTTGTGAAACAGTTATTCATCAGTAAACATTAATAAAATAAAGAATGTATCTGTGTTTCCCAAACAAAAAATAAATAGCTGTGCTGGAACAAAAGTGGATTGGCACCAGTGAGAATATGTTAATTATTCGATGCATGTCAGCAAAACTACTATACTCTTCACTTCATCATTATTCTAGTGTAGTGCTGCCCGTTTTTAAAGTCCCTATTCTTTTAGTTATGCAGTTATGCATACTTGAAGCAAAATTTTGTTCATATTTCAGGATTTCGACTGTTAAATACGAAGAGCATGGTGATGATTGATATGTGGAAAAGACTGCAACATTCCAACATTGTCCAGTTGAGGGAAGTGTTTACAACGAAAGCATTTGGAGATTATTGTAAGTTCAGCACTCATTTTAGGTTGTTTACTCTAAATTATGTTAATTTGTTGCACATACTTCTAATCACTGAAAGACTAACTTTAGTTTTTGTCTTCTGTTACGTGTAATACACGTAGCAGAAATATTTTGTTTGCTACTGGGAAGTTCTTGATTGTTATATCTATATTTTGATCTTTTAATTATTTGAGTTTTCATCTCCCAAGTGTCTTACAGTATGAATAAAATTGTGTGTGTGTGTGTGTAACGAACACACAGGAAAAAGCTCGTTAGGTACTTATGGATTCCTACACATATGTGTGAATATACATAATCCCTAATGGTATTTTTGGTTAATAACAATAGTGAGTATGGGTTGAGCTGGGGGTGAGATGTTTAAAACACAATGTGGAATGAATGAATGCAGCAGGTACTGAAAAATGAACCTGAAAAGCCGTATAGTAAACACAGAAAATTGTGTTAAGAGTAGGCTAAGCGTCCTGCAGAGATTAACAAGGGAGAAATGGTATTCTTCACTCTGTCTGGAACTACACTCGTCAAATAGCAAACATATCAAATCTGTAACACAACTTGGAAGTGAACCACTTACACCAGCTTATGGATCTCCATTAAAGTTGCCCAATAGCCATGCTGTGTCCATGACTAGTGGAACAGTTAAAATGCCATCATCTTCTGTCTTGCAGATTGGTGTAAACAGAGACTGTGTATTTTTTTATGTCCATAAGGCTAGCTGTTTTAGGATATTGGAAGTTAATCAGACTTCCACCAGACAGTCATTCATCAGACTATACAATATTTCCAAGACACCCGAAAAGACACAAAGTGTTTGTTCAAAAACATTAATAAAACTTGATGCTGCCACTGTCTTCCCTTACAAACATCAGTATTTACATTAAACTCAGTTTAAGGTAAACACAAGAAGACATAATGTTATAATTTACCACCAATACCAATCAAAAATTTGGCTATCTATACAGGTGGCTCAGTAATTTAAAAAAAGGGGGGGGGGGGGGACTGAAGATGTTGGAATGTATAGAGAAATATTTTGCTTTTACCGCAACCTTTGCAATGTTAGAGTGGCTTGGACGCTGATGTTCAATCCATAGATGTTGCATTGCATTGCATGAAATTCATATTCGGACAAAGGCTGTTCATTGCAGATACTGCAAATACAGGCAGTGCATCAGAAAGAAAGAGTTACTCAACATCTGCCCTTCAAGCAGTATCTTCACACAACACATAAAATGTTAGTCGCTGTCGGTTAATATCTAGTTAATATCCTTAACAAAGGAAGGAGAAAAGTAATCTTCTAACCTTCTGAGTGCTGTGAATGTTCTTGTTATTCCTGTGTTGACTGTTTCATTATCACCAGCAGTCAGGCTACGTGTTCATTAAGTGCCTTATTCTCTGTCTGCTATCGGGGAGTGAGTAACCTGCTAGGTCTGCCTCACTCTCTGATGAATATTTTCTGGAGCACGTAATGATTATTCTATCTGCTGTCGCTCTGAGACTGTTCAATGTAGATACTACAAATATAGGGCAGTACATTAGTTATAGCTATTTGGAGAATTAGGTTTTGACTTTGAAGATTCTCTGCATTTGGTTTACTGCACAAACTCGCTCTAAAATTGTTTTCTCAGTTAAGAATTATGTATTTTCAGTAATATTCAGTAAGATATTATGGCCTATGAAGAAAGCAATGTGCTTCTTCAGATTCAACAAAGTAGTTCGGTTTTCGTTCTTATATGTGGTCCTTGGTATCTGCTCTTTTTTCAAGGATTGTTCACAGTATTAACTTAAGAAAGAACGAATAAAAACTAGCACAGCTTACTTTCAGGTGTTCTTGTAGGTGCAATCATCATGTTAGGGAGTCTATAGGAATAAGAGATCCACTGGACCTCTGTCATCCTACTCTGTTACATCAGTCTTTACTGTAAATCACAGTACAAACTTCTTCACTCCACTTCGTTGAATATTTTGATGAAAGTTGTTTGGTAACTTTGTAGAAATTGGTCCTTGGGCTACTGCGTACTGAGAACTTAGTCATGGACAGGTAGGTTGTCTACTTATAATAATACACTATGCAAACAGTTCTAATAAGGCACTTGTGTAATCATCCTGTGTGGTAGCTAATCATAGTGTTTCTTAAATTCTGAATCATTTCTTTTGAATTGAAAATGGTTGACTGTCCAAAACTGAGCTTTCTTTGGTGCAACAAAGCATAATTTTTAGTTTTTAGTATGTAACTTAGAAAATAAATACTGTAGAATATTACTGCAAGTTGTGCTGCATACAGTGTGGTGAAGCAGTTAGAATCTGGTATGCTGTGGGCCGCCAGTTCAAACCCGAGCACCCATATTTATTTGTCATTTAGTATTTATTAATTCAGGAAGCTTCTTGAAATTTCTAATGTTTACAATATTTATATACTCGTATAATGTTCTATTGTTTGTATAAATACATGTACACTCTGTCCAAGAGTTCAATTGTGTTTTGGCTGTACATTGGTTTTTGTAGTACATATGATTTCAGTGATAAGTGTTGTACTTCACTGACAGTCCTGCTTTTGGATTTGCACTATATTCTGGTTACTGCAGTGCAATAAAAAATGGCCAACCAACTCGGTTTATCTGGGCTTGCTTAATAACTCTTTCGTAAACTGTTTTGTACGAAAGACTGTGTGCTGGGAAACTCATTATGAGTTCACCATTATAGTTCAAGCTCATGGCCCTGATTAAATTTCTGTAGCTACCTTCTAAGTGAAATAATCAGTGTTGCCAAGTAATTTTCATTGGTGTCCAAATAATTGTTGAGCGTCAGAAATAGACTATTGTGTACGATTCTTTTTCAGTGACTCACTGTGCACTACTTTTTTTAATTTTTGAGCTGCACATGCTCAATAGATATTCATATGCAGTCAGTGACAGTTAATTTTTTTCTCGTTTTCTCATAATCCCCGAAATTTGGCACAATACACATTGATATATTGCGTGTTTTGCATTTGTACATGGCTTCTCAGTACACTTTTTTTTTTAGAGCAAACTATGCTTCTGCTCATTGGGTATCTTCAAGGGTTCACTCTTTAAGAACATTTGGAAAATGCATCCCAGTAAATGATAGAGGATTCTCATCATCAGAGCTACTTTCTCTGCTAACTTTCCTCTTTTCTGCGGCATGTTCTCTTACCAAAGATAGATGAAAATCTGAAATTGGCATTTTTTGTCTTGTTACTGTTTCATGAAGAGCATGCTGTTTAAAATTCAAATGCACATTATGTGGGAAAAGAACATTCTAAGCCATATAGTGGAGATGTTGAGTCACACAGAGACACGACAAAAGACTGAAGCAAGTAAGCTTTCAGCCAAAAGTGGAG
This sequence comes from Schistocerca nitens, assembly GCF_023898315.1. Classification (NCBI taxonomy): domain Eukaryota; kingdom Metazoa; phylum Arthropoda; class Insecta; order Orthoptera; family Acrididae; genus Schistocerca; species Schistocerca nitens. Next base: position 383,153,583 of record NC_064618.1, read on the forward strand.
TTTGGACTTGGCAGCCAGAGACAGTAGTCACTGTGAATTGCATATGTCCGTGTGTGTGTGTGTGTGTGTGTGTGTGTGTGTGTGTGTGTGTGTGTGTGCGTGTGCGTGTTTTTTTGTTTAATTCAGACAAAGGACTTTGGTTGAAAGTGTACTTGCTTAAAAGTCTTCTTGTTGTGCTTGTCTGTGACTCAACATCTCCACCTTATGGCGAGTGACTTTCATACAGTATTCCATACTAGTTTGACTGAACTCAGTAGCGTGTCAATGTGGTCAACTGCTTTCATAATCCCATACTCAAGCTGTAATCTGTGACTCACAGCAGTTTGTTGATTCTTTCACAAGGCTGTCAGTCAATATTTTCTGTCTCAAACATTTCTGTAGCATTACAGGCAGTCAGAGTGCATGTGTGCCCACACACACACATATATAAACAAAGATTCTGTAACTTACCAAACGAAAGCGTTGGTACGTTGATAGAGACAATAACAAACACAAACACACACACAAATTTCGAGCTTTCGCAACCCACAGTTGCTTCATCAGGAAAGAGGGAAGGAAAGGGAAAGATGAAAGGATGTGGGTTTTAAGGGAGAGGGTAAGGAGTCATTCCAATCCCGGGAGTGGAAAGACTTACCTTGGGGGGAAAAAGGGACAGGTTTACACACACACACACACACACACACACACACACACACACAGGCAGACACAGGCAGACATATGTAAATGCAAAGAGGTTGGGCAGAGATGTCAGTCGAGGCGGAAGTATAGAGGCAAAGATGTTGTTGAATGACAGGTGAGGTATGAGCTGCGGCAACTTGAAATTAGCAGAGGTTGAGGCCAGGTGGGTAACGGGAAGAGAGGATATATTGAAGGGCAAGTTCCCATCTCCGGAGTTCTGATAGGTTGGTGTCAGTGGGAAGTATCCAGATAACCCGGATGGTGTAAAACTGTGCCAAGATGTGCTGACCGCGCACCAAGGCATGTTTAGCCACAGGGTGATCCTCATTACCAACAAACACTGTCTGCTTGTGTCCGTTCATGCGAATGGACAGTTTGTTGCTGGTCATTCCCACATAGAAAGCTTCACAGTGTAGGCATGTCAGTTGCTAAATCACATGGGTGCTTTCACACATGGCTCTGCCTTTGATCGTGTACACCTTCTGGGTTACAGGACTGGAGTAGGTGGTGGTGGGAGGGTGCATGGGACAGGTCTTACACTGGGGGCGGTTACAAGGGTAGGAGCCAGAGGGTAGGGAAGGTGGTTCGGGGATTTCATAGGGATGAACCAAGAGGTTACGAAGATTAGGTGGATGGTGGAAAGACACTCTTGGTGGAATGGGGAGGATTTCATGAAGGATGGATCTCATTTCAGGGCAGGATTTGAGGAAGTCGTATCACTGCTGGAGAGCCACATTCAGAGTCTGATCCAGTCCCGGAAAGTATCCTGTCACAAGTGGGACACTTTTGGGGTTCTTCTGTGGGAGGTTCTGGATTTGAGGGGATGAGGAAGTGGCTCTGGTTATTTGCTTCTGTACCAGGTCGGGAGGGTAGTTGCGGGATGCGAAAGCTGTTTTCAGGTTGTTGGTGTAATGGTTCAGGGATTCGGGGTTGGAGCAGATTCATTTGCCACGAAGACCTAAGCTGTAGGGAAGAGACCGTTTGATATGGAATGGGTGGCAGCTGTTATAATGGAGGTACTGTTGCTTGTTGGTGGGTTTGATGTGAACGGATGTGTGAAGCTGGCCATTGGACAGATGGAGGTCAATGTCGAGGAAAGTGGCATGGGATTTGGAGTAGGACCAGGTGAATCTGATGGAACCAAAGGAGATGAGGTTGGAGAGGAAATTCTGGAGTTGTTCTTCACTGTGAGTCCAGATCATGAAGAAGTCATCAATAAATCTGTACCAAACTTTGGGTTGGCAGGCCTGGGTAACCAAGAAGGCTCCCTGTAAGTGACCCATAAATAGGTTGGCGTATGAGGGGGCCATCCTGGTACCCATGGCTGTTCCATTTAATTGTTGGTATGTCTGGCCTTCAAAAGAGAAGAAGTTGTGAGTTAGGATCAAGCTGGCTAAGGTGATGAGGAAAGAGGTTTTTGGGAGGGTGGCAGGTGATTGGCGTAAAAGGAAGTGCTCCATCGCAGCGAGGCCCTGGGCGTTCAGGATATTTGTGTATAGGGAAGTGGCATCAATGGTTACAAGGATGGTTTCCGGGGGTAACAGATTGGGTAAGGATTCCAGGCGTTCGAGAAAGTGTTTGGTGTCGTTGATGAAGGATGGGAGACTTCATGTAATGGGTTTAAGGTGTTGATCTGTGTAGGCAGAGATACGTTCTGTGGGGGCTTGGTAACCAGCTACAATGGGGCGGCCGGGATGTTTGGGTTTGTGAATTTTAGGAAGTAGGTAGAAGGTAGGGGTGCGGGGTGTCGGTGGGGTCAGGAGGTTGATGGAGTCAGGTGAAAGGTTTTGTAGGGGGCCTAAGGTTCTGAGGATTCCTTGAAGCTCCGCCTGGACATCAGAAATGGGATTACCTTGGCAAACTTTGTATGTAGTGTTGTCTGAAAGCTGACACAGACCCTCAGCCACATACTCCCGCCGATCAAGTACCACGGTCGTGGAACCTTTGTCAGCCGGAAGAATGACGATGGATCGGTCAGCTTTCAGATCACGGATAGCCTGGGCTTCAGCTGTGGTAATGTTGGGAGTAGGATTAAGGTTTTTCAAGAAAGATTGAGAGGCAAGGCTGGAAGTGAGAAATTCCTGGAAGGTTTGGAGATGGTGATTTTGAGGAAGAGGAGGTGGGTCCCGCTGTGATGGAGGACGGAACTGTTCCAGGCAGAGTTCAATTTGGATAGTGTCTTGGGGAGTTGGATCATTGGGAGTAGGATTAGGATTATTTTTCTTCATGGCAAAGTGATATTTCCAGCAGAGAGTACGAGTGTGGGACAGTAAATTTTTGACGAGGGCTGTTTGGTTGAATCTGGGAGTAGGGCTGAAGGTGAGGCCTTTGGATAGGACAGAGGTTTCGGATTGGGAGAGAGGTTTGGAGGAAAGGTTAACTACTGAATTAGGGTGTTGTGGTTCCAGATTGTGTTGATTAGAATTTTGAGGTTTTGGGGGGAGTGGAGCTGGAAGTGGGAGATTGAGTAGATGGGAGAGACTGGGTCTGTGTGCAATGAGAGGAGGTTGAGGTTTGCTGGAAAGGTTGTGGAGGGTGAGTGAGTTGCCTTTCCGGAGGTGGGAAACCAGGAGATTGGATAGTTTTTTGAGGTGGAGCGTGGCATGCTGTTCTAATTTGCGGTTGGCCTGTAGGAGGATGCTCTGAACAGCCGGTGTGGATGTGGGAGGGGAAAGATTGAGGACTTTTATTAAGGATAATAGTTGATGGGTGTGGTCATTGGCTGATTTGATGTGTAGGTGAAGGATTAGGCGGGTGAGGGCTATGTATTGTTCAGTTGGGAACTGGTATAGGGATTGATGGAAAGAAGGGTTACAGCCAGAGATGGGAACTTTAAGTGTGGGGCCTTTGGGAGTAATGCCAAATGTCAGACAAGCCTGAATAAATAAAATATGGGAGCGTAATCTGGCTAAGGCGAAGGCATGTTTGCGGAGGGAATGTAAATAAAACTTAATGGGGTCGTTGTGGGGATATTGTGAGGGTGACATGGTATTAGAAGGTGGAAAGTGTAACATGAGGCTGAAATGAAAATGAAAATAAAAATATATGGGGAGAGATAAAGGTAAACTAGAAAGCAACTGGAGATCTTGTGTGAAAAAAGTCGAAAAAGTGTTGGTTAAAGCTGAGCTATGTTGATTCTGTGGTGAACTTGGGTTGGTAAACAACGATGTGCACAAAGCTTAGGTGGTTGTGTTGCCGCCAAAACACGTTAAAGGGTGGAGAAATTTGGGAAAATTTCGAAAAAAACTGCATGTAAATGTATTAAAAGGAGTGGTTTTGTGGTGGCAGGTTATGAAAATGAGGCTAACTATTGTCTGACGAAGAAATAATGACGCTAAAACCTGTGGGAAGCAGCTAAAAATGATTAGTGATGTGGGAAAAACGGAAATGGAAATAAAGCAGAAGTTGTTAGAACTAGCCGAAATGGTTGTTTAATAGGTGAAAGGAACTGTTTGTGAACTGGGAAAGGTGGATTTTATAGCAGCGGTAGTGTTGAAAGCGGAAAAAAATTTTTTTGGTTATGGTTTGGAAGTGGGTTACGTATTATTGAGTATATATAGGCAGGATAAAATTGTATGGTAGCTTACGGTAAAAGGAGAAGGTGAATACAAAGTGAAACTACTTGCACAAACAGAAAGAGAAAGTAAGATGACAAAAGATTTGTGTGTGTGTGTGTGTGTGTGTGTGTGTGTGTGTGTGTGTGTGTTCTTGTTCGTAGCTAACATAGTATCAGTGAACATAAACTGGATTTCTCCTTGTTTCAATTTGTGCTATAATTTTTGGCATGTTGTGCTTGTTCTTATGAACAGTGCCACATCAAGATGATCCATGGTTAAGAAGCCAGAGGAACAGTCTAGGCTTGAATACCAGTTGTCAGGATAGTGTGTCCCCATTCTAAATGTGGTTTATTGATTGTTGCATCTATGTTACCAGTTTTTCCCAAATTGATGAAGCCAATTTTCATTGTTTGTCCTAATCAGTCCTACAGTTGCATAGCACAAAGTTTTTTATGCCATACCTACTTTATTGGAACAGAATATGCTGTTTTGAAAGATAATTTCCCATTTAACAACAATGGGCTTTCATCAGTACAGAACTTTCCATGTGATTGAAATGCACTCTGGAATGCTGTATGAATTTTGTAGAGTTTTCGTAGTTTTGGATAACCAGTTTCCTTAGTTACTGCTAGAGCTGTCACTAAACTGAAGCATTTTCATAATTGACCAAAAATGGTGTGTGGATATAACATTGCCAAGAACTGAAGTGTTCAGGAGAATGTCTCTAGATCAGTAGTCACTAATTTTCAACATTTTAACTTAGCCATGAGCAGACACAAATATTAATGAAGGAACACAGTTCCTGGGATATCATTCTTTTCCATCTTTACATTTGAGAATACACTGATGTTGGTGTATTTGTCTTGGAGTATACATAAATTCTATTGGTTTTGTCTGCTACAGCTTTAATCAGATTTTTTGTTATAGTTATCAGGAAAAATGCCCCAATCTCAACTTGCGTCCTGAAGCTGGTTTGGCAAGTGCCTACAGGAAGTGCTGAAAAACAGATGCTCTAGGTCAGAACTTTTACTCTGGGATTCTTCCAAAGAGTCACGACTATTAGTGCTGTCAGTGACTTCATTCTCACAACCGTATCTATTTAGAGTCTCCCAAAGTCTATGATTTCTTCCTATATACAACCACAGTGGCATGCCTTTTACTTTACAGAAGAGAATCTTGGTCAACAACCAGTAACTAAAAATGAAGATCAAAACAGCACCACTAGGTCAGAGCATCAAACTGAGCTTTAGAGTCGAAACTAAGATGATGAGTAGGTGATTTTCAATATGTAACTTTTCCAATATTTCAAAACCAGCAGTCACATTACTATCCATCAAAGTCGAAAATCTTCTCCTTTTTTGTATTTTTCTAATTGGGTTTTCACCATTTCCAGTAATGAAATCCACAGTAATAGTGATTTAATGCTTACATATTTTGCTGATTTTCATCAAGTAAAACAGTTTTTTTGTTTCTGAATGTCAGTGTACTTTTATTACACACACATGTGTACAAACATCTTGCTTGGAGGGTAGCTAAGCTCATACTAACTGCCTTACATAAATTTTTATCCTTTTCTTTGTGAACATTATCATCTTGCATGTCCACGGAAGTAAATCATAATGGAATACTTTGAGACCTTTCTTGGGACTACATACAGCACTAGTAGCTCCAACAGGACCTGCTGTGACGTAGGGATGTCGACTGTCGAGTTCCAACAGCCGCACGCCATCCAAGGAGTACCTCAAATAAATAATAAAAATACAAAACAAATATCTGAATGTATATGGGATGTCATCGACATGCAAATAACAGTTTTAAGGACTACTTTCATTCCACTTGATTATTATTCCATTCGGCATCTGAACCAGACTAGAAAGTGGACTGTTGTGCTTGTATGCAACTCAGCATGTCTGCTATATGGTGAGTGGCAACTTTCCTTCTCAAAGTATTGTTACATTCCATCCTGGATTTTCCATTGTATAATTAAGCTAACCACACTTAGAAAGGTATACAAACCAAATCATATTATTATTCGGAAAATTCCAAACTATACAAATGCCCGTTGTACAAAATCTGTACCATATTAATGTTACCACATAGAAAACAATACGAACTCTTACCAGCTGTCAACATTTAGTAAATCAAGCCTACAAAATCCCTCTACAAGAATGAAGAAAATCATGCACAAGTCACCTTAATCTGAAAACATGAGGGCACTGACACAGTCATTAATTTAGATCATGGCTCTCATAGGAGAAGACTCCCAGAGAATGTTCACCTGCAGCATTTCTAGTACTAACTTTACATTTCTAGTAATTCTTCTGTATGAACTAAATTCCAACAAGCGAATTGGTGCTTCTCTGCAACAAGGAAAAAGATACTTCCCCACAAAGAGGGAATAAAGTACTAAGACCATGGTAATTATATGCAGTCTCTCCAAGAGTCTCTATTCCTTTACACTACACCAATATATACCACTATTGGTCCTTGCCCATTAAAGGTGGTTCCAAGGCCACAATGTTAAATGATGATACAACTCTGTATTATTCTCCCCAAGTGCCCAACCATGGTTTGAGACTCAAGATACTTCAGTGCCCAAAATTTTGAGGTTGTTTCTCTAGTCTTTATACTTTTGTCTACTGACTTACAAACATTGACACCGGTGTGTCAGACCCACCATACTTGCTCCGGACACTGCGAGAGGGCTGTACAAGCAATGATCACACGCACGGCACAGCAGACACACCAGGAACCGCGGTGTTGGCCGTCGAATGGCGCTAGCTGCGCAGCATTTGTGCACCGCCGCCTTCAGTGTCAGCCAGTTTGCCGTGGCATACGGAGCTCCATCGCAGTCTTTAACACTGGTAGCATGCCGCGACAGCGTGGACGTGAACCGTATGTGCAGTTGACGGACTTTGAGCGAGGGCGTATAGTGGGCATGCGGGAGGCCGGGTGGACGTACCGCCGAATTGCTCAACACGTGGGGCGTGAGGTCTCCACAGTACATCGATGTTGTCGCCAGTGGTCAGCGGAAGGTGCACGTGCCCGTCGACCTGGGACCAGACCGCAGCGACGCACGGATGCACGCCAAGACCGTAGGATCCTACGCAGTGCCGTAGGGGACCGCACCGCCACTTCCCAGCAAATTAGGGACACTGTTGCTCCTGGGGTATCGGCGAGGACCATTCGCAACCGTCTCCATGAAGCTGGGCTACGGTCCCGCACACCGTTAGGCCGTCTTCCGCTCACGCCCCAACATCGTGCAGCCCGCCTCCAGTGGTGTCGCGACAGGCGTGAATGGAGGGACGAATGGAGACGTGTCGTCGTCAGCGATGAGAGTCACTTCTGCCTTGGTGCCAATGATGGTCGTATGCGTGTTTGGCGCCGTGCAGGTGAGCGCCACAATCAGGACTGCATACGACCGAGGCACACAGGGCCAACTCCCGGCATCATGGTGTGGGGAGCGATCTCCTACACTGGCCGTACACCACTGGTGATCGTCGAGGGGACACTGAATAGTGCACGGTACATCCAAACCGTCATCGAACCCATCGTTCTACCATTCCTAGACCGGCAAGGGAACTTGCTGTTCCAACAGGACAATGCACGTCCGCATGTATCCCGTGCCACCCAACGTGCTCTAGAAGGTGTAAGTCAACTACCCTGGCCAGCAAGATCTCCGGATCTGTCCCCCATTGAGCATGTTTGGGACTGGATGAAGCGTCGTCTCACGCGGTCTGCACGTCCAGCACGAACGCTGGTCCAACTGAGGCGCCAGGTGGAAATGGCATGGCAAGCCGTTCCACAGGACTACATCCAGCATCTCTACGATCGTCTCCATGGGAGAATAGCAGCCTGCATTGCTGCGAAAGGTGGATATACACTGTACTAGTGCCGACATTGTGCATGCTCTGTTGCCTGTGTCTATGTGCCTGTGGTTCTGTCAGTGTGATCATGTGATGTATCTGACCCCAGGAATGTGTCAATAAAGTTTCCCCTTCCTGGGACAATGAATTCACGGTGTTCTTATTTCAATTTCCAGGAGTGTATTTCTTAATATTTGTTTTCTGTATCAGCTTCATCCAAAGGCCAGTGTACTCATTTTAGAAGTGGTAGTCCCTCAGGCTGCCATCCTACTACCTTTGTAGGCATGAGTTTTGTAACTGAATTGGGCAAATCATTCAGCCACCTCTCAAATTTCTCAATCATTTCTACTCACTAGAAATGCTTAATTAGACAATAGGGTCTGCAGTCATCCAAGTTCACTTACTGGATTTCCCTGTAATCTTAAGATATTGATCCCTCAATTTGTCTATTACAATATTTGCATAGCACTTTTTGAAAGGATATACACTACCTGTCAAAAATGTGAAGCACCCAGAAGACATTTCAGTGTAACTTCATAAACATGTATACCATCAGTGGATATCTCAGTGACTAGAGTTGTAATTTTCTGTGACACACAGAATGGCCAAAACAGTGCTTTAGTGTTTCTTGTGTGCAGTTTTGTTACCAGGCTTGTCAAGATACATAAGGGGTGTGAACAGTGTCAGATGCCAAGTAATCACTGTGAAGGAGATGGAGCTGCTGCATACTTGAGTGAGACAGCATTTTCAGTGCCTAATGGACTTTCAAAAGAACCTCTTTGTGCTGTCCATGTAGCTGGATAATCGAAGTGTGCAATATCCAGACTTGTGGGACATTTGAATGTGAGAGCAGCCCAGTATTGGACTGAAAAGGAGCGTTATGGAAGGCATAATCATTGACAAGTTTACAGTTTACACATAAGAACACCACAAGTGAGGGTCATCATGTTGTGCACCAAACACAGTGCAGCCCTATCACATTCACACTTGCCCTCCGAGAACTCCCTACAACGTTCTGTGTCATCCTGCACTATTGGTCAGAAACTGACAAGGAGGAGGAGGACTGTGCAGTTACTGTCCCATTCTTAGGCTGCCATTAACGTAACACAAATGACTGCGTTTGAAGTGGTGTCATGGCCGGAAAGTATCAATTACTGTTTAGTGATATAACACAGTATCACAAGAGAATCACGATTCTGTTCTAACCTGGATAACAATCATCGGCGAGTGTGGTGGTGACCTGGGAAGAGGTCCCATTCTTCCAGTGTTTTGAAGAGGCAGGGTAGTGTTATTGCTTTTGTGCTGGTAAGGAGAACCATCGGGAATGACTTCGGGGAGCAGTTGGTAGTGATTGAAGAAACTATGATGGTATAATGGTGTCTCTTAGACGTGATCCATCATTGTGTGTTACTTCTCATGGGGCAGTATTGTGGCTCCATTTTTCAACATGATAATGCTTGTACACATATGGCATGTGTACCTATGATCTGTCTGTGTGGCGAGCAATCCTCTAAGATCAGTATCTGATAGAACATACATGAGACTAGCTCACTCATCAAGCCCCTCTCAGTGCCAGTTCCAGGATACTAAGAAAGAGTTACAACGGTTGTGGGTCAGCTTGCCTAAGGAGAAAATACAACAGCTGTATGACACAACTGAATCAGTATATACATCCAGAACACAGGTGGTGCAACATCATACTGATAAGTGGGCTTATACTGGAAAGTTCTTTGTAAATTTGATACAATACCATAATCACTGATGTAACATCACATACCCTGTCAACTTGTGAAGCTTAAAATAATTTCCTCTTCCCCTTTTTGACAGGCACATAGTTCCATGATTTGTAAACCAACTTTCAACTATCGTGAAAACGTGCCATTCCTCGCTGGGCATGAGACAGTGGACACAGTGTGTCCACAGCCACAAGATCTCAAAGGCCTTCTGGTGTTATTGGATCTAAAATAGTATGTAAAATGTGAAGTAACTACTTTCACTTTTTGAAGTTGCTCCAGGTTCTCAGTATTTTGTTTACTATTCCAGAAGTATTCATACAGTAATAATGTTTTGTCATATGCAGTGCAATAGTTAACAGAAATGTAGTTTATCCTCTTCCAAATCTTTGTTGCAATTAGTCAGTCATGACTAGGTCTGAATTACCCCCTGTTGCTCTTAATTTTTTTCTAATTGCACTGTGTTCCCTAGAATGTCCTGTCCTGATTTAATTGTATGTAAGTGCTCAACTTTGCTTTCTAACCATTCTATCACTAAGCTGAGACAATCAACTAAATCTTGCCCATGTTTTAATCCTGTTGCCACCATGTTTTCTAATCTGTCCATCATCACATTTTCTTGAGAACTCAAATCAAGCAGTTTATCATCTATGTTAAAAAAATGTTCCAACTATTTGAGAAAATCTTTTGACCATTTTAGATCATCTGTTGTCTATCGAGAAAATCAATGTCTGTATGTGGTGTTAGGTGTGAAAACAAATGCGTAATTGTTTTGAATGCTTCATTTCCCTTAATGAGAGCCACAGTCGCCAATCTACTCACTAGTCACAATTAGAAAGAGTTGCGGAAATGGCATTGACAGTAGTTAAGAAGGAACTAACAGTAAATGATACATACATCTTTTATCTAAATTGCACATAAACCAATTAAATTCATTTAGCAAACTCTGTATAAATTGTAATTCTTCTAACGCGCTCACTGTATGAATTGAACGGCAAATTAATAAAACACTGCACACTTTTGAAACCGAACTCACTGGATTTTGATGAGGCGAACCCCAATTAGAGTTCACGTAGCCATGCACACTGCTTGCTTGTAAGGGTGGTGTTAGCTCGACTGTTGCTGGATATCTACTGTTCCGGCTGTCCCCACTGTTTCCAACGGTTGGGTGCAAAGTGGCGCTACACACAGGTATAGTGCACTAACTACACTCTCTGTTGTGTCACTTCCCAGAAAATGAGCTTCTCACTTGTCAAACAGGTAGTCCATATGAAGCTTCTGTATGTAGCTCTGACGTTCACCTTTTAATTCTTCATAGGTCAAGACCATTCCAAGTTGTATTAATTTCCCATAAAATCTTCTTTATATTTAGTATTGACCAATAAATATTGAGAAACAATGGTTATTAATTTTTGCTCTAACTGTTGAATGTCTTGACTACTACTTGTTGTTTGCTTTCACTATGAAAAATTCACACTTATACAGGGTGTTTCAAAAATGACCGGTATATTTGAAAAGGCAATAAAAACTAAACGAGCAGCGATAGAAATACACCGTTTGTTGCAATATGCTTGGGACAACAGTACATTTTCAGGCGGACAAACTTTCGAAATTCCAGTAGTTACAATTTTCAACAACAGGTGGCGCTGCAAGTGATGTGAAAGATATAGAAGACAACGCAGTCTGTGGGTGCGCCATTCTGTACGTCGTCTTTCTGCTGTAAGCGTGTGCTGTAGACAACATGGTTTATTCCTTAGAACAGAGGATTTTTCTGGTGTTGGAATTCCACCGCCTAGAACACAGTGTTGTTGCAACAAGACGAAGTTTTCAGCGGAGGTTTAATGTAACCAAAGGACCGAAAAGCGATACAATAAAGGATCTGTTTGAAAAATATCAACGGACTGGGAACGTGACGGATGAACGTGCTGGAAAGGTAGGGCGACCGCGTACGGCAACCACAGAGGGCAACGCGCAGCTAGTGCAGCAGGTGATCCAAGAGCGGCCTCGGGTTTCCGTTCACCGTGTTGCAGCTGCAGTCCAAATGACGCCAACGTCCACGTATCGTCTCATGCGCCAGAGCTTACACCTCTATCCATACAAAATTCAAACGCGGCAACCCCTCAGCGACGCTATCATTGCTGCACGAGACATTCGCTAACGATATAGTGCACAGGATTGATGACGACGATATGCATGTGGGCAACATTTGGTTTACTGACGAAGCTTATTTTTACCTGGACGGCTTTGTCAGTAAACAGAACTGGCGCATATGGGGAACCGAAAAGCCCCATGTTGCAGTCCCATCGTCCCTGCATCCTCAAAAAGTACTGGTCTGGGCCGCCATGTCTTCCAAAGGAATCATTGGCCCATTTTTCAGATCCGAAACGATTACTGCATCACGCTATCTGGACATTCCTCGTGAATTTGTGGTGGTACAAACTGCCTTAGACGACACTGCGAACACCTTGTGGTTTATGCAAGATGGTGCCCGGCCACATCGCACGGCCGACGTCTTTAATTTCCTGAATGAATATTTCGATGATCGTGTGATTGCTTTGGGCTATCCGAAACATACAGGAGGCGGCGTGGATTGGCCTCCCTATTCGCCAGACATGAACCCCTGTGACTTCTTTCTGTGGGGACACTTGAAAGACCAGGTGTACCGCCAGAATCCAGAAACAATTGAACAGCTGAAGCAGTACATCTCATCTGCATGTGAAGCCATTCCGCCAGACACGTTGTCAAAGGTTTCGGGTAATTTCATTCAGAGACTACGCCATATTATTGCTACGCATGGTGGATATGTGGAAAATATTGTACTATAGAGTTTCCCAGACCACAGCGCCATCTGTTGTTGAAAATTGTAACTACTGTAATTTCGAAAGTTTGTTTGCCTGAAAATGTACTGTTGTCCCAAGCATATTGCAACAAACGGTGTATTTCTATCGTTGTTCGTTTAGTTTTTATTGCCGTTTCAAATATACCGGTCATTTTTGAAACACCCTGTACGTTGTGTGAAAGCAATAATAATTATTTTAGGAATGTTTAAAGTTCAAAACATGAAACATTAGTTGACTTACTGATGCTTCAGTTAAGTGTTAGTTTGGCTTCCAATCAATTCTGATTCCTCCTCATTGTAAACATCATATAATCATAACTAAGATGTCAGTGAATGACAGAATTCCAATATCCTGTTAAATAACCCACCAACTCACTTTTGTAAGGAAACTATTTGTCCAATATTCACTTTTATAATAAAATTCAAAATGGTCATGAGTCTTCAGTTCTTTATATATTGTAGAGTTGCTCAGCTTCAAACACTGTGCAATAGTGCTTCCATGCATAACATTGTAGTCTGAATTATTCTGCTTGTTACTGCTTCAATTTTCTTCACCATTTTTGTGATATGAAAGGTGATTCTGAGCCTCAAATAAAAACTAAAATGATTATTATTTTATTTTCAGTATGCCACTTCTCCTTTCTGAAGTTTCGAAACTATCAGCCATATAGTATCCATAAAATTCCTACTACTTCCCTTTTTGTACCGAGCGAGGTGGCGCAGTGGGTAGACACTGGACTCGCATTCGGGAGGACGACGGTTCAATCCCACGTCCGGCCATCCTGATTTAGGTTTTCCGTGATTTCCCTAAATCACTCCAGGCAAATGCTGGGATGGTTCCTCTGAAAGGGCACGGCCGACTTCCTTCCCCATCCTTCCCTAATCCGATGAGACTGATGACCACACTGTCTGGTCTCCTTCCCCAAGCAACTAACCAACCAACCAACCCTTTTTGTAATTTTGTTTCACTGGTTGCTGCAGCTATTCTGTCAAACTTTCCAATAAAAAGTGAGTAAAATAATTCATCTGTTTCTGAATATTGAAGAACTTTTACTACAGAAATGTGAGTGCAAACATCCTGTCTGGGTAGTGACTAGGCTCATACTAATAGCTTTACACATTGTTTTTTACATTAACATTGTTACCCTGCACATCCACGGTAATACATAGTAGTGGAGTGGAGTACTTCACTTTGAGGTCTTACTTGCCACTCCATATGATGTTAGTAGCTCCATGCAGCATCTGCAGTGATATAGAGATTTCTGCTGTCGAATTCCATATGCCAAACCCCACCCAAGGAATCCAACAATCAAATAATAAAAATACAAAAAATATCTGAACATTTATAAAATCATCTGTGTTCCATTTAATTATTGTTAAAATTATGATGAGAATAGAGAACATGCTCATTTATAGATGAAGAGGGTACAGAAATTTTCACACCTTTAATGCTTATGAGAAAATTCCTGAATTTAATTCTATACCCTCCCAAAATGCAAACAGGGAATCTAATTGAACTGTCCTAAAGTTGAACAGCTGGTAGGCACTTCAGGAGCAAATTTGGCTCTGCATGTAATTATGTCCAGAGCACAAAGGGATTGGCGAGGTAATGTGCCTAAACACAACTAAAGCAAATCGGAACAGGAGCAGCAGTTTAACATGTCCAGAGTCATCAGAGGGTTAACGGATAACATGCCATGTTGAATTTCATGTTAATTGGGTGGCTGATTAGCTGGCCAATAAATGTATTTCACCATAGGAAGCAAAATGTCACCACCATCTTGCTCCTCTATAACACTAATATGAGGTATGTTCAAAAAATTCTGGAATTTTGTCCACAAAATTTTTCTACACTTACCTTGTGCATGATCTCCTTTGAAATACTCTCCTTCACTATTGATACACTGCTCCCAATGCTGTTTCCACTTCTGCAAGCAGTCTTTGTGTGTTGCTTTCTGGATCGTGCTAAGTGCCATCTGCACGTTTTCTTTTATCTCGTATATTGTTGCAAGTCTTCAACCTTTCAACAGGTTTTTCAACTTTGTAAATAAAAAAGTCTGCAGGGGTCAGTTCTGGAGGATACGGAGGATGAGGAAGCACAGTGAATTCATTTTTTGTGCAATAGTCATGCACCAACTGGGATGAATGTGCGGGTGCATTATTGTGATCTAAGAGCCATGAATTGTCTTGCCACATTGCAGGCTGTTTGCTTTTCACCTATTCTTGCAGGTGTCGCAACACATCCAGATAGTATCATCAATTAACAGTGTGTTCCTGTGGCACGAATTCATGATGAACTAAGCCTTCAAAGTCAAAGAAAACTGTCAGTATGGCTTTGACATTTGACCTGATCTGACGAGCCGTTTTTGATCTTGGAGAAACTTTCCTGACTCATTGTGAAGACTGAACCTTGGTCTCAACATCATAACCGTGGAACCACATCTCACCACCAGTTATGATTCTGTTAAGAAACATCTCATTCTCATTTGCGCGATCCAAAAGCACTTCACAGATTGCGAGGCAAAGGTCTTTCTGGTCTTGACTCGTGAGCCTTGGGACAAACTTGGCAGCAACACGATGCATTCCAGGATACTGTATCAGGATTTCATGACATGACCCAGCTGAAATGTTAATTCTTCTGCAATCTCTGACAGTTAGTCTTTGATTGGTATGCACAGTTTCGTTGAAATTCCTGATACACCAAGTGTGGCTTAAGCACTCATCACAGCAGGCTTCTTGCATCATTTGGTGTGTCTATTTAAAGGTTTTCTTGCAGACATGTTGCTCCTCTAACCCTGCCATCTCGAAATTCACAAACTGTGTCACACAACATTTTACACAATACAGCCCTGAACAAAAACTAACAGACATACAACAATGAAACTTCAAGCAGTTACACATTTTACACAGGCTTGTGCAGGGATGCTACCCACATGACGCTCCAACACATCATGGGCTTGAAATTACAAATCTTCTGGAATTTTTTGATCATACCTCGTAAATGAAAATTTTTTGAAAGGATTGCGTAGAATATCTTACATAGAATGTCTTACAATGCAGATTTAAAGTCACGATTACTTTTCTTGCTGAAGAATTTGCATCCGATATCTGTGTCCATCAACCAGATAAGTATGTTGTAATAAATAAGACTTCATTTTGAACTCGCAAGATTTTCTAAGTTTATTACATCATAGAATACATAAATTAGGTCACTGTATTGGGAGACAAAAAAATGAATTTCTCTGTACTAGTGTTAGTATATGTTAACTAAATCTTAATACTGATATGACTTATGTGACGCATGCTGTAGATAAATATTCCATTGAACATCTGATGGTCTTTCCTCATTGAGCTATAGATAACACTGGAACAATATAAGTGCAACATAAACTTCATTTGTGGTAGTGACTGACTTCATAAACTGTATGTGAAAGAGAGGCACAAAACTCTTGCATGAATTCAGCATAGTGGGCAACGATGGATTTAAGTGCAACAAAGGGAGCTGCACTGTAACTTTATGAAATTTATGAATCTTAGACTGGAGTTTTATATGGCTCCTCTTCCAGCTTTAAACACAGTTTTGTGTACAGCACTATATATGACCTGAAGTGCACTGAATGTGAAGTACCAAGTGACTACATTTTTCGCTGCAAATGTGGTTGTTAAGTAATTTCAGAGTACCATAATATCTGTGTACCTTATTGAGAAGATATTCCAGCTATGATGTGGTATTATAAGATGCCGGTGACCTTTTTTTACTCAAATAATTTCCTCAGACATTCTTGATAAGGGCTCGGTAATGAATAAAATGTAAAACCAAGAGTAGTTAATTTCAATCTATTGTGCACAAAGTAATGTCTACCAAGAAACTAACTTTGGAAAGTGGTGTATCTTTGCTTTATTTAAATAAAAATATTTCTTAGAAAGATGATTATTGATAAGAAATTGTCGCATCTCCAGAATGGAGCACATCTGAAATGGAAGAATATGGGAAATTACAGGAGATAGAGACACTGTTCTCAATGCCATAGAAAGCAAAATATAAACTTGGTTTGGCTGCCTCCAACGAATGGATGATAACCGATGGCCAAAAGACTCTGAGTGAACTTAGCTGAATGAGAAGAATGTGGAAGACCACCTAGAAGATGAATGCAAGATGTTAATGATGATAGAAATTTAAGGGGTCTTCATGATGAAGATTGCACAGATGGGAAACTGAAACCTGACAAATGGAAGACAATGATCACTGTAAAAGAGTTGCATATATCATGAAGCCACAAGAAACATCATGTAATCCCATAGTTTTTAGTTCTTGCTTCTGTACGTGTGTAAATTGTGTGGTCTGTCAGGCTGTGCATGTACTTACTAAATAAGAATGTGATGTCAGAGAAACAAGTGCAGTGCACTTGTGGTTATTTCTACAAATTAATATAGTGAAGTAGTGACACTCAAAAATACTGTTTTCTCACGTGACATTGTTCCTTGAAATTTCTGAGATCACCAGATATATCACACTCTGAAAGTGAAAAAATAAATGTGTGCCAGTAATTATTGTTTATATAGTTGTAATCCATCAGCCACAATGCAGCAATTGAAAATTTTCTTTCTTTGTTGTGATGAAGCTAGTTTGAAAACTCAGTTCTGTCTGACAGATAGGATGATTTTTTAACCATACATATTTACCACATTTGAAAATGGAACTGTTTGAGCACTGTTTTATTTGTAAAATACTGGTACTCATTTGTCTGTGCCCAAAGTCAATATTAATGTCATTGGACAATCAGTTTACTTCGTTTATGGTGCATTGTAGTTTATCTTACAAATTCAAACACATTTTAGAGACTAAGATAACAATGTAATGAATGTTAGGGTCATCTGCACTACTTATTACATTAGTAATTCTCTACTAATTATCAATCTTGACATGGTTTGCTTGCATGAAATGTAACAAAACATTGTGTTCACGCAAGAGTTTTGTATGTCAACAATACTTCTTACTAATTCCTACATAGTAAGTTTCTATGCAGCACCATTAATTATGAAATGCTGGACAGATCAACAGGCTCAAATCTTCAAAAGTTCTGATGAGTGTCTAAATACTAGAAACCATTAATAACAGGCATGCTTATGACAGTTTGGGAACCCAAAGGTTGTTTTTCATTTTTAGGTAGCAAACAAGTAGAAAATAGTGGCAAGAAGTTGGAATATCTACAGAAACAGGATGTTGAATGGTATTTAATGTGGTGAGTGAAATGCATGAGAAAATATGCATATGATTTGAGTTAAGGTTTCATTAACATCACTTCTTCTTTCTACCAGTTTCTTCTGGTTTGCTCCTGGGGAAAAACTGTACAAACCAAATTTTTTCTGTCACAATTCCCACTTTTCATAGTAGGGACTGTTTATCTGTCTGTACCTCTATGTGACACTCATTTTTTTATGTATATAATGTGGAAAAAGCTCTTCACTGAAACATTTCCTCTTATAATTTTTCAGCAATGATATTCGTTTATGATTACCATCCTGGTGCAGAGACAATGATGATAAAGCATTTCACACAAGTGGAACCGGTGAATGGTTACTGTGATCCCTTCTCAGCAGACCCATCAGCACCACGACCATACAGTCATCAGAAGAATGCTTTATTACGCCAACAACTTCCTGAAAATGTAATCTGGAATTATATCATGCAGTTAACATCAGCTTTGAGAGTAATACACTCTGCAGGACTGGCTTGTCGAACACTTGATCCTACAAAGATTTTGTTAACAGGCAGATCAAGGCTTCGTCTTAGCTGTCTTGCCATTGCTGATGTATTGTCATTTGACCCAACAGCTACAAACCCACTGCATCTCATACCACACTATCAGGTACATTTCAGTTACACTTTCTTTCTCTATAGGTCACATTTGTACCACCGCTGTTGGCATGTTACGTTTTAGTAATGTAACAATTCACACCAATAACAGTGTGAGTAGTAATGCTTTGCATGTAATTATATTATGTTGTGTCCTAGATTTAATAAGTTTGTTATTATTTTTTATTTTTGAAAAATACATTAGAAACTTAATACATTTAGTCAACGATACTATTAATGATTTTCGTGTTCATAATTTTCTGGCACCTCCACCTCAGAGAGATTCGCAAAGTGTTGAAGTAGTTGTAGATTTGATGCCCAGGCAACGGAAACCAGCAATTAACACAAGAGGATTCTCTTATCTAAAGCCTCTTCCTTGTCATGGGACCATGCACATCCCAACACTGCCAGCCTAACTTTTGAAATACTTTCAGAACTTGGATTTGCAGTATTGAAATATTTTGCATGAAGTCCTGAAATTGCTCATGATTACCATCTCTTTCATATGCTTTGAATGTGTGTTAAAGAGGTCAGTGAGTTTACACTGACGCGCATATTCAGAGTGTTGTGCTATAATTATAGAGGAATAAGCAAGCTCATGAGACACTTGAATGATTGTGACAAAGCATAGTGATCACATAAAAATGTTGTAATTATAATCTTCTATGTTTGTATGATTAAATCTGATTTGGATTTGGGTTAAAGACTTAAACCAAAGGCCCTGTCTATACATTGATGATCTTGGGTGTAGATTTCTTGACATTGTGGGGAGCTGTAGGGAACTGTAGGATCCTTCTGAATAGGTAATATAGTCCTAAGTAGCTGCACAGGTAGCAAGAGTATGTGCAGTGTGCGCACGATAGTTTTCAGGGTTTCTGTATATTGGGCAAGCAGTTAAATATAGTACTTAAGGAACCATGTGTAGTTCATTTAGGTTTTAAAAAGATGAACAAGCATTATTGTATGCCAACCAAAACAATTTAAGTCAGATATTAATTAGGTGCAGAAGCATTCAGAGCAAGTTTCCAGAGGTACTGTTGCTCACTAATAAACACAATCAACAGTAGTGAAATAATCAGTTCAGACTGGAATATCTACCTAAAGACTGAGCAAGTCCCCAACAGTGACAGCACATTTATTACCATAAAAACTCCATAATGTCTAATGAAATAAATACTGAGGCAGAATGCAAGATAATCTGGCTGAAGATAAGGGCAAACCTGAAATAGTAGTTGGATGTTACTATCATCCATTCACATCACGATCTAAGTTGTGGAACACTTCAGAGAAAACGTGGAAAATATTGCATGTTAATCTTCCGACCATGCAGGGGCAATATGGGGAGGTTTCAGTCTACCTTCTATATCGACTAGGAGATGCACATACATATGTTTATAGAGTTATAGGCAGGGACGAAGAATCTTCTGACACAGTACTCAAAATATTTTTCAAAAATATCTATGATGTTCAGTTAAAAGTTAAGAAAGGTATAAATATATTTCTGCAACCCTAGTGCAGGAGGAGAATTATCAGAAACTACCTGAACATTCGCCAACAAACATTTAATTGCTTGGAGAAGAAATTGGAGGATCAGTGGCAGAAATTCAGATTTTTGCAGTCCATGTGATAGATAAGTTGGTCCCATTGAAGATAATGAGTGATGGGAAAGACACATCACTTCAGTAATAATTTGAGAAAGTTTATACAAAAACAGAGAGAGCTGCATAGAAGATTTCAATGAAACAAAACCCTTTTTGGCAAATAAAAGCTGTACAAAATCAAAACACGTTGAAAGACAGCTTGTGAGAAGCATTGAATTAGGTTGGAAGCAAGGTCTTACCTCGTGAGATCTCAAAAAACTGGTAAGTTAAGGTCTTGTGTTTAAATCAGTTAGTGGAACATAGTCTGTCCACATGGTTTGACCATGGTGGTACTGAAATGAAAGATGATAAAAAGGATGAATTAGTATTCTTCTCCAAAGATGTTCATAACTCAGTTCCTATGTTAGACCATTGCATGGATGGAAAGTTGATAGATACAGAAATAACTGAGGACAAAACTGAATAACTGCTCAAATTGCTTGATAGAGGAAAGGGCACAGAATCTGATGGAATACCCATTAGATTTTATTCTAAATATCTGAAGAAACTGGCTTCTCTGCTAATGCAAGTTTACCATAGGTCAGTGGAACAACAGTGTGTATGATGTGACTGGACTAATTCACATGTCTATCCAATATATAAGAAGGTTCGAAAGATATATGAGCAAAATTATAGACCTACATCATTAACTTCAATTTCTTTTAGAATTATGGAACATATACTATTCTCATGTGTGATGGAGTCTGGGGACCAGAAAACTGCTATCCTCATGGCTACTGCCGGCATCAGTGATGTAAAAGCCATCTTGTTCAGAAGGGTGTAGATAGAACAACTCAGGTTGACATCGTTTCTTGACTTGGAGAATGCTTTAAGTAGAGTTCCACATTGTTCCCTAGCATACAGAATAAGTGCATTTGGTATATGAGGTGTGATCAAAAAGTAATTAGAATTTTTTTTTTTTAGATTTTGGGGCTTTACATATCCAGTTTTCAGTTTTTTTAAGCATTTTCAATTGTTTTGAATATTAGTTTATTGTTGACAGTCAGAAAGATTATATGTATTTTCGAATGCTTGGCTAACTTTGCTTTAAAAAAAGATGGATGTAAGTAATTGCATTGAATTTTGCTTGAAAAATCGAATAAAGTGCAGCACTGCATTCAAAATGTTGACTCTGGATTTGACAAATCTACTGTGA
Source organism: Schistocerca nitens (assembly GCF_023898315.1). NCBI lineage: Eukaryota > Metazoa > Arthropoda > Insecta > Orthoptera > Acrididae > Schistocerca > Schistocerca nitens. The sequence continues at coordinate 383,174,909 of NC_064618.1, forward strand.
GGAAGACGAGAGTTTACAATGTTTCAGAGAAGGTCGAGAAGATGTTGAAGATGACAACTACCCTGAATGCCCTAGCACATCAATTACTGACAACAGTTTGGAAGAAGTAAAGAAAATGGTTCTGGGAAATCACGGTCAGAGAGGTTGCTGATGATATCGGCTTATTCTTTGACTTATACAAAATGATTTGTGCACATGTTTTGGGAATGAAATGTATAATAGCGAAGTTCGTTCTGATATAGTTGAACTTTGACCAAAATCGATATTGTGTAGACTTCCTCAGCAATTTCTGAATGAAGATGACAGCAATTCACAACTTATAAAGAAGGTAATAGCAGGTGTTGAAACATGGGTATACCGGTATGACGTCAAAACGAAGGCCCAGTCGTCCCAGTGGATACTGTTGAAGAGCCTATACCGAAAAAAATTCGACAAGTTCGATCACATGTGAAGCTTCTTCTCATTGTTTTCTTTAATTAAAATGCTTCACAAGTTTCCATGTCATGGTCATATGGTCAATAAGGAATACTACCTGGAAGTTATGCGCTGTTTGTGTGAAGCAGTCTGAAGAAAACAACCTAAATTTTGTCAAACCTACTTGCTGACATTGCATCATGATAATGCTCCCCTCACACCTCAGTGCTAGTTCGTAATTTTTTGGCAAAAAAACAAAACCATTATGTTGCTTCAGCCACTATATTCACCAAACATGGCTCCCTGTGACCTCTTTCCATTCCTAAGACTGAAGAGAACCATGAAAGGACATTGTTTTGCCACTACTGATTTGATAAAAAAAGAGTTGCTGGAGAAGCTGAACACCATAATGAAAAGTGAGTTCCAGACTGCTTATAAGATTGGAAAAAGCACTGTATTATATCTGAGGGGGATTACTTTGAAGGAGACTAGGTTGGTGGTGATGAATAATAATAATAAAAAAAGATTCTGTAAGCAAAACAAAAATTCCCGTTACGTTTTGATCACTCCTTGTACTTCAACAGAACGCAGGAAATTTGTTATATATAGGTAAACTGAAGACAGATTTGTTGGAAAGTTTGTGCCAAAGTGCACTGCATTCATAAAGGAAATAACAATGAGACCTAGTGTCAGTTCTAGAGTACTGGTTCAGCATTTAAAGTGTTCATCAACTGTAGGCAAGATGGCAGACATGAATAAATCCCAAGGCGCATGCCTAGGATCATTAATGGTTGGTTGAGCCCATGGAAAATGTAACTGAGCCCTGGCTCAGAGTGGTTGCTTCTGGCAGTCTTGGAACTTTTAGATCCTGGGTATTTTATGAGATCAGGGCTTTAAGAGCACATACAAGGGTCCCATTAGCAGTATATAAGGTATTCTTGCTGCTAGGTGTACAAAAAGTTTGATTAGTCTTGACAGATCTGTAATAGCTTTGATTCTAACTCAAACAGGGAGATTTTTAATTTGTCAGCTTTTGTAAACTGATTGAAAATACATTTATGGATTGAAGTGATTTTGCAAGAAAATCCGTGGTGTAGGTGATAAGTACCGGAATTGGTCATCCGAGATTGGTATAAGTGAATTGGCCATGATGGCAAATATGAATACCTACCGAATTTCTTGCAGTGGTATAAGTTTGCAATGGCCATTTCTTTTTTAAGGGCTTGCTCCTAAGTCAATCAAGATCATTTAAAATTTGGACATCCCCATTGTTCTAAATAATTTTGATCCTGTTGGGTTGACTGAATTTTTGTCATTTGCTGCCAGGCTTTTCTTCTTGAATCTCATCTGATAATTGTTTACTAATCAGAATTTTTGTGTTTATACACTGTTTTGTGAAGCAGTTGGCTAACTGTGTAGTTTTAATAGTGTTATTCAGAACATTCTGCACAGAGCACATCTACAAAATGATTATGGAATCATTTTTGTTTTATTTTTTTAAATTTGTAGCAGCATGAATAAATTTTGGTATATTGTTGATCCTCCTGAGCACTGGTACCTTATTGTTAATACGGTCAGTTCTTTGTCAGAGGATAAATAGCTGAAAACAAGAGATTGCAACTTACCACTGACGAGAGCTATATTGTGGCCATGAGGGTACCTTATTTTAGCTGATGAGAGGGACTGGACACTTTTATGGATAGAGGACCCTTTACTCTACAGTGTATGTAGTGCATTATTTTGTGAATGGTGTGATAGTATTTAATTTTCTTTAAGAAAGTTATTTTGTTGTATGTTACACCATTAAATGAGTCTAAACTGTTTCCATTTTATGATGTTGTTGACATAAGATATAAACAAACATTTATTTCTGCATATAACACATACAGAACAGTTATAAGTATGAGAAAGTAAGAGTCACTTTGATGAGAAGCATGGAGTAATGTAGAACTCTCAAGTCAAAGAGAAACTAGGATAACACACTGGAATTTGCAGTTACATGGAATGTTTACGTACCACTGTACACAGGTGCTTGCTGGGACAGAATGACACACTACATGAGTGCCCTCCCTATTGCTAACGATATCGTAGATTAAACTTCGTTCGTTGTTACAACTGCTTTTTGAAAGCTGACATTATGCTGCTTGAGTCAGTGACCCCAACAGTTGTGACGTACAATCTTTGGCATTGTTTTCTTTTTCAAGGCACCTGTGTTCATCATATCTCCTGGTGATTGTGCTGTACTGGAACATTACCTGGCACTGTATTGTCATATTTTGCTTGTGTGGATCCTGAGGTGTTTTCAGTATCCAATGCGTTGAAAAATGTGGGTTTGATTGGTCCATCATGACGGTGGCAGGCACATCATTGATTCTGATTCAGAATTTGTCATTGCCTCTGCTAATCACTGCCTACAGTCCATCATATGGTGCCTGTAATGGTTAGCATACTGCATCATTATGTAAGAAAATGTGTTTGCAATTGTCGAGATCTATGAACACAAAATGAGTGTCTTCTAAACTGACTTCTGTTCTGGGTGCTGTTGGTCTGAGCTGGTGTATATGCTCCCGTAATCTGGTAGTAAAGTGTGATACAGCGATTGTATCGTCTGCTGTGCTGTGCAAGAATTCTTCAGCCAGATGTAGCATTTGCCCATATACTAGTTCTGCTGCCAAAGACTTCACATCACTTTTGAGTGATGCCCATAGACTGAGGAGTACAGTAGGTTGTGCCTCCATACAATTCGGCATGAATAGCATGCACGTCTTTCATGTAAGCAAGAAACTGCACTTTCCTTGCTTCGAAAGTACACTTTGAAGGATTAATTACCAAGCCTTGTGGACATAAGCAATCAAATACCCGTGCCAGATGCTGTAAATGTTCTTCTTCTGATGCACATACCACCACCATGCCATATATGTAGACATAACAGAAATCTGAGTCCCTAGTGATCTCATCCTTGAAATGGGGGAACATCTGTGCTGCATTGCACCAACCAAAGGGCATCCTAGTGAACTCAAATAGGACGAACTGTATTGTCATGACTGTTTTGGGAATATCTTCTGTAGCAACAGGGACATGATAGTATGCCCGGGCCAGATCAATGGTGGAAAATACAGTCTTATTATGAACACTGGAAGTACCTGAATCAGTACCTGGTGTGGCACTGTGTACTGATCCGGGATGTTCCTCACATTGAGCTGACAGTAATCGGCACATGGATGTCATCCGTGTTTTTGTTAGGTACCACATGAATTGAGGCTGCCTAGCTACTATTCGAAACATTGCAAATGCCTGGTGACAGCGTGCTGTGAAATTCCTGCTTCACAACTTTCAACTTCCCTGACATCAGACATCTAGGCCAAATGTGAGTTGTTGAGCCTGGTGTGGTCAAAGTCTGATGCGCCATTGTTTGTTTAATTGGCGGGAGAGCAGGCGACTGATGCTCGATTTCAGGAAGGTCTTTTAGTTGTCATGTGTATGGCATACTTCCTGCGACCATATGTACCATGATTGGCATGACACAACACACCGTCCCTAGAGTATTCAGGTTTGTAGTCGAATCGATCAGCTGCTGGCGTCGTAGGTCAGGCACCGTATCATAAAAGGATAAGAAATCGGCGCCAGTGACAGATTGTTATATCAGCTACCGTGAACTGCTGCTCAAATGTATGGCATAATCCAAGTTTAAACAATAATATGACCTGACCATAGCTCTGACGTGGTAGACGAGTTGCCAGGTATACTGACACTTCTGCCCCATTTCTACTAGGTATTGTAACTTTGTGTTGTGGTCTGTAACAAAGTCAATGTGTACTACTGATAGAAGTAGCTGTTGTTGCTATGGTTTCCGCTTCATGTTTTCACTTGCATGGTGGTGTACAGTTCCATGTGTGGTTGCCAAACGTCTTGTGATACCAGTAGATACTTGGTGCCAATGGTGAGTGGGTGTGAGGTCATGATGTCTGGCGGTGCAGTCGCTGGCTGGTGTGTACTGTTTGTAATGTGGCTACCTGCATGGTAAGTTCTGCTAATTGTGACTGTAGCAATGCTAGTGCCACTGCAGGCAAGTTCTGTCACAGCGTCAGTGTTTATATGTTCTGCAGGATACATCTCAGCGATCCTGTCCGCTGTCTGCGGCAGTGCATTTAGTCACCTGCGCACATTGTCAAATTTTTTGAGTGTCTGAGGGTAATTGGGACAACCAAATACTGTGCAGCATGTCGCCCCTCACTGCATTGCTTGCCAGTGCGCGCAAATGGCATAAAAGATGTGACGGTGTGCAGTTGCTGAGCTCCTCGGTCCACAAAAGCTTCTCTAGTCGCTTCGCCTCTGACTGTCAGAAGCATGTCACCACTGAATTCTTGATTGACACATTGATTCGTGTCTGGCAGTGCAGCTAGAATATCCTGCACTTATGTGTCTAGGTCCTCTGTAACTGATGTGACCAGTTAACTATATTTCATTTCATCTGCTGGGATCTGCACAAGGACAAACTGGCTTTCAAGCTGCGCGAACTACAATACTTGGCCGGAACAGCGAAGGCTTAATACTAACCCTTGTAATTGCACTGCTCACAGCTGGTTCTGTGGTGACCAGTGAGTTGTCCATTTTCATGTGAGAACGAGTTTGGGATGGCTAGCGTGGAATGACAGACGTTCACGTTGCGATACATTGCAGAATGCTGAAACTGGCCCAACTGTGCTGTAGTGCTATCATGTCAGGGTCACCAAATATGTGGACATCAGATAGAACCACACATTTATTTCCACATATAACACATACAGATCAACTTAAAAATATGAGAATGTAAGAGTCGTGGTGATTAGAAGCGTGGGATAATCTAGATCTCAAAACTCAAAGAATAACTAGGATAATACATCGGAATTGCTGTAGCTAAACACATTTGTGGGGACAAAATGTGACACTATAATGTAATGCCTGTAGTATAATGATGGAGGAGGGATCCTTTTGTGTGGAATATTTGGCAAGATATGTAGCTGTACTGAGGACTTTTGACAGAAAAAAGTCTGTACATAATCATGTACATTCACAGTAGTAATTTGATATGTGCCCTAAGAAGTGTGATGACCACTGCTATTAATGTTACATATTCTATTACTTTGCAGACAATTCATTACAACCACAGGAACTTTGTTAATGACACAGTTGTATACACTATGTGATCAAAAGTATCTGGACACCCTCAAAAACATAAGTTTTTCACATTAGGTGCATTGTGCTGCCTCCTTCTGCCAGGTACTCCATATCAGCAACCTCAGTAGTCCTTAGATTTTGTGAGAGAGCAGAATGGGGCACTCCGCAGAACTCGTGGACTTCGAACGTGGTCAGGTGATAGGGTGTCGCTTGTGTTATACGTCTGTACGCGAGATTTCCACACCCCTAGGTCCACTGTTTCCGATATGATAGTGAAGTGGAAATGTAAAGGGACACTTACAGCTCAAAAGCATACAGGCTGACCTCGTCTGTTGACTGACAGAGATTGCTGACAGTTGAAGAGGGACATAATGTGTAATAGGTAGATATCTATCCAGACTATCACTCAGGAATTCCAAACTGCATCAGGATCCACTGCAAGTACTATTACAGTTAGGTGGGAGGTGAGAAAACTTGGATTTCATGGCCGAACGGCTGCTCATAAGCCACATATCACGATGGTGAATGCTAAACGACACCTCACTCGGTGTAAGGAGCATAAACATTGGATGAAATTCTGAGACTTTTTTTTAAAAAAGCAAATATATTAAAACAAAATACAAATAAAAATGAAAATCTTTTTATATATAAGTAGTGGTATCTTTCAAGAGTATATTATTTGATGTAATTCCCTTCAGCCATGATGACTGCCTCCAATCCTGTTCTGAAGTGATCGGACACACTCTTTGAAACAGCACTACAGCTCTGTCCGTATTCACGAATGCTGCTTCAATAGCAGTGCATAGAGATGTGACATAGGGTGAGTCAACTATGCTCCAAACATAGTAATTGAAGGGCTCAAATCTGGGCTATTCGAGGGCAAGAACTCCTTCGATCTGAACATGTCAATCTAATCTGAGAGCCAGTTTTGGACTAAATGGCTTGTATGAGGTCCTCCTTTGCCTTCCGACGCATTGTCCGCTTGCTGACATTCATTACTGACACCAATTTCCTCAGCAATATCCTCGGGTCCCCTGAAATCAGTGCCTAAGCCTTTTCGATGAGTGCCGCAGTTTGTGACACACGTTTCTTCGAATGAGGTTTCCATGCCGGGTTAGTGGAACCGTCCCCAGACTTCTCCAAAGCATTGTACTTTGTCACAATATCGTAAACAGTTTATCTCAAGGTACCCAAACAATCGTACTATTTCCTTGGGTGAACACTCGGCATGAAGACTTTCAATAATTGTGGCTCTTCAGTTTTACTCTGCACTTGTTCATAGCTTCTTGGCTATTTTGAGGTTCTGACTTTACTAGATGAGTGTGACTTTCAAGAATGCCAATCGCACCTCCAGCAGATCTGCAATATGGCGGGAAATTCAAATTGAAATTCGTCCGTATTTAAGTGCCGCACCCTGTACATTATATTTATGTTTGTTGTGTCTTGCAAATGTCAAAATAATATTTATGCATTGTGATATATTTATTGTTACCAGTAAACATGTTGATTGAAACTTAAGGGTCAAATCTTTCCTTACTACTTCCAAACCCAATGTCACAAAAAATACTATATGCTTAATAATAATGTAAGAAATGCAGGCTGGAAGCTATTTGTGACACTTACTGAGAGAAGATATAGTTGATCTCCTTACATACCTGCTTTTAACAAGATACCTTTAATCCTGCATATTTACATTTTTGGTTTGTGTGTTTATGTTGCTCTTTCTATGATGTTTACACTAAGTGTAAATGGTGCTACCAATATTGGGAATGAAGCTAGTCTCAGAATGAGGGAACAGAACATGTGCAGTCCCACAAGAAGCAGTACTGAATCCACTTTCATTTTTAACTTTGATATATGATCTAGAAAACACAGGTCACATCAGTTTCATAGCAAACAGTTTTAAGTCCCACACAACGCAGTTTCAGACAAGCAAAAGGCATGCTAGAATTTGAAATAGACATGAATGGTCACATGCTAAATGAAACACAACAGATATCTAGATAGCAAGTGAAAATAGATCAGCTCACAGAAAAATTAGCTAAGTAGCGCAGCATCTTTTGTTTATAAAAGCCTTTCTCATTGCGCTGAACTAAAGATAAAGATTTTGACTTATTTTGCATATTTTCACTCCTTGTTTTATAGAACAGTGTTCTGGGAGCAGTGCATTGAAAGTAAATATAGTGTTTATTCAGCAGAAGTGGGTTGTGAGAATACTGCATAAATTAGATAACCATATATCTTGCAGGGATCTCTTAATGATCTTCTAGTTCTTACACTCACTTTTCCATATCTTTATTCCATAATGTTTTTGTTGCTTGTAAGGAAAATCATTTTTAATTAAAAATATAATTTGCACAATCACAGTACAAAGTAATACAATCTTGTAGACTTTGTCCTCTTTTTTTTTTAGGGTACAGGGTGGAGTTACATGCTCTGCTGCAAGGGTATTCAAGAATCTCACATCTAACACAAAGCCAGAAATTGGTATATTCTATTTGTTGATGTAGGTAATTTTTCTAAAAGGATACCAATGCAAGCAAGTAAATGTTAAACCATCAGTAGCTGATAAGCAGCTAACATTTTATAAAACTTCGGCAGTAGCAGCTTTTGTCAATGTAGTACCTTTCTTTCTGATATAGTAGGCTAAATTTTTCTGATACAAGCACTAATCAATATAACAATACTTTATTGTTAATGCAGCATACGGGTTAAGTCTCTGTGGTTAACTTGTCTTTTGTTGATGTTCACCTTAATTTGGTCCACATCCCTGAAGATTCTGTCTTCTGTTAGGACCTATTTTACGTAATCAGCAAATGAATATGTTCTGCAAATAAGATACTTCCAAATTCTTGTTTATATCAAAGTAAAGGTAACAGTTAGAAGATTTGCTCTATTTTTGAGAACGGGCTTATTCTGCAAGTAGAAGAAAATTACTAAATCCAGTATGTAAGTTTAATGTATCATCATCATCATCATCATCATCATAATCATTTTCTTCTTCTTCTTCTTCTTCTTCTTCTTCTTCTTCTTCTTCTTCTTCTTCTTCTTCTTCTTCATCATCATTTTCTTCTTATTCTTTCATACATTTAAAGGGTAATGAGTATCAGAGATAGTCACTGTATAAATGAGAACTCTGACTTACTGTACATAGTTTCTTGTAAATATAACTATACACTCCGCAAGCATTCCGTACGTAAAAGTTAACAATATTTGTGCCAAGATGAGCTGTGTTTGTACTCATATTTAGTCCATTTCATGACACCATGGTTTTAATCTTTTAAATCAAATCTATTAACTGCATTTCATTAGGGAAAAACATTGTTATTGGTCAGTAGAAGTGAAAAATTTGCGGTTTTGTCATAAAAATACATGAGACAGCCCATATACTAAGGAACATTTATTCTGGTGTGTTAAAAGCAAGGCATTACTGTTCTTTTAACCCACAACTGTAGCCTTATACAATGGCAAGATTCAGCAAAAAAAAAATTGTTGTGGCAATGAACAAGCAATTTACAAGAGGCACTTTCCTATGCTTCGCTGAAAAATGTAATGTAAGAGTTCGGACACACAAGAGTCAAGGCTCATGCAGCAAATCTGTGTAGTTATCAGCTATATTGTTAGTGAAATTGCATTTAAAATAAAACCTATTGCAAGCTGAGGACACAGTTTAGAGATTACTGTTGTTGTTGTTGTTGTTGTGGTAGTGGTCTTCAGTCCAGAGACTGGTTTGATGCAGCTCTCCATGCTACTCTATCCTGTGCAAGCTCCTTCATCTCCCAGTACTTACTGCAACCTACATCCTTCTGAATCTGTTTATTGTATTCATCTTTTGGTCTCCCTCTACGATTTTTACCCTCCGCGCTACCCTCCAATAATAAATTGGTGATCCCTTGATGCCTCAGAATATGCCCTACCAACCGATCTCTTCTTCTAGTCAAGTTGCGCCACAAATTTCTGTTCTCTCCAATTCTATTCAATATCTCCTCATTAGTTATGTGATCTACCCATGTAATCTTCAGCATTCTTCTATAGCACCACATTTCGAAAGCTTCTATTCTCTTCTTGTCTAAACTATTTATCATCCATGTTTCATTTCCATACATTGCTACACTCCATACAAATACTTTCAGAAACGACTTCCTGACACCTAAATCTATACTCGATGTTAACAAATTTCTCTTCTTCAGAAACACTTTCCTTGCCATTGCCAGTCTACATTTTATATCCTCTACTTCGACCATCATCAGTTATTTTGCTCCCCAAATAGCAAAACTCATTTGGTACTTTAAGCGTCTCATTTCCTAATCTAATTCCCTCAGCATCACCCGATTTAATTCGACTAGTCCATTATCCTCGTTTTGCTTTTGTTGATGTTCATCTTATATCCTCCTTTCAAGACACTGTCCATTCCGTTCAGCAGCTCTTCCAGGTCCTTTGCTGTCTCTGACATAATTACAATGTCATCGGCGAACCTCAAAGTTTTTGTTTCTTCTCCATGGATTTTAATTCCTACTCCAAATTTTTCTTTTGCTTTCTTTACTGCTTGCTCAATATACAGATTGAATAACATCGGGGATAGGCTACAACCCTGTCTCACTCCCTTTCCAACTACTGCTTCCCTTTCACCCCCCTTGACTCTTATAACTGCCATCTGGTTTCTTTACAAATTGTAAATAACCTTTCGCTCCCTGTATTTTACCACTGATTCAGAATTACTGTTATTACTATTATTATTAATATTAAAAGAAACATCAATACACAGTTTGTCCCAATGCTGTTAGGAGTGCTTGTGTCAAATTCAAAACTGCTGTGCTGTCTCACAGCAAGTTGTGGCATTCGATCCTTGAAGTTTCAACAACAGCTTTGTAGAAAATCAAGAGCGCTAGCATTGCAGCAGCATGTATCCTGGCTGCAAATGTAACAGTATATGCCTGACACTCATCGGACACTGACGGTGGAGTGGTGGGACATTGTCAAGCTTTTTGAGTCTTCTATTGTTTGTGGGCCACAATTCGTCGAATTCATCCCGAATACCAAGATATGAGTTCCCATTTGCTCCTCAGCAATGATGCCCCACTCACAAATTGTTTTAAAGTTTTTGGCCAGCAAACAGATCATAGTCCTGGCTCCCCCGCCATGTTCATTGGATTTGGCCCCAGTCAACTCCTGGTTATTCCCCAAATTGAAGCTGGCATTGAAAGATACTGTTACAATGCACTTAAGGACAACTGAGAACACTGTACTGCAGTACCAAATGCAGTACTAAAAACAAGATTTACATTTCATTATCAGTGGGTATTTCATTTAAAGCTAAAACAGATTAACAGCACACAAAAATGAAGTCAACTGAAAAGGAAAGGGTAGACTATTGAGAAACCAGGAAAGAGAGATACATATAGAATACAACAGATCGTAAAATGTAGCAATGCAGCTGAACATCTGAAATCATATGTCTGGATTATTATGTTACATAACATTCATGTGAGAGAATAGAATTTGTAGGTAACAGTAATTATGGAGAAATAGTTTTTATGTCATGTTATAACTAGGGATCTTCCTTTGTAAAACATACAGAAGTACTGTATTAGGAGGTTGAAAAGAGAAGTTGATTGATTATGTCCAGACATATGGGGAAAAAAAAGAAAAAATGGTAGATTAGAGGGGAAAAAAGTGCCACTGAGGCAGTGCAGTCAGAGGGATTGGTGGAAGCTGTGTTTACTAAAGTACTGGTGATACTTTTAGGTTTCATATTTTCTTGTGTTATTAGCTTCATTTGGATTGCCATCTAAAAACAGAAGAAAAATGTAAAATTAAAAGAACAAACTACAAAGATATGAAGTTAACCTTAACATAGCAGGCAAAACAATAAATTATGTTTGCATTCTATTATCCCATTACATTTGAGACAATGATACTGTATAAAAATGAGTAACATGAAGACTTCAGTACATTTAACGTCTAATTTATATTTCATACTAATTTGTCCAAACCGAAGGCAGCTTACTGAGGCATTAAGAAAGGAAAAGCAAACTCCTTCACCCCCTCCCCTCCTCCTCATCACCCCCATCCTTTCTTCCCTTGCGATGCACTAGTTTACTCATTATGATAGATTGCGTTATAGATTTGGAACATTTTGTGGTTGCGTAAAACCGATCAAACAAATTTAATACTGGATTTTCATTGTTGTAGAATGTAAAATCTAAAGATCTCTGTAACAGCATAATGCATTCTGTTTTATGGTCTGACAGCAAGAAGATCTAACTGCCTTGGGAAAACTAGTGCTTGCACTGGGATGCAGATCTCTCATGGCAATACAACGAGAGAATATCCAGACATCATTGGATCTTGTAACTCGTACCTATTCATCAGATCTCCGTAATCTCATCATGTGAGCAGCAGATAAGTTTTTTTTTTCTGTTTTCTCATTTAGTGTATGATGAAGAGGTTAGGGAAATTGCTTTTGTATGGAAAATAATCAAGTTTAATATTGTGGAATGGATGGATTGCTACTCACCATATTGAGGAGATGTTGAGTTGTAGAAAGGCACAACAAAGAGACTGCTGTACATTTGAACTTTCAGCCACAAGGCTTCCTTTCCAGTGGAGAAAGTTGTGTGTGTGTGTGTGTGTGTGTGTGTGTGTGTGTGTGTGTGTGTGTGTATGTCTTCTACTTTAAAAGAAGGCCTTGTGACTGAAAGCTCAGTTGTATAGAAGACTTTTTGCTGTGGCTGTCTGCAGCTCAATGTGTCCTCAACTTTAACTATCATTGCCACAAAAGTTACAATATCTGTAAACAACATTGGAAACAATGTTACATATGTAGATTGAGACACAGACAGACAGTAAATGTCATCTTTGACAATGTTGTGGTAATGTAATTTAGAAGATAAAAAGTTGAACCATAAATATGATGGAAGCAAACAAGAAAGACACTAACACTAAATTCAAAAACTGTACCTTCATAACAGTATACATTAATAAATAAACACAATAAAATCAGTACTTTAAGAGTTATCAAATGTGGAAAGTGATACAGAAACCAGTTAAAAGAAAGAATTAACATTTGTAACAACAGAATATGTGAAGTACATAGGCAATCTCAATAAGATAAAAAGGACTGAATAAATACAGGAAAACTGAGGAATATGAAGAGACAGACAGTGTGGAATGTAGTGGAAAACTGTGAGGATTATGTGAAGTTTAGAAGAGGGGCAATAATAAGCTGTGTTTGGTCATTTAAGATTAATTAACGACTGTGAGCTAGATGTGTGTTGATTTTAGGGCTTCCAACAGATTGAGTTTTTGGCCTGTGTTAGCTAAATGAAGGACATGGGACTGTGGCTGGTAGTTGTGGTCCTCACTCAATACCTGCTCAGCAAATGTGGATTCACAATTCTGCAACCTCCAGCTGTATTCGTGTTCAGCCAGCTTAATTGCTTTATCTGTGCCTGACTGACCAGTATAAAACATATCACAGACAGGACAAGTAATTTTGTATAGCACACTATTTGCTAGTAATTGGGTCTTATCTTTGCTATTGAAAATACACTGGGCTGTGGTGTTCTTCACATAGTAGGAAACACTATGGTTGCAGGATTTCAGTGTATTTGCTACAATCTGTGATACCTGTCCTTGGTGTGTTAATGTACACGTTCTGAAGACAATGGAAGGGGCAGCATATGGATCATAATTTTTTTTCTTTTAGTTTATTTCTGTATAACTTTCCATATTTAATACCTCTTAAAGTAATCTCATCATGTACCAGTTTTATTTTACTTGGTTTATTTATTTAATGTAAATTTGTATATAGCCACAGTTTTTTAATATAGTGTTAATATTTTTCCTTTTTGCTCCCTTTGCATTTATTTATTGTTAAACATTTTACCTTTTAAATTGTTTTGCCACCACACTTTGTTTTTTTGCCTCAGTCTAGATGTGTAAAATATTTTCCAAAGTTGTTTACAAACATTGTATCTCCCTCGGAGATGGATAGTCTGATGATGGACTTGTAACCTGAAAACCAGCTAACTCAATACATTAATTCTGTAGAATATAAGCTTAGTAATGATTTCCATTCATAATAATGTTGGTCCACCAAGGACTGACAGAAGAATTAGTTGACATGTATTTTTTAGTGTTGGAAGTTTATTAATGTTGTTTGGATCTATAAATAATTACTTCTGTGTTCTACAATGATTTGCAGAAGAGCTTGAACTATTGTATCTCTTCCACTGGTAATTCGACTATATGTCTTCTCACTATTTTTGTAGTAGGCCAACCAACAGTTGGTCAGTTTGCTCTGAAGATGGCCGAAAAATATGCCACATGAATATCAGTGGTGGAAATGTAATTTGTATGGCTGAACACTTGAGATTTAATGGATCAGTCAATGTACTGGAAGAAACATGAAGATACACTGCAGTATTGCTGTTATGAAGTAATTGTGTATCTTTGAAAGATGATACACTATTTAGTATTATGACCTCTAGCATTTTCTTCTAAGCAAAAAATACTTGCTTACTGTTAGTGAAAGCATTTCACACATTGAATTCTCCCAGAATTTATGCTTAATTTTTGTATAACCTATAAAAGTTCATACATGGCCTTTCAGTTCACATTTAGTTTTTCTTTTAGTTTCCTTAGGTTTCATCATTTCGATTTCTTTCTCATTTTCCAAAAACGATCATGCATAAAAAATACCAAGAAACTGGAACCTGTACCCTCTACTCAATGCTTCTGTTGCATTAGAATTAGCTTCTTCTTTCTTTCTTTCTTTCTTTGTTTGTTTGTTTCTTTCTTTCTTGTTTTCTTCATCTTCCTCCTTATATTTGACTACATTTTTGCCGACAACATTTTGTTCATTGAGTTCAGAACACTCCACTAGTTATTATCATTCATGCTTTTACTGTGAAAATATGTTTTTATGTAAGAATATGCACCTCAAGTCATTATCTGATGTGTGTGGAGGTGGATATTCATAACTATTTGGGAAGAAAAGTGTGTTAGGATGCAACCAAGCTAGAACAAAGGTTTATTCAATAGGAGACATCGTGACGTATCAAGAAATAGTAAATTTTGGTTATGGGGGGTGGGGGGATAAAGTGGAACCAAGGTCTGACAATAGCATGTATTGGCACATAGATGTAGCTTAGAATAATTGATATGAAGAGGCACACAGAGGACAGATTAGCATGGAGAGCTGCATCAAATAGGTCTTTGGACTGAAAGACAATACCACCAGCTCAAGTTTTTGTTGGAATGCAAGATACACTTTGTTTTTCCCCTTGGGCAAACTGTAATACTACCTAACTTTTAATGAATAGTTTTTAAATTAATTGTGGGAATGGTAAATATATAAGTGAAAATAAGCCAAATCTCTGATAGAAAACAGAAAAAAGGAAAAGGGACATAAAAAAGAAGCCAAAAAAGTAGTAGTGTGAAACACAAGATAAATGTCTTGCTTCCTCATCTTCTACTGTAGATTTGTGTTTCCATTGTGCTCCCTCTTCTTCTGTTTCAGTGTTGTCTTACATCCGTACTATTTTTTGTTGTATATTGTAATTTTTGCTCATTGTCTACTCTCCTTAACATAAAAATATACTTCACTTTCCACTAGTGTCCACTAAGGTCTACTTTGTGTTGAACTGTGATAAGTTTTTTGACATCTAACCATCTAAAATTATTTCTTGAGCTTAGTGATGGTAATAGGAGGAAGGAGCATTTACATGTTTTCTCCTGTGTTTGCTTTATCTGTGTTTATGCTAAAGTTCAAGTAGAAATCTAAATCTGGTACTAAGAAGTGGCCATATACTTGTATTTTTATCATTTCCTGCTAGGTACCTGCTGAGTAGCCAGCAGCAACAGCAGCAACCTCGGAACGTAACAGATTTGATGCCAATGATTGGGGCACGTTTTTACACCCAACTAGATGCGGCACAAATGAGGGCAGATATACTGGAGAATGAATTGGCAAAGGAAATGGAAAATGGCCGCTTGTGCCGGTTACTCGTCAAGTTGGGCACCGTAAATGAACGTCCAGAGTAAGTTGTATCAGGTTTTTTGTATGCACGAATTTTCTAGACTGTGTTGAATAGAGAAATAAATACTAGTTTTTTTTTTTTTTTTTTTTTTTTCCCCATCCAGAGTGCATACAGATTTGAAACTTGCTGGCTAATTAAAACTGTGTTCCAGACCGCAACTCTAACCTCAGACCTATACCTTTAGCTAGCAAGTGCTCTACCTAATGAGCTATCCAAGCATGACCTGCCCTCATAGATTCATTTCCACCAACACCACTTCTCTTAACCATCCAAATTAGGATGACATTTCAACTCTGTCAGAGAGAGCAAAGGGCTTGGGAGATCAGTTGAATGGCATTAATAGTGCCTTGAAAAGAGGTTATAAGATCCCTTAGGGGGAGTCACATCGCCTGCGTCTTCTACTGTAGATTTGTGTTTCCATTGTGCTCCCTCTTGTTCTGTTTCAGTGTTGTCTTACATCTGGGCCCGGCTCTTGCAGCGCTACTTCTCTTTCTGTGCTGCAAGTCCATCCTTGTAGTATTCTTTTTCCCCTCTGCCTCTCCATTGGGTGGTCTTCTTGGTGCTGATCCTGCTGGATTTAGTTTTCGGTTTTGGATGCTCATGTTTCCTGAGCTGGAGAATGGTGGGCACGGCCAGTCCTTCGTAACCATAAGCCCTGGGCATGCTTCAGCAAACTCCATGTCGCATGGTGGTGGAACGTTGCGTGTCACAGGGAATGGGGCTCTTGCCTTAGCCACCCAGATCACGAGGATGGTAGAAACCACTATAAAAAATCGCTCAGTGTCAAGGTGTGCTGCACACCAATGAACTGTAGGGCTGCTGAAGTGGAACAATCATTAGCAGGCAACCTCTGGGCAACCTGCTGCACTTCAGTTGTATAAGTGGGGCTCTGTCTGGATGGACATCCAGAACCTAGCTGTTCATGGGAACACAGTGAAGAATCTCAAACTTTCTTCTCCTGGCGGCTGCAAGGCCCCAGCACCCTCTTCAGATGGAAAAGGTTATTGCAGTGCAGAGAGATATGACCCCACATTTCTTTCCCTGTCTATGTAGTGGGAAGAGTGAGAAGGCAGTCGTCTGGGAGCAAAACACTTCATCCAATGCTTGATATGTACTTGGACTGATGGGGATACCTTTACTGCAGCAAAACCATTATTTTTTGTTGAAAACCGCAAAGACAAATTTGGTGAAGTTGGGTCTGGGAAAAATGCGGAATGGTTCGTTGTTAGTAATAACTTCCTCTGCTGCCCAATCTATAGCTCTTCAGGCATGCGATTGTCTAGGTGACATACGTAACTATTTCCTCACACAAAGTGTTGAACATGGCCCAAGGAATCATCTTCCACAGAAACCTCACTCTCCAAATAGATTAACTCCAGATTAATATCCAGTGGTGAGGCATACACTTTATCAGATTGGTACAAAAAGGGCCCAAGGAGAAATGTACAGATACAGGTACCTTTATCTTAGCCTTTGAAGGGTGTGTCCTCCTGGGGAAAGTTAAGGTCATAGTGTACAGGTGTGATGTGATACCGTTTGTCCCACCACCTACGCTGGGCTTCAGATGTTTGTTTTGGGCATAAGTCATCCCACAGCATGGCAGGACCTAAAATGCAGCAACTGTGGATGATCGCTCAATGGAGGTACTGCTTGTTAATATCCACGTTTGTTTGTCACCATCCTCCTCCGCATTTACCAGTGTTCCCAGTTTTCAAGAAAGAAGATCCTGGTTTACAAATCTCTGGACCACCTGTCTTGTACTGAGATGCTGAATCGCAGAAAGGCACAATGAAAAGACTGTCAGAAAGTTAGCTTTTGACCAACAAGACTTTTGTCAAAAGTCGACAACGTACACAAGCGCGCACACTCACGTAAATGCAACTCGCACACCCTTGACCAAATTCTCTGGTAGCTGGAGTCAGATGTCTGGCTCACCATACACATACGCACACACTCGCGCAACGCCATACATCTGGCTTCTGCTGCCAGAGACTGTCGTCATGTGTACGCGAGTTGCATTTGCGCGAATGTGTGCGTGTGCTTATGTTGTCTATTTCTGACAAAGGCCTTGACCGATAGCTAACGTTCTGATAGTCTTTGTGTTGTGCCTTTCTTCAACTCAGCACCTCTACTATGTGGTGAGTAGCAACTATCCTTTTCATTATTTTGTTACATTCCATCCTGGATTTTGCATTGTTTGAGTTTGTCTTGTATTGAGGTACATACTGTGGAAATTATTTTCAGTTATGTAAAAATCATGACCATCACCCCTATGTACCTCATCCGTACCGAGTCAGATCTCTTAGCACCCTCTGCTCTCATGGTTCCTGCAGCACCTTCTTCGGGAACCACTAACCTGCACTCGACCAAAGAAGTGTTCTCCTTCTTTCGTGTCTACTGGTGACAAGGCTCTTTCTCTTGGGATCCCTCTCTTGAGCAACCCGCAGACCAGAGGCATGATGCCAAACAATGGCTGAAGGAGCCATGACCTCTTGGTCCCAGGACTTCTCGCTCTTCATCTGTCCATGTGCTCACTACAGATAGGCTCTTGAACGAATCTTACCCATCAGAGGTTAGAAAGGAAAAGAACAAGAAGAAGAAGAAGAAGAAGAAGAAGAAGAAGAATTGGAACAAGCCTCCTATGATGCCCCCTCCGGGTCCAGATTCCCCCACTCAGTTGGATTCTGAGTTGATGATTTTGGATGTGGTTCCATCCCCACTGGTGATAGGCAGTGATTGTGTGGCATGACCAGTTCTCCTGGACCATTTATACCTCTCTCAGCCACTACTGTCATTCAGTGGAATTGTGATCGGTATTGCTGTCACCTGCCAGAACTACAGCACCTTACTTCCTAGTCTTCTGCAGTTTGCTTTGTTTTCCAAAATATGCCTTCACTGATGGCAATTCGCCAACACTTGGTGGTTATTGTACATTCTGTTGGAACCATATTGTCCCCAAGAGCCATCTGGAAGAATCAGTACGTAGGTTTGCACAGAAGTCTTCAGTGAATGGATTCCACTTTGTACCATGTTTGAAACAATAGCCGTATGGGTGAAAACAATCTCAGGGATCACCATTTGCAATGTTTACCCATTTCCAGGCAGGCCACTTACTTATGTTGAACTGACCCCCTTAATCCAACAGCTTCCACCACTCCTTTTCTCCTACTGCTGTGGGACTTCAATGCCCATCACTTCCTGTGGGGGAGTTCCACTTTGTCCGGTAGGGGCTTTCTAGTTGACCAGCTTCTTGCAGATCATGATCTGTGCCTCTTCAGTGCCACTCATGGCACCATTTCAGCAATCTCTTCCCCTAATATTGTGGCTTCAATATTTTGGTCACTACATGATGACCTTTGTGACAGTGACCACTTTCCATTGATTTTGTTGTTTCTTTGCCACCACGAGACTGACTAACTACCATGCTGTGCACTTCAAAGATCCAGCTTACCTTTGTATGCCTGTGCTGTTACATTCAGTGCCTCCCTGACAGATCATCCACACCACTGGTACTATTATCCCTCTTTCTACAGGTCCCCTCCATGGTCGACCATTGCTGTGGTAGACCATAGACATTACAGTAGCTATTCTTGATCTCCGATGACCCCTGAAATGATTCAAACGACATACTTTGCAGACCAACCTTATCACTTTTAAGCAACTTCATGCTAAGGCTCACTATGTAATCACACGCAGTAAGAAGGCATGCTGGGAGCTCTAGGTCTCCACCCTCGGGATGTATGCCTATTCTTCTCAGGTGTGGGCCAAGCTCCATAGTCTTCTGGGTTGCCAATGATCCAGCTTTCTCTAAGTGTCAGCACCTTGTTACAGCCTTTTCTTACATACTTAAAGTGTACAACACCACTTGGCATCATCACATTTTGCTTTGACTGGGACTTTCGTAGCTCCCAGCTTACTTTTATTCATCAGTTTTTATCCCACTGGTTGTTGTGTGTTAGAGTTGGTACTTCACCTCCTACAGGGCTCTGGGTTGAGTTTCACAACCTTACTCATTGCCATAAATGGGTTAGTGACCTCTGTTAGGCTGCTGGTCACCCCTGCATAGTATTTGGAGGATTTTTGCAGCTACAAAGTGCCATCCTGCAGGTCACTGCAAGGGGCCTTTCCCGTGATTTCCAGTTCTCTCCTACAAAACTGTGGGTCACGCTTTTGCTTTTCTGTCATCGTACGACACTTTATCCTGACTCAGAACTGTACTTAGTTACCCAGCCCTGTACGTTGTAGCACAGCCTGTTTCATGGGCCTCCTTTTTTGATAAAAGTCTGACTTGGTTGCCTCATATTCATCAACTGAAGACTAACTGCATGCAGAAGCTTAAAGCTCTCTCCTTTCTTGTGCCTGGTGCTGCTCTTACCCATATTTACTGGGCCCTGGTTTTGTCCCACTTGGACAATGCATGCCAGATTTATGGCTTGATGGCTCCTTGAGCTTTGAAATTGTTGGACACAGTCTATCATCATGCCGTACGTCTGTCCACTGGTACCATCTGGACTTTCTGGAATATTCTCATAGACAGTCTCCTTGTTGAAGTGGAGATCTTATCTCTTCAAATTTGATGGCACCAGCTCTTGGTCTCCTAACCAATTGCTATTGGACAGTTCTCTGATCATTACATGTATCCCATTCTCGTTGTATATGAGGGGTCCTCATCCTGATACCCATCTTGGGTATCTTGGGTAGGATTACCATTTGGAATGCACGTCGCTATCCTGTGCTAAGATCGCCTCCATCTCTCCTCCTGGACTTTGCTTTTTGTGTGTCTCCCCCCCCCCCTCCCCCTCCCCTACTGCATCCCCCAACTGGATTATGCCCAGGCCATGGATTATTACCAATCTCTTTCAGGGTCCTAATGTTTCGTTTGCCCCCATGACCTTTCAGCATCCATTACATCCAGTTCTTAAAGAGTTCCAGGATGCTGTCATTTTTTACACTGACAACTCCAAAACTGTGGATCACACGGGATATGTTTTTACATCCCGTGCCAGTATGGAATGCCATTCACTGCTGGAAACATGTAACATGTTTACAGCAGAGCTGATAGCTATTAACAGAGCCCTCCAGTTTATAAAACAGGCTTCTGTCGACTGTGTTTTAATATGTACTGACTCACGGTCTCCACACTATTGATTGATGCTATTCTTGCCACCCCATTGTCTCTGCTATTCAAGACCCTCTCACTGACCTTTGTGATGCTGCCTGCATACTTGTCTTTCTGTGGGTCGCTAGTTACGTGGGTATCCTGTGGAATGAAATGGCTGACTCTTTGACTAGAGGAGCACTTACTCAATCCCCTTTTGCTTTGATGATCCCAGGTGTAGATTTTCAGGTGCCCGTAAGGTCTCTGCTCACTCAGAAATGGAACGACATCTGGTGGTCTACTGCTGCATCTAATAAACTCCGCATAATTGAGAAGATTGCTGCAGCAGGGCACTCTTCCTTCTGCTTCCCCCAGAAGGAATCCACCATCATATGTCATCTTCACATCAGCCATAACAGGTTAACCCTTTTGTGTCCTCAACCACCCCTACATTGGGGTTGTGGAGCCTTACAGACTGTAGCTCATATTACGGTGGAATGCCCTCTCCTTTTGCCCCTCCATGCTAAGTACAGACTTCTGGACTCATTGTCTCTAATAGTGTGATACAGTTCATGGGTGATTGCATTGTTTCCCAGTTTTCTCTGTGAAAGTGATGTTTATTCTCAGTTTTAAGATTTTAATCTACATCCTGAGCAGGGGCAGAGTGGTTGGGGTTGGGGCATCTCCCACCTCCTTGTCCAGGCCATTCTTTCATCCCTCTTTTCCTCTGTTTCAGTTGCTTTTAGATTTGATTTGCCTCCTATCAGGTGCACCCAATTTTCCATTGTGGGTGTCACACTATGTTGAATAGAGGGTGCTCTCGACTGTGATGGATTAGGGATGGGCCAGCTGTGGCTGGAACGTTCTCTGTCATGTACAGAGACCCAGGGAAGCCCACTTGCTGATTTATTTGTTTCATTTTGCTATTATTATTGACAGTCCAAAAGATGTCCATTACATTTTAGACTTTCTGTTTTTACTTTTATGTATATTCCGACTAGACCAGATCGTGTTCTTGGTAGATGCCTCTACTTGTGAATGCATTGCTCTCAAATCGAGGGACAGATGATTTTGCTGTTTAGTCCCTTAACCCTCCCAATAAACTAACATACCAAGAGTTTTTCTGTTTGGGGCAGCAAAATAACTGATGATAGCAGAAAGAGAGATTATATAAAATGTAGACTGGCAATAACTAGAATAGATTTCTGAAAAAAATAAATATGTTAACATATAATATAAATGGTTATGTTGGGATGTCCTTTTCTGAAGGTATTTGTCTGGAGTGCAGCATTGTAGTGACATGTGGACAGTGACCTTGAAAAAGGTGGGAATATGTGTTTGAAATGTGGTGCTACAGTTGTGCATTGAAGATTAGATGGGTGAATCGAATAGTCAATGAGGAGCTACTGAATCAGATTGTAGAGAGAAGAAATTTATGGTGCAACTTAGTAAAAGGAGGGATTGGTTGATAAGACACATTCTGGGACCTCAATCACTTATCAGTTTGGTGATGGAGGGAAGTATACAGGGTAAAAATGTTAGAGGAAGAACAAGGCTTGAATAAAGCAAGCAGATTCCAATGGATGTGTGTTGCAGTGTATGAAGAGGCTTTCAAGGGATAGACTAGTGTGGAGGACTGCATCAAACCAGTCTCTGGATTGAAAGCTACCACAACAAGCATATAAGCTACATGTACCAGTGAGCTTAAATATTGCACTGATGATTTTTGCTTTTCCATGCAAGTGCAGCTCTATGTTTCACAATATGGATTTTTACTCTGTTCCAATTTTTCTCATCCGTACAGAAGCATTTGGTTTGTTTCCTTTTCTGTAATCGTTATTCCCCCTCACCCCCCTCCCACGGTGTAGCATTGTAAATGCATCAGTCCATCCATTTTGTCTTTTCATATTTCCTCCACCATTATGTCTGTAGTCCACATGTTACCTCATGGTATAAGGCGGAGGGTACTTATTGTAGGTTATAGATTCCCAGTGTCATGTTCTGTACATGAATAGTGCTCAGGAAGAACAGCTGCCAGTAAGCCTTTGTATGAAAATACGATCTCAGAATTTTAACAGTAAAATTTTCTATGGTGAACACCACCTCTTTTGTAGCATTTCTTTCTATGAGATCTCCAATTTTGTGCTTACTGAAATTAACAAGTTAAAAACCACACAGGTCGTCTTTGGATTCATTTCTGCTGCTTCTGTTAGTCTGATCCACTAATGGCTCAAAACTGATGAATACTATTTAATTATTGATTGAAATAGGATTTGCTAAGCTATATGCTTTCTTTGTGACTTGCATTTCTTTAGTATTCTTCTAATGAATTTCAGAATGTCATTTGTGTTTCATACAACTAGCCCTGTATTGTTGCTTCTTTATAATGTTACACACATACTGCTTGTTATTTAACAGTTTGGAATATGGTTGATTGTAAATTGTGAAATAAAAGAGTACCGGATCTTTTGACCTGTGTGAGAGATATTTCAATGGTTGAACGCCACTTTGTTTATGTAGAGATTGAACCTCTGCAGGTCTTCCTACGTTTTCATACAGTAAATCATCTGGAAACAGGCCTGTGTCATTTATGTATACCATGTACAATATTTGTTTTATAACACTCTTGGGACATGCCTGTTGTTAGTTTCACATGTGACAATTTCTGCCAATTAAGAATGATAAATTGTTTTCTCTCAGTTGGAAACATTCTCTGCAGTCACAAAACTGGTCAAATATTCAATAATCAGAGGCTGAGGGAGCACAGTTTGTGATGATCGCTCATGGTGAAAACTGTGTTGAGTCCTACATAGGAGATTTATTGTAATCGTATATTGTTTAGGGGCACTGTACTACCATCTACTATGAACTGCAGCCTATTTTATACTGCCCCCTTGTGTCTAGCCTATTCCCATCTCCATGTAAAGTGCCCTTCATTTTGAGAAGACGAAGCAGAGTACTGAACTAGATAGAGGCCTGAAATTGAAAAAATTTTGGCTTTACAGGAAAGTATTGTATTGCAGTTACTATATTTTGTATGAATGTAGCTAACAAAACATTTCCTTCTTGTTCTTTAAGGCTTAATATGGATCCCACTTGGGCTGAAACAGGGGATCGTTACATGCTGAAGCTTTTCCGTGATTACTTATACCACCAAGTAACTGAAGATGGACGTCCATGGATAGACATGGCTCATGTTGTCCATTGTCTCAATAAATTGGATGCTGGAGTCCATGACAAGGTGAGTTTAAAAATAAGTGTGGAACAATAATGGGAGCTAACAAGAAAAGTGCCCCAGCTAAAACTGAATAAAATATGGAGATCTGTCTCTCCTACAGCCCACAGTTGTTATTTATCTGCATCAGTTTTTGAACATTACCAAATCTGGAGACTAACAGAAGCACAGGTCCCTGAAGAAACAGTGCTGTGAAACGGACAGTTATGACCAACATTTGCAGTCATATTTCTCAAAACAGAAGTTGCAGTGTTGTTATACAGTTTCCCCTTATTAGTCAACAAAGTGTAAATGAGGAGTTTCAGTGAAATGATTATAATGCATTGGAATGGGACAATAAGCATACTTGATAGTGGGTAAGATGTGGACATTCCACATCATTTTTTAAGTATCCACACTGCAGTAGTCCCCCCCCAGGGGATCCACAACTCTTTTGTGGATACGTGCGTAGCGAGCACGGGACCCCGAGCTGATGTGGCCTTCCTTCCTTTCCGGGCTGCATACCTTCCCTTTCCGCATCCTTCCCCATCCCCCATCTTCGCCCCCCCCCCTCACCTCTGGCTCTTTCTTTCCCTTTCTCCCCCTCTGGGGTTATGGTTTGTGCCTACGTCCGGAGACGGACGCTTGTAAATATACTACATTCTTCGCCTTCCTTGCTTGTAAGTCTTCATCCTTCCTTTGTCCTTCTCTTTTCCGTACCTCTTCTCTCTACCCTTTTCTCCGCTGCGGCGTTTGAGACCTCTCTTCTTTCCTTTCCCTTTCTCTTTTTTCCTCCCTGTGCGTGTCTGAAGGCCGACCCACGCACTTCCATGCGTAGCCGGTGACGGGGTAACGCGTAATTCCCCGCCCCGGGTAGACAGGTAGGACACGTACGAACCCCCTGGTAACGGCCAGGCCCAGGGAGGGGTGATTACCCGAGCTGATACCTTCCAAAAGTGCCGATTGGTCCCTCCGTCCGTTTGTCGGGAGGTGTGACCTGAGGTGTGAACAATCACCTAAGGCGGGTGTGCCCTCAGTGAGGGCCCCCACAAGGGAGGAGCGCGCCATCGGAGATGCCGGTAATCATGGGGGATTCTTCCGCAATGGTTTCCTCACCTTCCACTATGTCTGCTCACAAACGTAAGTTCACTGAGTCTCAGCCACAGACGGTTCTTCCATCGTTGCCACAGTTCCTTGTTGTTTCTCGGTCTGACGAATGTCACGACTTCTCCACGGTCAACCCTTCCATCATTCAGAAAGGTGTCGATGCAATTGCAGGTCCTGTAAAGTCTTGTTCCAGATTACGGAATGGCACCCTGTTGTTAGAAACACACAGTGCCCTCCAGGCACAAAAATTGCTGCATACTTCTCTGCTCCACACCTTCCCTGTCCGGGTGGAACCGCACCGTACCTTAAATTCCTCGTGTGGAGTCGTTTATACATGCTCCCTCGATGGATTGTCTGACGAAGAAATTCAGCATTACCTGTCTGACCAGGGCGTAATGGCTGTTCATAGAGTTATGAAAAGGGTTGACACGAACATCATTCCAACCCGCACTATCTTCTTGACATTTGACAAAGTTCAACTCCCATCGAAAATCAAAGCAGGCTATGAGATAATTACCGTTCGCCCTTACGTCCCAAACCCTACGCGTTGCTATCGATGCCAGCGGTTCAATCACACCAGCCAGTCCTGTTCCAATCCGGCCAAATGTGTTACGTGTGGCAAGGATGCCCATGAGGGTGCTTGTCCACCTCCATCCCCTCGCTGCATCAACTGTATGGGTGACCACGCTGCTTCCTCTCGAGATTGCCCCGTTTTTAAGGACGAAAAACTCATCCAGGAAATAAGAGTGAAGGAAAAGGTGTCGACCTTTGCTGCTCGAAAATTATTCGCCAGTCGACAGCCCACCGTGCCTCAGACAGGAAAATACAGCACTGTCCTTGCTTCCCCTCTGCCAACAAAGGAGGCGGCCACGCAGACTTGCGACCTCACCTTTAGTACCACGGTCGTCAGATCGGCCAGCGCAAAAATCGCCCATTCAACCTCACCACTTTCGCCTGCCCACTCTATGGCTCACCCTTCGTCGGGTTCTGTGAAATCTCAAGCCCAAAAGTCAGACGCCAAGTCTTCGAAAAAAGAGCATACTCGTGAAGAGTTTTTACGTACCGCAACTTCCCAACCATCGGTTCCTCCTTCATCTAAACATCATACTTCCAAGAAGGCTACAAAGAAACCCAGTTCCTCTCCTTCTCCGCCAAGGCGTGTCCCATCTACAGCACCACCTGGCGGAAATCGCCCTCGGCCGTCTTCTGTGTCGCCGAGGCGCACTGCTGGTGGCCGGTCAACCGGCCGATCGCTGGTGGCAGGAGCTGCTCCTGACCAACCTATGGATCAGGATCTTCTGCCTTCGGCTGAATGCCATTCCATGCTGTCGGTCGCAAGCTCTGAGCAGTCGTTGAGTTGACAGCACCCTTGGTCACATTCCTCCATTTTCTGTTCACCCTATGTCCATTATCCACTGGAATATCCGCGGCATTCGAGCCAATCGGGATGAATTGTCGATCCTCTTACGATCCTACTCGCCGGTCATCTTCTGTCTTCAGGAAACAAAGCTGCGTCCCCATGACCGCTTTGTTCTCCCTCATTTTCAGTCTATCCGATATGACCTCCCCTCTGTTGAAGGCACTCCAGCCCATGGAGGACTCATGATTCTTCTCCATGATACTCTCCATTATCACCCAATCCCCTTAAACAGTTCCTTCCAAGCTGTCGCCGTCCGTCTTTCCCTTTCTGGATACACATTCTCTCTTTGTACTGTATACATTCTATCGTCCACACCAATGGCACGAGCTGATCTCCTTCATCTTCTTGGTCAGCTTCCACCCCCCTATTTGCTGGTTGGGGACTTCAATGCCCACCACCTGCTTTGGGGATCTCCACATCCTTGTCCACGTGGCTCACTATTGCTAGACGTCTTCCACCAAGTGGATGTAGTTTGCCTCAACACTGGGGTCCCCACATTTTAGTCTGCCTCCACGACAAATTTATCTCATTTGGACCTTGCGGTCGGTACTGTTCCGCTAGCTCGGCGCTTCGAATGGTTCGCCCTTGATGATACACACTCGAGTGACCACTTTCCATGTGTCCTTCGACTGCAGCCTCAACAGCCATATATGCGCTCGCGACACTGGAAGTTTGCCCAAGCCGATTGGACACTTTTTTCATCTCTAGCGACTTTCGATGACCGTCGCTTTCCCAGCATCGACGATGAGGTCACACATATTACCGACGTTATTCTTACAGCTGCGGAACGTTCAATACCACACACCTCCGAATTTCCCCGGCGCCCCCCAGTTCCTTGGTGGAACGAGGCATGCTGTGACGCAATACGTGAGCGACGACGTGCTCTTCGCATTTTCCGTCACCATCCTACTTTGGCCAACTGTATCCGCTATAAGCAGCTCCGTGCGCGATGCCGTCGCGTCATCCGCGATAGCAAGACGGCAAGCTGGAAATTCTTTATTAGCCCATTTAACACCTTCACTCCCTCCTCAGAAGTTTGGAGTCGGCTTCGACGGTTCTCAGGCGCGCCTAGTTTCTCCCCGGTCTCTGGGCTCACTGTCGCGCATGATACCTTAGTGGACCCCGTCGCAATTTCTAACTCATTGGGTCAGCACTTTGCTGAGATTTCGAGCTCTTCAAATTACCCGCCAGCGTTTCTCCCGAAGAAACGTGCAGCGGAAGTGCGACCTCTTGCTTTCTCCTCTCCAAATCACGAAAGCTACAATACTGTTTTCTCCATGCGGGAACTCCAACATGCCCTCTCTTCTTCTCGCTCCTCCGCCCCAGGACCGGATGGTATCCATGTCCAAATGTTGCTGCATTTATCAACCCGTAGTCTGCGTTACCTCCTTCGCCTTTATAATCGAATTTGGACCGACAGTACCTTTCCCAGACGATGGCGGGAAGCTATTGTTGTTCCCGTTCCGAAACATGGAAAGGACAAACATCTTCCCTCTAGCTATCGCCCCATTTCTCTCACGAGTAGTGTCTGTAAGGTTTTGGAGCGTATGGTGAATTACCGTTTAGCTTGGTGGTTGGAATCCCGCAGTCTTTTAACACCAGCCCAATGCGGATTCCGAAAGCATCGTTCTGCAGTTGACCATCGTGTTGCTCTCTCCACTTATATCATGAACAATTTTCTCCGGAAACGCCAAACGGTAGCAATATTTTTTGATCTGGAGAGAGCATACGATACCTGTTGGAGGACAGGCATCCTCCGCACACTGTTCTCTTGGGGCTTTCGAGGCCGGCTGCCCCTTTTTCTTCGTTAATTTATGGCAGAGCGCACATTTAGGGTGCGGGTGAACACTACTCTCTCCCGTACTTTCTCCCAAGAAAACGGGGTACCCCAGGGCTCCGTGCTGAGTGTTGTACTGTTTGCCATCGCCATAAATCCAATTATGGATTGTCTCCTTCCTGCTGTCTCGGGCTCCCTCTTTGTGGACGATTTTGCGATCTACTACAGCTCTCAACGGACCAGCCTTCTTGAACGACGTCTTCAAGGATGTCTCGATCGCCTCTACTCTTGGTGCATCGAAACCGGCTTCCGTTTCTCACCCAGTAAGACCGTTTGTGTTAATTTTTGGCGACGTCTTCCGCCCTCCTTACATCTAGGTCCTGTCAACCTTCCGTTTTCAGACGTCGCTAAATTCTTGGGTCTTATGTTTGACAGAAAACTGTGCTGGTCCTCCCACGTTTCCTGTCTTTCGGCTCGCTGTCTGCGATCCCTTAACACCCTCTGTGTCCTGAATGGTACCTCCTGGGGAGCGGACCGAGTGGTCCTTCTCCGCCTCTATCGCGCCTTAGTGCGCTCGAAATTGGATTATGGAAGCATAGTCTACTCCTCTGCTCGGCCGTCTATTCTTCGGCGTCTCGACTCTATCCACCACCGTGGATTACGTTTAGTGTCTGGAGCTTTTTACACTAGCCCTGTGGAAAGCCTTTATGCTGAGACTGCTGAACCTCCGCTGTCCACTCGGCGAGCAGTCCTTCTGAGTCGTTATGCTAGCCATCTGTCTTCCATGCCTGCTAATCCAGCCCATGACCTTTTTTTCGACGCCTCCTTTGATGTAGGGTATGCAGGCCGCTCCTCCTCCCTACTACCCCCGGGAGTCCGCTTCCGTCAACTGCTCCATTCTCTTTCCTTCCGCTTTCCTAAAACCTTCTTGACAACTTGGGGTACAGCACCGCCTTGGCTCCGTCCTCGGATCTGCCTGCTCCGTGACCTTTGTCGATTTCCCAAGGATGGTACCCCTACACTTGTTTATCGTCGGGCATTTGCTGCTCTATGTGCACAAATGACGGACGCCCCATTTATTTACACCGACGGCTCGAAAACATCGTTAGGTGTAGGGAGTGCCTATATTGTTGGCGACACCCCAAATCACTTTCGGCTTCCCGACCAGTGTTCGGTTTATACTGCGGAGCTTTACGCTGTTCTCCAGGCTGTCCACTACATCCGCCGCCATCAGCGGATACAGTACGTAATCTGCTCAGATTCTCTCAGCTCTCTCCTTAGTCTCCAAGCTCTTTACCCTGTGCACCCTCTGATCCACCAGATTCAGGACTGTCTGCGCTTGCTCCACCTGGGGGGCGTCTCGGTGGCGTTCCTCTGGCTCCCGGGACACGCTGGTATCTGTGGGAATGAGGCGGCCGATATAGCGGCCAAGGCTGCAGTCTCTCTTCCTCGGCCAGCTATTCAGTCGATTCCCTTCACCGATCTACGGAGCGTTTTATGTCTCAAAGTTGCTCATTTATGGCACGCGCATTGGTCAACACTTCCCCATAATAAATTGCGGGAAGTGAAAGCCCTTCCTTGCGCTTGGACCTCTTCCTCCCGAACGCGTCGTCGGGAGGAGGTAATTTTAGCTAGACTCCGGATAGGGCACTGTCTTTTTAGCCATTGACATCTTTTAAGCGGCGATCCTCCCCCACTCTGTCCCCACTGCTCTCAGCTGTGGACGGTAAGACACCTTTTAATTGAATGCCCCTATTTTAATCCGTTACGCTCCCGTCTACAGCTATCGCCTGATCTATCGTCGATTTTAGCAGATGACACGCGCTCAGCCGACCGCGTTCTCCAGTTTATTAGTGACAGTGAAATGACGTCAGACATTTGAAGCCTTTTTTGGGGACAACCAACCCCTTTCTGTAGTGGATTTTTAAGCATTCCTTCTGCTTTTAGTTTCTCCAATTTTATGACTTTGTTCCCATTGCTGCTGGTTTTCAATTTCGGTTTTTTACTGTTTCCTAAGTCACGGGCTGGGCGCTAATGACCATAGAAGTTTTGCGCCCAAAAAAAAAACTGCAGCAGTCTTGCATCAAAAGCCACGGTGATCACATTATCAACTTTACAACAGGTATATCCATTTTGTGACCAGCTCTTTACCACACATACGTTAACATAGCTATTTATCTTGCTGCATAAAGTTGGTGGTAGAGAAGAGTGAAGACTGACGATTAAATATCAGTCATGTAACGTGACCTGTAGTTTATCAGTTCTTGTACAGATCCAACACAGTGGCTGGCAGGCAGCTTTCACTGTGTAAAAAGCAAAAATGTATCCATATACTGACAGCATACAGTGCGTCTGAGAAGTCCCCGTACACACTAGTTGAAAATAGTATACTGTTTGTTGAAGTTCTTATGTATAGCAGGTATAAATTCTTACATATAACAAGTATGCATCCAGAAGATAAATGCATCCACCATTATGCCTTGTACACAGAGGCCTGTGTGTTCCCATGTCATCATTGACTCTGTGCAGAACAGTTCATGAGCTATGCTTTAAAAGGCTTCCTCAGCACTTTCGTACAATTCTTCTGTAATCTTATACTTTCACCGAGCCACATGGGATTTGATTATTGCCTGTAATGAACTGTCTGCCGTGCTAAGGTCCTGGGAGGTATTGTGATGACTCCCCAGCTCATATCATAACATAAGGTGGAGTGCTGGCCTCGACAGCCAGAGAGAGTTGTCATATGTGTGTGCGAGATGCCTTTTGGTGCGCGCGTGCATGTGTTTGACAGTCTTCTTGTCATGCCTATCTGTGACTGTACATCTCTACTGTAGAGTAAGTAGCAATTCATCCTTTTCATAATGTTGTCTCTATTCCATCTTGGATTTTCCA
The DNA here is from genome assembly GCF_023898315.1 of Schistocerca nitens. Taxonomy (NCBI): domain Eukaryota; kingdom Metazoa; phylum Arthropoda; class Insecta; order Orthoptera; family Acrididae; genus Schistocerca; species Schistocerca nitens. Next base: position 383,206,031 of record NC_064618.1, read on the forward strand.
TTGTTTTGCTTACATTTTCAATTTTTTAAAAATGTAGTCATTCTTTGTTGACTGCAGTATTTGAATTTCAACTGCCCAGATAATAGAGTGTCAGTGGCACGTTCCCATGTATATTTTCTTAAGGGGTATTGTGACTTCTTGGAGACCCTTTATTGTTATCTTTGGTGGCAATATCTTTAACATAATATCCTTGTTTGGTAAACATTCTTCAGTCAGCTGTTGTATCTGTGTCCTGAAAGTAAAAGTAGTAGCCATGTCTCACCGACATGTTCTTCAAGGACTGATTGTAAGAAGCTTTCCACATCATCTGTGAAGAAATGCACGCACACTTGAAAGATGTGCATACTAGCAAAGTGTTGTCATCCATGAGTGTGTGTTGCGAAAGAGCATTACTGTGAACTTGCGGTAGAACCTGGCATGGGCGACTTCCTATTTAAACCCTGCTGCACTACGCTTGCACTCAGTTGTCATGTTATTACTGTTTGCATACATTTGCCTTGTCTTATTGTGTTCAGTGTATGATATGATGAATGCCGTACATGCCACAGTCTAATAAAATTGTTCTAACATTCTTGGTTATGTCAAGTGTCCAAGTTACAACATGAATGACAATGGTGTGGGATTGATCTCCGCATGCTTTTCAGTCTATGGTTGATCCTCCATTGTGTATACAATGTCTGATGGTGCTACAGATGATTTTTTATGATGGCTGGTTGATCAGCAAGGGGTTCTTACTGCATTTACAGCATCTCAGTCAGCAGCAGGGGGTGTTCGCCACAGTGCAACACAATCAAACCCTGGTATTGCAAATGCTTAAATGCTTGTCTCTGTTTTGGCCAATTAGGTCCCTCTCAATATCCATCGCCTGCTATGTCATCCCTTGCACTTCCAGTTTTGCCTGTGGCTACCCTGGTCATTTGTCCCTGCCATTTCCAGCTTATGATGAGTCTGTTGAAGAATGGGAAGCTACGAAAAATGGCTGCAGCAGCATTGTCACGCTTTTGGATTGACTGATTTTACCTTATGCCTTGCTTTTTTTGTCTTCATTATTGCCTTGCATGTATCAACTCCTTTGCCATCTGGCCCCCAGCAGGATTCGTCTTCACTCTCTTTTGATAACAAGTGTGACCTTCATTTGTCACTTTCTCACTAATGTACATAAGGAGCTGTATGCCAACCAAGTGGTTCATGTGCATGCATTCAGTTTGCCCTGATCGTGAGATTCATGAGTGGGCCCCTTAGTCTAAAAACCCCTCCCTCTGAGACATTTCTGACCATTGCTCAATTGTGTGAGGTTTTGATGGCTGCAGGTACTCAAATTGAATTGTGGTGCGAGGTTGCAGAAGTTTAACCTGCTTGCCTCCCACTGTTTGTCGGCTGATTCACTGGGGGGCGACATGGTGGCAGCGGTCTGCACATAAGCAAAATTTTGCTGCAGCTGGCCCACCTCACTGCAGCAACCAAGGCCACAACAGCAGCAGCACAGCAAGTGTGGTAATGAACAACAATGCAAGTTTTCGATGCTTCCATCTTGTCCGTTGTGTTTTGTCACCCATGATAGGCTGTATTGTCCTAAGCGGTGCTCCATTTGCTGCCAGTGCAACAAAACAGGCCACATTGCTCCTGTTTGCAATGCAAAATTCCAACAGGCTGTTGCAGATGATGACATGAATTTCAGTTATGTATCGGACGTGCCTGTTGCATCCAATAATCTTTTTATTGATGTCAAGGTTTATCAGAAGGTTTTGCACAAGCAAGTCGACATTGGTGCTGCCGTGTCACTACACAACTTGCAAACGTACTTAGACTTCAGTGCCAGTGTTACATACATTAGTCAGCTACCATAAACAAAGCATTCTGACCTTAGGTAATGTCTTGGTCCAGTCACATATAAATCTGTGGTTTGTCCACTGGCTTTTCTGGTCTTGTTTTCTGCAGGTTTGGTTGTGCCAATAATTTCAAAGCCCATATCCCATGAAACCTCAGGCCAGACCCCATTTCTTCCAGGTTCACCTGGTGTCGATGGTGCTCTGCCACCGAGTCAAGGCAGAGCTCAAGGCACAGGCAGAAGCAGAGCCTCTCGGGCCATCCAACAAATCACACCCATGGAATGGGCTACTCCCTTCATCATTGTGAAGAAGCTGTCAGGACGGTTACATCTGTGCAGCGATTTCAAAGTTTTTGTTAATCCACAGTCTATGATTGACACGTATCCATCGCCACACTCTGACAAACTTTTTGCTAGGCTCACTGGTGGTCAATATTTTTTCGAGATCGACCTCTCTGATACAGATCTCCAGTTTCCCATTGATGCTGTCTCTCAACAGCTCGTGATTGTTAACATGCCTTTTGGATTGTATCAGTACTTGCCGTTACCATCTGGCATGGCCACTGCCTCGGCAATTTTCCAGCAGTTTCTTGAACAACTCGTGAGGTCTGTGCCAACTATCTTGATTATGTTGTGGTCTCTAGCTCCTCCAATGCTGAACATCTCGACAACTTTGTGTGTGTGTGTGTGTGTGTGTGTGTGTGTGTGTGTGTGTGGGTGGGTGGGTGGGATTTTGGGGGGGGGGGGGGTTGTTTTTTTAAAAATCTGGCTGCCAGGCTGAAATGCAATTTGAAAAAGTGCCACTTCTTTCAGCCTTCTGTTGTTTTTTTTTGGGTTCAAGTTTTCTGGTGCTAGTATCAAACCCCTTGGTCAGAAAGTCTCTGCTGTTGTGGCTCTTTCGCATCCTACACGAGTCAAAGAATTCCTTGTTTTTTTTAGGTAAGATTGCTTATTATCACAAATTTTTCCCGGGGACGGCGTCAGTCGCCCAACTGTTACATGCCTTGCTGCATAAGGGAACATCTCTCCACTGAAACTTCCTGGCAGATTAAAACTGTGTGCGCCGACCGTGACTCGAACTCGGGACCTTTGCCTTTCGCGGACAAGTGCTCTACCATCTGAGCTACCGAAGCACGACACACGCCCGGTCCCACAGCTTTACTTCTGCCAGTACCTCGTCTCCTACCTTCCAAACTTTACAGAAGCTCTCCTGCGAACCTTGCAGGCAAAGGTCCCGAGTTCGAGTCTCGGTCGGCGCACGCAGTTTTAATCTGCCCAGAAGTTACATATCAGCACACACTCCGCTGCAGAGTGAAAATCTCATTCTGGAAATCTCTCCACTGGTTGCAGGTGTGTGAAACGGAGTTTTGCAAACTGAAGTCTGTCTCACAATCTGCTCCTTGTCTCGTAACATACCAACTGGGTCAACAACCATCTTTTGGTCCGGACCCAGTTTTTGATTGGGAGGAGTTAGTCTGTTTCCACATTGATGAATGCATTCGTCAGACTATTGATGGTTTTCTAATCTGGTGCTCAGGTCGTGCAGGCTAATGTTACTGATCTGATTTTACAGAAAGTGATACATTGCGTGCAACATGGCTGGCGTGAGGCACCTCCACTGCGGGTGTGGGCATCCAACAACCTCCATAACTACTATGTGTCTTGACATTGTTTCTCTGTCATTTATGATGTTCTACTCCTTGATATGGACTATTCAGCTCCTCGCATAGTGGTTCCCTTGGCTCTCAATTCGGAGATCGTTCAATTGCTACATACTGATCAGTGTCTTTTTTTTTTTTTTTTTTTGCCTAGTTTGGATGGTGACATCACTAGTCACGTTACAGCATTTTCTCAATGTGCATCACCGCAAGCTGCCCCGCAGGTGATGTTCTCCTCATGGCTGCAGCCTTCGCAGGCTTGGTACCATTGCGACATCAATTTCGTCGTCTCTTTCCTGAATATGTACTGCCTAATACTTATTGTAGCATTCTCTCAGTTCCCATATGTTGTATGTTACCCATTAACTTTGGCCTCTGGCACCGTGGCAGCCCCCTCAAAGATTTTTTCCATTGGAAGACTTCCGGCAATGTTGGGCTCCAGTAACAGCCCTCAGTTTGTGTCACAGGAGTTTGCCTGCTTTGCATCACCAACAGGATTCACCACATTTTTGCCCCGCCCTTACACCTGCAGTCCAGCAGTGAGGCTGAAAGGTTATTTAGAACATTCAGAACACAAATAGAAAAGTGAACGACTCGGTCCCTGTCTGATGTTGCCTTGGATCAGTTTCTGTCTTCCTATCAGTTCACGGATGGCCTTGGGAGAGCCAGTCATGACAAAACTCTACCATCTGGTGAGCAAGATGTATGAGACAGGCGAAATACCCACAGACTTCAAGAAGAATATAATAATTCCAATCCCAAAGAAAGCAGGTGTTGACAGATGTGAAAATTACCGAACTATCAGTATAATAAGTCACAGCTGCAAAATACTAACGCGAATTCTTTACAGACGAATGGAAAAACTGGTAGAAGCAGACCTCGGGGAAGATCAGTTTGGATTCCGTAGAAATGTTGGAACACGTGAGGCAATACTAACCTTACGACTTATCTTAGAAGAAAGATTAAGAAAAGGCAAACCTACGTTTCTAGCATTTGTAGACTTAGAGAAAGCTTTTGATAATGTTAACTGGAATACTCTCTTTCAAATTCTGAAGGTGGCAGGGGTAAAATACAGGGAGCGAAAGGCTATTTACAATTTGTACAGAAACCAGATCGCAGTTATAAGAGTCGAGGGGCATGAAAGGGAAGCAGTGGTTGGGAAAGGAGTGAGACAGGGTTGTAGCCTCTCCCCGATGTTATTCAATCTGTATATTGAGCAAGCAGTAAAGGAAACAAAAGAAAAATTCGGAGTAGGTATTAAAATTCATGGAGAAGAAGTAAAAACTTTGAGGTTCGCCGATGACATTGTAATTCTGTCAGAGACAGCAAAGGACTTGGAAGAGCAGTTGAACGGAATGGACAGTGTCTTGAAAGGAGGATATAAGATGAACATCAACAAAAGCAAAACGAGGATAATGGAATGTAGTCAAATAAAATCGGGTGATGCTGAGGGAATTAGATTAGGAAATGAGACACTTAAAGTAGTAAAGGAGTTTTGCTATTTAGGGAGTAAAATAACTGATGATGGTCGAAGTAGAGAGGATATAAAATGTAGACTGGCAATGGCAAGGAAATCGTTTCTGAAGAAGAGAAATTTGTTAACATCGAGTATAGATTTAAGTGTCAGGAAGTCGTTCCTGAAAGTATTTGTATGGAGTGTAGCCATGTATGGAAGTGAAACATGGACGATAACCAGTTTGGACAAGAAGAGAATAGAAGCTTTCGAAATGTGGTGCTACAGAAGAATGCTGAAGATAAGGTGGGTAGATCACGTAACTAATGAGGAGGTATTGAATAGGATTGGGGAGAAGAGAAGTTTGTGGCACAACTTGACTAGAAGAAGGGATCGGTTGGTAGGACATGTTTTGAGGCATCAAGGGATCACAAATTTAGCATTGGAGGGCAGCGTGGAGGGTAAGAATCGTAGAGGGAGACCAAGAGATCAATACACTAAGCAGATTCAGAAGGGTGTAGGTTGCAGTAAGTATTGGGAGATGAAGAAGCTTGCACAGGATAGAGTAGCATGGAGAGCTGCATCAAACCAGTCTCAGGACTGAAGACCACAACAACAACATCAGTTCACGCCATTTGACGACAACAGACCCCTTGAACTGCTCCACAGGCATCAAGCCCAGACGCTCCTGCCTGTCCTGCGGCCCATGTCAGGGACGTCAACCCGTGCAGCCGTCGTCCCATTTCCGGCCCGCCCAAACTGAATTCCCGCTGTCATCCCCCGATGCCATGGCCACCGTCTCTGACATCTGAATGGAGGAGGGCCTCAGTGCACATCATTACAACCAGTCGCACATGCACATGGATGACCAAACAACCTCGGCTGGGACACTGACATCACCACATCAGTCTGTGTTACTCGATGGATCCCCTGATGTGACTGGATCCCTGCCACAACATACGAGGGGACCCCCATCACCAGCGGATGAACCTGGCACAGCTTCTCCAATAATGCTACCAGTACCAATTTAGCCGATATTCATCTGGAGCCGTCTCCTCCACCTCGGATGCTACCTGTGGGGGCACCACCACCACCACCACCACCACCATCACCACCACCACCAGCAGCAGCAGCGGCAGCAGCAGCAGGCTCTGGACCTGATGTGGACATGGAGCTTGTGCTGACGTCACCCATCTTACTGTATGGTTTGACTCAAGAAGGCGGACTGTGATGCTGCCTGTGCCCCAAGTACTTCCGACCATATTTCCCAGTATCAGCAAGTCATCTCAGTCAGAACCTCGCAGAGGGAGACTCCATGGACACCTTGTGAATCCGAGCTGTTCCTCAAGAGTAGACGAATGAAGTAATGTGCATACACTTGAAAGCCGAGCGCATGAGCAGTGTCTTGTCATACACAAGAGTGGGCCGCAAAAGTTTAATACTGTGAACTTCCGACAGAGCTCGAGACAGGCGAGTGCCTATTTAAACCCTGCCGCACTAAACTCACATTCAGTTGTCATGTTATTACTGTTTGCATACACTTGCTGTATCTTATTGTGCTCAGCTTGTATTACGGTGATTGGTGCACATGCCACGGTCTAATAAAGTTGTTCTAACATTCTTGGTTATGTGTCCACATTACAACAATCTGTTTCTCTAATTTTTCTCACTTCAACGTGGTTTTTGCTACTTTCTGTGCAAGTTGTCAACCAAACAACACCTGCGTTTCCTGCAAACAAATGTAAACCTTGTTTGCTAACCTCCTTCCTGGATGTACCTTCATTTTTAATGAATATGTTCATATCTGCCACAGCTGTTTCTACATAAAAATGTGGTTTTCTTCAGTCTTGCTGCGAGTCATGCCTATTGTGACACTCATACCAAAAACGTTATATTCTGCATTGAAATGTGAAGATGATGGAAGTTGCCCAGAGCAACTATGCTGTCTCACACCTTTACGGTTTTTACCCTCCACAATTCCTTCCAGTACTAAATTGGTGATCCTCTGATGCCTCAGAATGTGTCCTATCAACCGGTCCCTTCTTTTAGTCAGGTTGTGCCACAATTTCCTCTTCTCCCCAATACTATTCAGTACCTCCTCATTAATTATGTGATCTACCCATATAATCTTCAGCATTCTTCTGTAGCCCCACATTTCGAAAGCTTCTATCCTCTTCTTGTCTAAACTGATTGTTGTCCAAGTTTCACTTCCATACATGGCTACACTCCTTACAAATACTTTCAGATAAGACTTCCTGACACTTAATCCATACTCGATGTTAACAAATTTCTCTTCTTCAAAAACGCTTTCCTTGCCATAGCCAGTCTACATTTTATATCCTCCCTACTTCGACCATAATCAGTTATTTTGCTCCCCAAATAGCAACACTCATCTACTACTTTATGTGTCTCACTTCGTAATCAAATTCCCTCAGCATCACCAGGCTTCATTCGACTACATTCCAGTATCCTTCTTTTGATTTTATTGATGTTCATCTTATATCCTCCTTTCAAGACACTGTCCATTCTGTTCAATTGCTCTTCCAGGTCCTTTGCTGTCTCTGACAGAATTACAATGTCATTGGCAAACCTCAATGTTTTTATTTCTTCCCCTTGGTTTTTAATTCCTACTTAAAATTTTAGTTTTGTTTCCTTTACTGCTTGCTCAATATACAGATTGAATAACATAGACGATAGACTGCAACCCTGCCTCACTCCCTTCTCAACCACTACTTCCCTTTCATGCCCCTCTACTCTTATAACTGTCATCTGATTGTAAATTGTAAATAGCCTTTCGCTCCCTGTATTTTACCCCTGCCACCTTCCGAATTTGAAAGAGAGTATTCCAGTCAACACCTTTCTCCAAGTCTACCATTGCGAGAAACATAGGTTTGCCTTTCCTTAATCTGTCTTCTAAGGTAAGTCGTAGGGTCAGTATTGCCTCGCGTGTTCCAACATTTCTACGGAATCCAAACTGATCTTCCCCAAGTTCGGCTTCTACCAGTTCTTCCATTCATTAGTAAAGAATTTGTGTTATTATTTTGCATCTATGACTTATTGAACTGATAGTTCGATAATTTTTGTACCTGTCGGCACATGATTTCTTTGGGATTGGAATTATTATATTCTTCTTGAAATCTGAGAGTATTCAACCTGTCTCGTATATCTTGCTCACCAGATGATAGAGTTTTGTCATGGCTGTCTCTCCCAAAGCTATCAGTAGCTCTAATGGAATGTTGTCTATTCCTGAGGCATTTTTTTGACTTAGGTCTTTCAGTGCTCTGTCAAATTCTTCACGCAGTATCATATCCTCCATCTCACCTTCAACTATGTCCTCTTCCATTTCTATAATATTGCCCCCAAGGACATCACGCTTATATAGACCTTTTATACGAGGGGGACCCAAAAGTAACCAGAATCGTAATGCTGCATATCGTGTACTTGTAGTAGCAGGTTGCGCTGCCAGACGGTTGTAGTAGGAGCACTGCTGAGTCATTCTGCCACGCGACGTCACCCAACAGTGAGATGTGTGGTTACTTTGGCAGTTCTTTGAGTGTGCGTACAGTGCAGACGTGACAAAAGGAAATGGCTAGTTCTTATGAACACCGTGCGGCAGTGAAGTTTTGTTTCTTGCTCAGCAAGAACGCAGCAGAAACTGTTGTGATGATTCCGACAGCCTACAAAGACCATGCTCTTAGTAAAGCGCAAGTGTACGAATGGTTTTCTTGGTTTAAAAAGGGAGAAATGGTGGTTGAAGATCAACCCCTTTCCGGTCGAGCTTCAACTGCTCGAAGCGAAGACAACATCGACAAAATCCGTGATCTCATCACTTAAGATCGACGCAGAACAATCGACCAACTTGAGAACTTGTCCGGGTTGACCTGGAGCTCAATTCAGCGCATCTTGACCATCAATTTGGGGATGCAAAGAGTGGCAGCAAAATTTGTGCCGAAGCTTCTTACCCGAGATCAAAGGGATCGTTGCGTTCAAGCCTGTCTCGAAATGAAGGACACGTTCAAAGATGATCCACATTTTTTCATTACAGGTGATGAGTCGTGGTGCTATGGGTACGATGCAGAAAGTAAACAACAGTCATCACAATGGAAGGCACCTGACTCACCTCGACCAAACAAAGCTCGACAAGTGAAATCGAATGTGAAAACGATGTTGATCTGTTTTTTTGACATCAAAGGGATTTTACACTCTGAATTTGCCCCTGAAAACCAGATAGTAAACCAACAATTATGTTTGGAGGTTATGAAACGGCTTCGCAGAAGTTTGTCGCGAAAACGTCCGGCTTTGTGGGATTCTGGCGTGTGGTTCCTGCATTACGACAACGCTCCCGTGCACACGGCTCTCAGTGTTCGCCAGTTTTTGGCCTCATCGAAGACAACTACCTTGACCCACGTGCCCTATTCACCAGATTTAGCACCCTCAGACTTCTTCCTATTCCCGAGGATGAAAAGAGACTTGAGAGGGAAGCGTTTTGCGAATGTGGAAGACGTAAAATGCAATGTCATGAAAGTGCTAGCAGGTATCAAAGAGGACGAATTTAAAAGGTGCTTCGAGCACTGGAATGAACGTTTGGACAATTGTATTAAAGCTAATGGAGAGTTCTTCGAAGGAGATTAAGGTTGTATTTGAAAATAATAAAGTATATGCTTTCTAGAAAGAAATTCCGGTTATTTTTGGGTCCCCCCTTGTATACTCCATCCATGTTTCTGCTTTCCCATCTTTGCTTAGGACTGTTTTCCATCTGAGCTTTTGATATTCATACAGATGGTTGTCTTTTCTCCAAAGGTCTCTTTAATTTTTCTGTAGGCAGTATCTATCTTACCCCTAGTGATATATGCCTCTACCTCCTTACATTTGTTCTCTAGCCATCCTTGCTTAGCCATTTTGTACTCCTTGTCAGTCTCGTTTTTGAGACGTTTGTATTCCTTTTCGCTTGCTTAATTTACTGCATTTTTATATTTTCTCCTTTCATCAATTAAATTCAATATCTCTCCTGTTACCCAAGGATTTCTGCTGGCCCTCATCTTTTTACCTACTTTATTCTCTGCGACCTTCACTATTTCGTCTCTCAAAGCTACCCATTCTTCTTCTACTGTGTTTCTTTCTGCTGTATTTGTCAATCGTTCCCTAATGCTCTCCCTGAAACTCTGTACAACCTCTGGTTCTTTCAGTTTCTCCAGGTCCCATCTCCTTAAATTACTACACTTTTGCAGTTTCTTCAATTTCAATCTACAGTTCATAACCAATAGATTGTGGTCAGAGTCCACATCTTCCCCTGGAAATGTCTTACAATTTAGAACCTGGTTCCTAAATTTCGATCTTACCATTATATAATCTATATGAAATCTTCGAGTGTCTCCAGGCCTCTTCCACGTATATAACCTTCTTTCATGATTCTTAAACCAAGAGTTACCTATGCGAATAAAATCTGCAGCTGTTGTAATTCCTTTATTTGAATAAAGGCATGTACAGTACCCAGGTTTCAGGACACTAATCTCATCTTCAGGTGCTACTTAATTGTGGATGACAAGTCATGTAGAAAAACTATGTATCCAGCAATATCATGAAAAATGTGGGGTCATCCAGTAAGACCTGAGACAAAAACGGCCTAACTGAAAAAACAGGACTAAATCTATAAACATGTAATAGGTCATCAGATTATATTTTTCCATCTGAGTGTGCATACTAATGGATTTAGTCCTGTTACGCCCTATTCATCTCGAGTCTTACTGGATGACCCCACATTTCTCATGTCTCCTCACACATGTTCGCTTATACTACTATTGAATTTGTCAGTTTTGGTACGTGAGTTGTGCAGTAGTGTCGTAGCCAATGAAATAGCACCTGAAGATGGGATTAGTGTCCTGAAACTCTTGTAATGTACATGCCTTTATCCAAATAAAGGAACTCTGAAATTTCAGTTGCAGTGGTTTTTATTCTCTATGAACAATCCAAGTAACAGTTATGGATGTCCCACTAAGAATAAATTAGTTGCCTTGTTCCACTGGTTCTTTACCACGATATCGGATAGTGAAGTAACGTCTGATCAGGATCTAGGACTTCATATTATTCAGTCTTACTCACCTATGTATTTCTGTACACTTTCCAAACCCTTTTTATCAAATTTTGTTTCTCTAAGTACTGTAGTTACTACTGGAAATTAATAGTGCAAGTCCAAGAGCCAGTTGTGAAATTAGTACGATGCTTCTGATAAACAGTGTATTGTATGTTGTACTCTTGTTTACAGTAGCCATGCAGGACAAAAGTACTTCATCATTCAGAACATCACAATTGTACTGAAAAAGCCGAAATCCACAAACACACTGTGTCATTTAACAGATTACGATAGTGTGACTGTATAATAAGTTGTATCTTGTCCCCAAGACGTCATTGGCATTGTCACAGTGACTGTTACTCTATGGCTCACACCATATCTCCAGTCCACACATGACCACTAACCCTGATAGCTAGAGCCATACTGGGAGCAGCAGGGTATTACGAGAGAGGCATCCGGGTGGGGCTAAGAGGAGGCTAGGGCAGGGAGGGGGAAGGATAGCAGGTTAGGGGGTGGGGATGGTAAAGTGCTGCTACAAGTGTGTAGGGAAGAGGTGAAGTGTGAGGCAGCCAGGTGCATTCGGAATGTTAGACAGAGGGCGGGGGGGGGGGGGGGGGGGGTAGCAGAAAAGGAGAGGAGTAAAAGACTGGGTGCTTTGGTGGAATGAGTGCTAGCTGTGTTGTGCAGGAATGGGGAAAGGGAAGGGGCTGGATGGGTAAGGACAATGACTAACAAAGGTTGAGGCTAGGAGGGTTACGGGAATGTAGGATATATTGCAGGGGGAGTTTCCACCTGCGCAGTTCAGAGAAGCTGGTGTTTGTGGGAAGAATACAGATGGCACAGGCTGTGAAGCAGCACTGAAGTGAAGGACATCCTGTTGCGTGACATGCTCAGCAGCAGGGTGGTCCAGTTGATTCTTGGCCACATTTGTCGGTGGCCAATCATGCTGTCATGCCGACAAACAGGTTGTTGGATGTTATGTCCTCGTAGAATGCAGCACATTGGTTGCAGCTTAGCTTGTAGATCACATGGCTGGTTTCGCTGGTAGCCCTGCCTTTGATGGAATAGGTGATATTTGTGACAGGACTGGAGTAGATGGTGGTGGAAGGATGTATGGGACAGGTCTTGCATCTAGGTCTTGCATCTAGGTCTTGTTACAGGGATATGGGCTGTGAGGCAAGGGGCTGGAAGCAGGGGTTGTGTAAGGATGATGAGGATATTGTGTAGGCTTGGTGGGCAGCAGAATACAATTGTTGGAGGAGTGGTAAGGATGGTGGGTTGGGAATTTCCTATTTCAGGGTATGGTGAGATGCACTCGAAACCCTGGTGGAGAATGTAATTCAGTTGTTCCGGTCCTGGGTATTACCGAGTCACAAGGGGAAAGCTTCTCTGCTTTCGGGCGGTGGGACTTTGGGGGGTGTCGGGTGACTGGAAAGATAAGATGTGGGAGATCTGTTTTTGTGTAAGGTTGGGAGGATAATCACAATCTCTAAAGGCCTCAGTGAGACCCTGGACATGTTTTGAAAGGGATCGCTTGTCACTACAGATGCGATGGCCACAGGTGGCTACGCTGTATGGAAGGTATTTCTTGGTATGGAATGTGTGGCGTCTGTCGAAGTGGAGGCCTTGCTTGTGGCTGGTAGATTTGATATGGACAGAGATACTGATATAACCATCTTTGAGGTGGTCAGCATCGAGGAAGGTGGCTTGATGGGTTGAGTAGGAGCAGGTGAAGCGAATGGGGGAGAAAGTGTTGAGTCGCTGGAGGAATGTGGATAGGGTGTCCTCACCATCAATCCAGATCATGAAGATGTCATCAATAAATGTTAACCAGGTGAGGGATTTGGGATTCTGGGTGTTTAGGAAGGATTCCTCTAGGTAGCCCATGGGTACCTTGGCACAAGTTGCTGCTATGTGGGTGGCATAAACCCAGGCCATTTCTGCAGGTATCTGTAATGGATCAGGCCTTCCAATCTGAAGCCCATCATTTCCCATTCATGTCCAGGCCCTGCCCATAGAATGTAGTCTCACCATTCTGACTGCAGACCAGGTCTGTTTGTCTGTGGCACAATACGGCGGAATTTTGTGGTTTATCTATAGACCCAGGACAGATGTGATCCTTGGCAGGCCAGAGGCCTGAGAATTGTGACTGTCTCACTGCAAGTATGTTGTACAGTGCAGCATTTTATAGACATTTTATTTATCATAATACATTTTGGCACTTTGTAAGTAGTTTATCTATTAGGAATCGTGGACAGTAGGAGAAGAAAATTGTGCCAGTTGCTGGCAGTTTGTATGCTATGTGCTCATATATTTCTCAAAAGAAAATCACACAATACCTGTAAAATAATAAACATAACACAAAGGGTAATAATCAACAATAATGAACACAGTAGAACCAAAATTTTATTGACGGTCACATGTAGTATTGGTTTACACAAGTTTTCCCTGCCTTATACAATTATTTCAAGGGGACTATTTTTTTCTGAGGTTATTTCTGAAATGAGTGAAGGTATTTTAAATCTGTCTTGTGACTCCGAGGAAATGCGTATTTTTGTCACGAAATGTTTCGTTTTATTGAAATAAAATAACAGTGGCCTTAATGAAAAACACATACCTTCTGGCTTCCTTTCTCCATCTAAAAACAGTTCATTATAAAAGATGTTGATGTTAGTATTTAAGGTATTTGCTCACACAGGGGGAGAAATATAGAAATCCTGACATTTTATGTCAACTTATGTCTTTACTTACCCTTGAGATCTAAAAATTTGTCAGAGAAAAATGCTAAAACTTGTCTGGAAATCAGGAAACTCTCAGCAAATTTCGCTTGGGGAAGCCTATGGCAACCCTAAAACCCAGGATATGGCTACGGGCACCTATATGGCACCATCCTGTGCCAACCTATTCACTGTCTGTCTATAGGAATCCTTTCTAAACACCCAGAATCCCAAACCCCTCACCTGGTTCACATTTATTGATGACATCTTTGTGATCTGGATCGAGGGTGAGGACATCCGGATCGAGGGTGAGGACATCCATTCACATTCCTCCAGAACCTCAACACCTTCTTCAGCATTCACTTCACCTGGCCCAGCTCAAGCCATCAAGTTGCCTTCCTTGCTGTTGACCTCCGCCTCAAAGATGGTTACATCAGTACCTCTGCCCATATCAAACCTACCAACCACCAGCAATACCTCCACTTTGGCAGCTGCCACTCATTCCATACCAAGAAGTCCCATCTATATAGCCTAGCCACATGTGGCCATCACACCTGTAGTGACGAGGGGTCCCTCTCGAAATTTATTGAGGATGTCATTGAGATCTTTACAGATCACAATTACCCTCCCAACCTCGTACAAAAACAGATCTCCCTTGTCTTTTCTTTCCAGTCACACAACACCTCCCAGAGCTCCACTGTCCAGTCACAGAGAAGCATTACCCTCTTGACTCAGTACCACCAAGAACTGGAGCAACTGAATTACCTTCTCTGCCAGGGTTTCGACTACCTCTTGTCGTGCTCTGAAATAAGAAATCTCCTACCCACTACCCTTCCCACCTCTTCCACAGTGGTATTCTGCCACCCACTGAATGTACATAGTATCCTTGTCATCCCTACACAACCCCTGCTCCCAGGCCCTTGCATCATGGCTCATATCCCTGTAACAGGCCTAGATGCAAGACCTGACCCATACATCCTCCTCCCCCACCTACTCCGATTTTGTCACAAACATCACCTATCACATCAAAGGCAGGACTACCTGGTTAATCATATGATCTACAAGCTAAACTGCAACCACAGTGCTGCATTCTATGAGGGCATGACAACCAACAACCTGTTTGTCATCATGATTGGCCACCAACAAACTGTGGCCAAGAAACAACTGGACCACCCTGTTGTTGAGCACACCACCCAACACAATGTCCTACATTTCACTGCTGCTTCACAGTCTGTGCCATCTGGATTCTTCCCACCAACACCAGTGTTTCTGAATTTCACAGGTGGAGACTCCCCCTGCAATATATTGTATGTTCCCGTAACTCTCCTGGCCTCAACCCTTGTTAGTCATTGCCCTTACCCATCCAGCCCCTTCCCATTTCCCATTCCGGCACTACACAGCCCTCATTCCACCAATGCACCCAGTCTTTTTACTTCTCTCCTTTGCCGATAACCTCCCGACTGCACCTATCTGCTCTGCTGTCCCTCCTCCTTAACCCCACCCGGTTGCCTCTCCCACAACACCATGCTGCTTGCAGTGCATCTCCAGCTACCACTGATTGCGGTCATGTGTACGTTAGTTGCGTTTTTGGTGAGTGTGTACATCTGTGTGTGGTGTCTACTTTTGACAAAGGCCATGTTGGCTGAAACCTAACTTTCTGACAGTCTTTTTGATGTGCCATGTTTGCAACTCAGCATCTCCGCTGTATGGTGAGCAGCAATTATCCTTTTCATATCCAATTACATCTTCGTTACCCATAGTAAAAAGTCAATGTACTTTTTCATGCTACAGCTTAAAAATGTTCACAAGGCTAATTGCCTTCCACTTTCTTATGTCTATGACAGTCTTACTAACAGTGTGTGTCTGACTGCAATACAGTAAGGCTAGGACACTGATTTTCCAGTTACTCTAGTGGTCGCACAGTTTTCCATATGAATGGCATTGATAGTTATCCAAATAAGTACGTTATTAGATTTTAACAAGTTTCTAGTCATTTACAGCCATTCGACTACGTACCTTGTAAATTTTTTTAAGTGTCCCATACTATGTTTCTTCACTCAGACTAATTTACTTTGTTCAGTTATACATACCTATTATTTAATATGTGCCATGCATACATTCACTGTACATTACCAAATTTAATGCATGAGATATTTTTCTGTGAATAGCTGAGAGGAGTTGACTAAGTAAATCATAAATTTCATATCAGTAGGTAGAGATTTGACTACAGTTAAAGATTTTTAGGGAACATAATCACTTAATTTCAAACAAATAGTTTATTGATACCTGCACGAATGATAATTAATTGAGCCTCATCCAGAGAGTGATATCAAATGCAGTGTAAAAAGAATTGTGGTTGATGTACATTTGCTGTGTGATCAGTTCTTGCATTGTGTGCTGAACTAAGCAGTTTGTTGATGTTGGTTGTAGTCAGTCAGGTGATAGTATGCACTAGTCATTGAGAGTTGCCGAATCCAGCGATCTTCTTTGACAGAATGTACAAGTTGATTACATTTGTTTTTGGTATTGAGAGTGCTAGTAGTAGTTTTACTTACCTGGTAATTATAATTTCAAGGTTTCTTGCTTATTTTCATATTTGATAACTGGGAAAAAACTAAACTACCTATAGTATAGCCTGAGGTGTAAGCTAGGACGGACTGTGATAATTTGCCTGAGAATTGGCGAAGCCAGTGAATCTCAACACAAAAATACAATGGCCATAATTGATTTATGTGTAATGTAGTCCGAGATATACATTCACCATTGCAATAACCTACTTGTACATTTCATTTCTGAGTTTGCCAAAAATTTCGAATTGTGGTTACAGCATAACCTGTTGTTGTGGTTTTCAGTCCTGAGACTGGTTTGATGCAGCTCTCCATGCTACTATATCCTGTGCAAGCCTCTTCATCTCCCAGTACCTACTGCAACCTACATCCTTCTGAATCTGCTTAGTGTATTCATCTCTTGGTCTCCCTCTACGATTTTTACCCTCCAGGCTGCCCTCCAATACTAAATTGGTGATCCCTTGATGCCTCAGAACATGTCCTACCAACCGATCCCTTCTTCTGGTCAAGTTGTGCCACAAACTTCTCTTCTCCCCAATCCTATTCAATACTTCCTCATTAGTTATGTGGTCTACCCATCTAATCTTCAGCATTCTTCTGTAGCACCACATTTCGAAAGCTTCTATTCTCTTCTTGTCCAAACTATTTATCGTCCATGTTTCACTTCCATACATGGCTACACTCCATACAAATACTTTCAGAAATGACTTCCTGATACTTAAATCTATACTCGATGTTAACAAATTTCTCTTCTTCAGAAACGCTTTCCTTGCCATTGCCAGTCTAAATTTTATATCCTATCTACTTCGACCATCATCAGTTATTTTGCTCCCCAAATAGCAAAACTCCTTTACTACTTTAAGTGTCTCATTTCCTAATCTAATTCCCTCAGCATCACCCGACTTAATTCGACTACATTCCATTATCCTCGTTTTGCTTTTGTTGATGTTCATCTTATATCCTCCTTTCAAGACACTGTCCATTCCATTCAACTGCTCTTCCAAGTCCTTTGCTGTCTCTGACAGAATCACAATGTCATCGGCGAACCTCAAAGTTTTTATTTCTTCTCCATGGATTTTAATACCTACTCTGATTTTTCTTTTGTTTCCTTTACTGCTTGCTCAATATATAGATTGAATAACATCGGGGAGAGGCTACAACCCTGTCTTACTCCCTTCCCAACCACAGCTTCCCTTTCATGCCCCTCGACTCTTATAACTGTCATCTGGTTTCTGTACAAATTGTAAATAGTCTTTTGCTCCCTGTATTTTACCCCTGCCACCTTTAGAGTTTGAAAGAGAGTATTCCAGTCAACATTGTCAAAAGCTTTCTCTAAGTCTACAAATGCTAGAAACATAGGTTTGCCTTTCCTTATTCTTTCTTCTAAGATAAGTCGTAAGGTCAGTATTGCCTCACGTGTTCCAGTATTTCTACGGAATCCAAACTGATCTTCCCCAAGGTCAGCTTCTATCAGTTTTTCCATTCGTCTGTAAAGAACTCGCGTTAGTATTTTGCAGCCGTGACTTATTAAACTGATAGTTCGGTAATTTTCACATCTGTCAACGCCTGCTTTCTTTGGGATTGGAATTATTATATTATTCTTGAAGTCTGAGGGTATTTCGCCTGTCTCATACATTTTGCTCACCAGATGGTAGAGTTTTGTCAGGACTGGCTCTCCCATGGCTATCAGTAGTTCTAATGGAATGTTGTCTACTCCCGGGGCCTTGTTTCGACTCGTGTCTTTCAGAGCTCTGTCAAACTCTTCACGCAGTATCGTATCTCCCATTTCATCTTCATCTACATCCTCTTCCATTTCCATAATATTGTCCTTAAGTACATCGCCCTTGTATAGACCCTCTATATACTCCTTCCACCTTTCTGCTTTCCCTTCTTTGCTTAGAACTGGGTTTCCATCTGAGCTCTTGATATTCATACAAGTCGTTCTCTTATCTCCAAAGGTCTCTTTAATTTTCCTGTAGGCAGTATCTATCTTACCCCTAGTGAGATAAGCCTCTACATCCTTACATTTGTCCGCTAGCCATCCCTGCTTAGCCATTTTGCACTTCCTGTCGATCTCATTTTTGAGACGTTTGTATTCCTTTTTGCCTGCTTCATTTACTGCATTTTTATATTTTCTCCTTTCATCAATTAAATTCAATATTTCTTTTGTTACCCAAGGATTTCTACTAGTCCTCTTCTTTTTACCTACTTGATCCTCTGCTGCCTTCACTACTTCATCCCTCAAAGCTACCCATTCTTCTTCTACTGTACTTCTTTCCCCCATTCCTATCAATTGTTCCCTTATGCTCTCCCTGAAACTCTGTACAACCTCTGGTTCTTTCAGTTTATCCAGGTCCCATCTCCTTAAATTCCCACCTGTTTACAGTTTCTTCAGTTTTAATCTACAGGTCATAACCAATAAATTGTGGTCAGAGTCCACATCTGCCCCTGGAAATGTCTTACAATTTAAAACCTGGTTCCT
The DNA here is from genome assembly GCF_023898315.1 of Schistocerca nitens. Lineage (NCBI taxonomy): Eukaryota > Metazoa > Arthropoda > Insecta > Orthoptera > Acrididae > Schistocerca > Schistocerca nitens. The sequence continues at coordinate 383,224,806 of NC_064618.1, forward strand.
AAATCTCTGTCTTACCATTATATAATCTATCTGATACCTTTTAGTATCTCCAGGCTTCTTCCATGTATACAACCTTCTTTTATGATTCTTGAACCAAGTGTTAACTATGATTAAGCTGTGCTCTGTGCAAAATTCTACCAGACGGCTTCCTCTTTCATTTCTTCACCCCTAATCCATATTCACCTACTACATTTCCTTCTCTCCCTTTTCCTACTACCGAATTCCAGTCATTCATGACTATTAAATTTTCGTCTCCCTTCACTATCTGAATAATTTCTTTTATTTCATCATACATTTCTTCAAATTCTTCGTCATCTGCAGAGCTAGTTGGCATATAAACTTGTACTACTGTGGTAGGCGTGGGCTTTGTGTCTATCTTGGCCACAATAATGCGTTCACTATGCTGTTTGTAGTAGCTTACCTGCACTCCTATTTTTTTATTCATTATTAAACCTACTCCTGCAATACCCTATTTGATTTTGTATTTATAACCCTGTATTTGCCTGACCAAAAGTCTTGTTCCTCCTGCCACTGAACTTCACTGATTCCCACTTTATCTAACTTTAACCTATCCATTTCCCTTTTTAAATTTTCTAACCTACCTGCCCGATTAAGGGATCTGACATTCCACGCTCCAATCCGTAGAACGCCAGTTTTCTTTCTCCTGATAACAACGTCCTCCTGAGTAGTCCCCGCCCGGAGATCCGAATGGGGGACTATTTTACCTCCGGAATATTTTACCCAAGAGGACGCCATCATCATTTAATCATACAGTAAAGCTGCATGCCCTCGGGAAAAATTACGGCTGTAGTTTCCCCTTGCTTTCAGCCGTTCGCAGTACCAGCACAGCAAGGCTGTTTTGGTTATTGTTACAAGGCCAGATCAGTCAATTATCCAGACTGTTGCCCTTGCAACTACTGAAAAGGCTGCTGCCCCTCTTCAGGAACCACACGTTTGTCTGGCCTCTCAACAGATACCCCTCCGTTGTGGTTGCACCTACGGTACGGCTATCTGTATCGCTGAGGCACGCAAGCCTCCCCACCAACAGCAAGGTCCAGCATAACCTAACAGAACAAAATACCAGCTGACTTTATTTACTAACCACAGGAAATTACGAATGACCATTTTGATTGGCAACCAACAACTGACTCAAAGTTTGTCTTATTTAATTCCCATTGTTCAACAAGTGAGATGTTACCATCAGCACGCAGCACAGCAGCTGCAGATACCATAAGTGCACGTTTACCAGAACTATTTACTGTACATCGAAATATGTACCTTCCTGCATAAGTGATTCCATTGCTAAAAGAGGTATTATTTGTTGCACAAACTCAGTTTGGAAATACTTAAGGTGACTCACTGGTGACATTTGTTGTAGTCAGTCATTGTCATCTTAATCTTCATGAAAGTTACTTCACACTTCATAGATAACTTTCTCTAATCCTGCAATCGTGTCCACTCATCAGTCATTGAGTCACTCATTATTGAGACTCCCATAAACTTGGCAAATTTAATGTATGTTGTAATGTATGTTTCAAATTAAAAGTAAATAATCACTTCTTAGATGCTAAATTTGGTGGCCATTCTACTTTTCTTCTTCTTTTCTTGTAATTGCTGAATCTAAATGGTGTATATTCCTAGCACAAATAACATCCTTTGCATGAGGCTTTTGTAAAATGGTTGCCAAACAACTGTGTTGCAAGGATAAATCTGTGGAACATACATTCAGAGTGGTCTGCTCTAATATGTGAACAGGAATCCACTTAACCTACCAAACAGTTTATTAACATATTCTTCTTGTTTCAAATTAGTAATGATTAGTTTGTAATTTGCTGCATTTATCCGCTGTAACTAGACATTTATATAGACCTTAAGGCATATTAACTCTGCCTTCATTGTATGTGCTCATGATGATTGCCTTAAATAATACAGCTTGGTTTGAAACAGTTATAAAATCATGCATCTGAACTGACACATTAAATCTTATGTTCTTGTTATAAATGGCAGAGAGTAGTGGGGTGTGTGGTACATATAGAAGGATAACATGTTGTCTCACCGTTTTCTTGTTGAAATTTTTGCAGTGACTGCCCCAGTCTCACATTAAAGTAATAGGATGTTTTCTGCAAATTCAACCGGCCGGTGTGGCCGAGCGGTTCTAGGCGCTTCAGTCTGGAACCACACTGCTGCTATGGTCGCAGGTTCGAATCCTGCCTCGGGCATGGATGTGTGTGATGTCCTTAGGTTAGTTAGGTTTAAGGAACGAGAGACGAGTTAGGTTAGGAACGAGAGACATGTAATAAGTATTTCGTCGTAAAATACATACCAACAACAAATTCCACAAACCGACTGAACTTCAGACTATAGCAAAGACTAAAACCTGTGTAAACTTGCCTATTAATGCTCAATCTGAGTGCACTTTTCTAATTAATAAATAATATGTTTTATGCACTTCTTATTGTTTCACTTGAAAACGTCACACATACCAAACTTATGATTGTGAAATAAATAAATCCAGAAAGAGTTCAGACTGAAAATGTTGTTGTATTTAAAATACTGTAGGACCACATGTTGCAACCCTCACTTCTTGCCACAACATTTATTGACATAAACATACTTCTTCAAAAAGCAACTAACATGAAACAAGCAGAAACAGTTCTTGAAGGAATGTTTATCAGATTCTCAATACAAACTATCTGGAGATAGCTCCTGAGTAGGGAGGATATAAAATGTAGCACAGCTATGGCAAGAAAGTGTTTCTGGAGAAGAGAAATTTAGTGCTGTCTGCCTCTCTGTGGTAATACGATTCGCTGCCCATTTACTGTCTTCCTCCCCAAAAATCATACTTTTGTGCATTCTATGTGTAATTAGTGGGGACAATAACTAGAGTACAGTAATGGAATTCATGGTAGTGCTGTAATTATCATTCAGTGCACAAATAAGGAAAGTTTAAATGTTGTTGAAACTGGTGAGCTATATTTTATTAAAGATTGAAGCTGCTCCATCCCCTATAGTTAAACAGTGTAACAATAGTAATGCCAGTGCAAAATGAACGTCAATTTCTGAATACTCCAGTGAAACTTTAACTTAACATAACAGTTATCATGCTCTCATAACTTTCGGCCATTAAGGCCTTTGTCAGCAGTAGACATACACACACACATGCATACACACACTCACGCAAACGCAACTTGCACACACGTCTGGTAGTTTCAGCTCTTTGAGACTGCAGATGTGTGTGTGTGTGTGTGTGTGTGTGTGTGTGTGTGTGTGTGTGTGTGTGTCTCTACTGCTGACAAAGGCCTTAACGGCCGAAAGCTATGTGTGTGTGTGAACCTTTTTATTGTGCCTATTGCGACTCAGCATCTCCGCTATATGGTGAGTAGCAACTTTCCTTCTCTGGTATTGTTACATTCCATTCTTGATTTTCCATTGTTTGAGTTATCATGCTCTCGCATACTTATCAAGCTAACAATAGTAATCTGTGATTGAAATAAAGAAATTCTATTAGTAATTTGAAAAGTAACTAAGTGAATTAGAAATTAATATATAGTATTAAATTATAGCAAGTGTCTCCCCCCCCCCCTTAATTTTTATTCCCGTATAGAGGATTGTGGTTTGCTGTTTCTCCCTTTTATTCCTACTTACTGCTTTCCCCTCCTCCCCCCACTCCCTTCAGCTGCCCGTATAACCTCTGGCCTTCCAGTTATGGATAGTGTATGCTTGTCAAGCTTTCTGCATTACGCAAAATTGTTACCAACCTTTCAGTAGCTTTAGTTTGAATTTTAAAATTTTGATACATTCTTCACCATTTTGCAATAGTCTTATGAGGCAAAGAAAATATTTGAAAATTTGCTTAAGAGAGATTTCTTGTTGCAGATATGCCTGATGTCACGTGATGAGCAGAGTGTACTAGTTGTCAGCTATGCTGAGCTTAAACATTGCTTAGAGCAGTCATTTGATGAAATTCTGGCAGCTGCTGCTACTGTTCCCACTTCAGCCACAGTTGCCACTGCTGCTAAACCAGATCCAGTTTCATAAAAGTAAAAAACAAAAGTAAAAAAAGAAACATATTCAGCATATCTCCTTTGATCAGTTTTGTTTCAGTCCCCTTTCAGTGGTTCTGAATGTATTTGTGAGGAACTGCAACATCACCATTATTATTATTTGAACCAGTATATTTATATCCTGTTGCAGGAAAATGCCTAAAATTCTATGAATTTTGACAGTTTATATCCTCTATTGTTTTTCCTTTTTGACCCTTAACTTACAGTGCAACAGAACATAGCATTGGTCAAGAATGCTCTTCAGTTTTTATAATTTTTTTGTGGAAGTTTATGGCAAGATTTTTATTTATGTATTATGAAAAAAAATTATTTTGGCATTTTTACTTATATTTTTTTAGTGAAATCGTAGGACACAAAATGCCCCAAAATTAAATTGGAGAGATTGCCAGAAGCTTTGTCCTCACCAGTTTACTCATTCAAACATTGGGGGACACAGTGACTGTGCATTTAATGGGCAATTATGTAGCATACAGGAACACAGTATTTGTGTTTGATTCTGATATTGATGTACCTTGTTACATTTTTTGTGTTATTTTGAAATTAGTTTCAGCCTATGCACAAGAGTAGTAATTATGTGTCTCTTCTACATGCAAATTGTATTGTGGCCATGTTGTTCAGATAGAAGTTCTGTTCCTGCCTTGCATTAAAACTCTACATGAACAATCATGTTCCATAATAAACGATTTGGAATGATTTTCAGAATAGTTTCAAAAGTTCTGAGTAAGAAAAAATATTATTTTGCATGTTTTTACATCTTTAAGAAAAGTGAGAAAGGAGAAGTCTTCCGAGACAAAAATACTTTGCTGTTAATTACATTCCCACATAATACGCCAGTGTTCAATTTCTTCTTTAAATTTTTAAGAGAGGAAGTTGTTCTGTCATGCATATATTCACTTCATTGCCAACTGGTGTTCCCCTGTGAGTTTATTTTTCTAAACATATATTTTTTTGTAAATAGGGCCAGAAAAAGTGATTGTATACATGACAGAGAAAATTTGAAAATGAGAGCAAGTAACAGCTGATTTTATGTTACTTGATCCGCCAGAAGTGCAAACCAGGGTGCAAGAGCGATATTGTGTGCTTTATTTGAATGCAGTGTTGATGTTGTAAATATTTTATTACAGGAATGTATGTGGTTTTGTACGAGTGTTTAAAAGTGTTTAAGAACACAGTGTAAAAATATGTTGTTCAGGAGGCTTATTTTGAAGTCCTATTGCAATAAAGAAAAGGCTGTTTTGAGTATAGTAAAGCTCCTGAAGCACAAGTTCTTGCAACCTTGACACGCACAAAAGAGATCTGCAGTCTTTGATTCCTTGTTGAGGTTTGCTTATACTGATTTGAAATTTCATACATGATCTGGAATAATAGTATCATGTGTCAATAACTGCTGTAATATATCTTATATTGTACAAGGAAACATCAGTGTCCAAAAATGTTTTCAGCTTAAAAAGAAAATACAGCAAAATGAGGATATGGTAGACTGTAGTTGTCTGATCAGACATTTTGTAGAATTTCTTTAAAGCAGTAATTTTGGCATACAACAGTAATTTAAAAACAAAATAAAGGAAGGTTTCAGTTTTTTCCATGTATTCACAAGTCCATCTCCAGGGCAAACATGAGAAGGAATGTGTTGTTGAAAAGATATTATGTGCTTCAGGATCATGTGTATCTGACATTAATTTTTCAAATGAAAAGTGAACATAAAAATTGTATATATAGCTGATCTCTTTGCATACATATCATGAATTTTCTCGTCAGTTCATTCATTTATGAACAGTTGATTTGAACTAAAAAAAGTGAAAAGTAAATGTGTTGTGTTGCAATGTGACTGATTGCTGCAGTATTATTGAGACTGTAAGTTCAGAGTTTAAAAGTTTATGTTGCCTACATTCAGTACTTATTATTAAACAAGCTGTGAGAGATATGTTCTGATGAAAAATGTTTGTCTACTTTTCAAACTCCTAATCTGTACTTAAAAATAAAGAAGAGATTTTACAAGTAAATACATTAAAATAATTTCTTTCATGGCCTCTGTATATATTCCCTTACATAGTATGCTGTTCATTTGCTAACTAAAAAGTGCGTGAATAAGATGATCAGTAATTCAGTATGTGAAGATAAATTGGAAGATGATGATAATAGTAATAATTATTATAGTAATAATAATAATTATTATTATTATTACATTTGTTTTGAGTAATGATGTCAGCTGTTAATTACAAATTCACCCATAGTTCAGTTAATGATATCTGTCATGTCATCTTAATATGTACAAAGATATAAACAAATATTAGTATTAGGTAGATAGAGTGAATCGACAATGCTGGTACACTGTTCATTTCATTTTGTCTCACTGGCCAATTTTCACTCACACACTCACTCAATTGCCTTTGGCTGACTTGAAGACCCTAATGAGACTTCTGCCTTTGTATTAAGTACTTCGTGCTTTTTCCTCTCTCTGTTACTAAAACTGACTCAGCATCTATGTATATGTGAACAGGGTGATGAACTCCAGCAAATGGCGGGAGATTAATATATCATTTGTCAAAGATCTTGAGCATACTATTGTATGGTAAGACACACTGTATTTTGACTCTGTACTGTAGAATGGCAGAGATGATGTTATAAAATTACAAGAATACACATTGGCTGGCCAGTACTTACCTTCAGAAAATGATGTGCAACTACTGCCAATAAAAACATGTAAAAGTACAAAACACTATCCAAGCTCTCAGAGCTGAGTGCCTTTCTCAGGGAGGAAAAAGGATTAGGTTTAGGAAGATTAAAAAGGATTGATGGGTCATGACCTGAAGACGAGAGATACCAGCCTGTTGTGTGAACATGAGGAAAACAGATGGAGGGGGTCAAAGATGACCTGTTGCTAAGCACTGTGCCAGCTTCACTGCAGGGCTGACACAAAGACAAGATGAACTGAGAGAAACAGAAAAGAGAAGTGGAATGGATACTGTAATTAAGAACCTTGAGTAAAGTGGAAAAGGAGATGAGGAAAAACTAGAGAGGTAGGACGGAAGATGAATAGAAAGATATAATAGTGCGAATAATTTGCTAATAATTCAGTTCCACCATGGAAAAAAAGAGAGATAGGGATTGTTAACAGAGGTTAACTCCAAGATGGTGTGCAGGATGAGAGACATTTTTTATGATCTCCAGTATTAAGAAAAACTAATGCGGGTTGGGAGAATCCAAATGGCCTATGTGGTATACCAAGCACATAAGTCCCATGATTGATGCTACTGAATATGGTCTACATTTGGGTAATGGGTGTTCCTAAGGAGGACAGTTCTTTGTGTCCATTCATTCACTCATCCTACTTAGTGGTGGTCATTCCTGTATAAAATGACATTGACTCCCTTTGTACTCACAACAAGCAGCTCCCTCTCATGCTAGAGTCAAGTGACCTTTCTAACTTTGTTTTATTGAATTCCAGAAATCTTATATTGTGTTTCCACAAAGATATGGGACAGGTGACAACAATATGTTAAATGTACAGAAAAAAACTGCATACAAATAGGGCACTTTCAACAAAGAAAAATGTTTGGTATTTCCAACAGTAAAGTATTATTTACTTTAAACACTTAATAAGCAAAAATAGACAGCAAAGTTCTGCACTCATGTTGTGCCAAGAAACAAAAGCAGTTATGAAATACAAATGACAAAATGTGCAGTGGCTATGTTAACATACAAAAATATAAACAGTCATACTAATACATGGACTTTGATACTTAGAAATAGGTACATTATATTTATTTTGTCCATGCTTCTGGTAGTGAAATGCTGTACAAGGTATAGAACAACTAGAATTATTTATTTATTTGGTTTGTTGCAATCCTTTAGGATCACAGGTGACTTTCAGAAAGTCTTCTTTCTTCCAAATACCTCTTCATTCTCTTGTCCATCCTTGGGTGTGTCTGCTTCTGTAATCTTAATTTTGATTCTGGTATCAGTCCACTTATGATGTTCCACTGTACTCCTCTAGCTATACCTATTTTGCACTGCTGCATATGAATTTTTACATTTATTCCAGTCCTCCCCCCCCCCCCCCAACCTCTTTCGTTCAGCTGTTCCTTGTTAATCATCTTGTGTTCCATATCTTCGTAGTCAACATGCTTTTTTTCACCTTCATGATGACCTACAGTTTGGTTCGGCACTCTTATACTTCTCCTGCCTTGATCTTTGTATCAAGACTTCACATTGTTTATTGTTTCCCAGGTGTTTCTCAGGATCTTTTGTTCCTCTTCCTCCATCTGGATATGCGTGTGATGCAGTATTTTTAATTGTTAACATATAATGACTCATTTTGGCATTCTTGGACAGGTCTTTGCAACATATTGTAGTTTCTGCAGCATTTGGGACCTCTCTACTATGATTTTGCTAGTCTGTAACTTGTTTTTTATGTTTACCATCAGGTAACAAAAACTGTTTGGACTCTCCACCACATGACCTTCAACCTTCCAGTTGATCTCTGTGTGCAGGACCTCAGTCTTATTGTATGCTGTCTGGAGGCCAGCTTTTGCTGTAACTACAGAATTAATTTCCAGTGTATTTTTTCCAAGTTCTTCATTGTCATGTAGCAATGTCATATCTTCAGCAAAAGCTAGGCAGTCCGCTGTTGTGTTAAGTGTTATTTTGTATCCCACCTGTACACCTTCAATAGTCACAATTTTGTTCACCTGTTTGCACTGTTGGAACACTTCATCCAGCCATAAGTTGAATAAAATCAGTGACAAACCGTATCATTGACAACGCCTGTTTCTGTTTCAAAGCTTTCCGACACAGAGCTTCGGTACTTGACCCTTGCAGTTGTACCTTCGAAGGTGTCCTGTATTAATTCGTGTGTTGCTGTTTCCAGTCCTCTGGCTCGAAAGACATTCAGCAACACATTTCTGTCTATTCTTAAGGTTTGGTAATGTCCATATAGGGCACTGCAGAGCTTTTAACTTACCTGTGACAGTGTTGTAATATCATTTTGAGTCCAGAAGTGTGTTCAGTACAGTTCCTCCCTTTTCAGAAACCACCCTGATAGTCCACAGTGCATGACACAACATGCTCATCCACCCAGTTCAACAACAATCTAGGGAGTATCTTGCACCTGATATTCAGTAATGAGATGCCTCTGTGATTATCAAGGTACCTTTCTGTGACCTCTCTTATGCATACGAATAATGACAACTCATTTCCAGTCTTTCAGTACCTTTCTGTTCATCCAGAAGTCCATTATTGTTTTGGCGCCAAACCACCCCATTTAACTTTCTCTGTACATATGCCATCATTACCTGCAGCCTTATTGTTCTGAAGAGTCTTCAGTGCTTTTACTGCTTCCATAATCTTTATTGTTTTTCCTGTTGTACTGCAGCGTTAACATTTTTGCAGGTGTTACAGATCATTGAAATTTTTTGAGACTTCCTCAAACGCTTCTTTCTCTCCTATTTTTTAGTTCACCAATCATGCCCTTTTGAAAGGGCCCTGTCACTTCATAGCCCTTTATCCTTTTCTTCATCCTTTTAAGGAATGCTTTTTTTCCGTGACTGCATCATCTGCTTTTTTCCAACAGGTAGGAATTCCTTCACAATCTCAGCGAAGGATAGTCGTGGTTCAGGCATTTAGTGACCCTGCCTAGGTGAGTTTTTGGTTTGTCCTATCTCCTTATCCAGGATGAACCATGACCTTACCACTGATCCTAACCACTTCTACTTAGTCCTTCATGTTTTCCTTTGTATTTCCAACTGACAGCAGAAGGCAATGGGAAACCACACCAGTGATGTGTTCCAAAGAAAACCCATCATGGATTTGCCTGCTGTTAAACAGCCTGGATTTCTGAGGGGACAGCCGCAAGCAAAACTATGAACATCCAAAGCAATATATACAAGATCGCAACTTTGAATTGGAAAATTACAGATTGTGGAAAGGGAATATCCGCGAACTAAAATTGGAATATTGGGATTGGGTGAGACTTACTGGATTGACACAGGGCACTTCGAAACAGCTAATGGCAATATAGTATTTTTTCTGATATATCAGATAACTCCTTCAATGGTGTTGCCTTGTTAGTTCACAAGAGATAGAATGCTGCAGTCATTGAGTAAATACTAGTGAAATTCAATATTAGACCTTGGAAGCTAAATGCAATACAGGCATATGCACCAACTTCAACAGCTGATGAGTAGTAGTTAGAAAAATTTTATGAGTCTCTTTCCAACTGCCCAAAAAGGAAGTTACCATAGTTCAAAGAGATTTTAATGCTGGGGTAGGGAAGTGGGATTCATCACATGAAGTACTTGGCTGTCATGGTTTAGGCAAAAGAAATGATCGTGGAGATTGACTGATTCACTTTGTTATGAGCATCCACAAAGACTTTACACCTGGGCCCCACCAGGTGGAACATACCATAATCAGATAGACTATTCATTGACCAGCTTAAGATTGAGATCATCAGTTAAGAATATGAAGACACTTCCTGGTGGTGACTGTGGTTCTGAGCATCAGCTTCTATGTCTTGAATTGAGAATGAAACTGTCAAAATGTAAAGGGACACCTCCAAAAACAAGAAGATTACAGCAAAAGGCTGAAATCGAAATTTTCAGGAATCGACTCCAAGAAACCCCTTCGACGGATCAGTCAGATACTATGAAATCTGCAGAGAAATGGAAATTGCTGAAGTAGAGATTAGTTAAAACAGCTGAGGAATTAGTCAAGGGTAGGAAAAAGAAGTGAAGAATAAAAATAACTGGCTTACTAATGAAACCATACAAATCATTGAGGACTGAAAAGTACTGAAGATGAGAGGATTACAGGTAACTCAGCAGTGCCGCAAGTTATCGGCATCAGTACAGAGAAGCTGCCGAAGAAACGAAAATAATTACATCAACAAAACTTGTGAGAGAATTGAGAAACTAGACTGCAACAAGATCAGGGGCATGTTCAACGAAATAAAGAAACTAACAAGATCTTTCAAACCTAGAACATGGATTATAGAAGATGAAGGTGGCACACCTATAACCGACATCGAACTAGCTGCTAATCAGTGGAGAATGCACTTCCACAAGTTGTACATGAATAAAAATGGAAAACTTGGTTGTGCAAACATTTCAGCAGAGAAGGAACCTAATACATTAGAAGTAGTTGTGTGAAAATACATAGCTAAATTGAAAAGTAACAAAGCGCTTGGACGTGAGCTCATTACTGCTGAAATGATTAAGCCATCTGGTGATTTTGGTTTGAAAGTCATGAATGAAATATGTAACAGCATATGGAATAATGGAACATGGATAGAGGACTGGACCACGTCAGTAATGATTCCATTTCATAAGTAAGGAAACACACAGCGTTGTGGGAACTACAGAACCATTTCATTTATTTCACAGCCAGCAAGATTCTTCTAAATGTCAACAAAGAACTCCTGAGAACCTAGATAAAGAAATAGCGACAGAGCATCTTGGTTTGTGCATAATAAAGGAACATGAGAGCAGATTCTCAATGTCAGACAGCTAATTGAAAAATGTAGGGAATTCAGTACCCCATTAGTTTTTGTCTCTTGCACTATGGCAAGGCATTTGAATGTGTCTGATGGAAAGAACTGTGGAGCGTACTAGCGGAAATGGACGTTCCTGATCATCTTATTATGCTTATCGAAAATCTCTACTCTGATAGTAAGGCAATAATCAGAGTAGATAAAACTATTTCAAGCCCTTTGGACCATGTAAGAAGCAAGACAAGGGTGCAGTCTATCATCGGTTCTACTTAACATATATGGAGAATATGTTATGAGAAAAAGTCTTCAGGGCTGGACTGGTGGGATCCGAATTGGAAGATGAAGAATCAGTAATTTAAGATTTGCTGATGACACCACAGAGTGTGCATAATCACAAATGGAAATGAAGGAACTACCGGAAAGAGTTAAGAGAAAAAGCAAGAAACTTGGATTGTCAATTAATAAGGAAAAGACCAAGGTTATGATAACTGGCAGAGGTGAGTCACTACCAGCTACTAATCTACTATCAGAATATGAATAAGTGGATTACTTTGCTTACCTGGGCTCAGTGGTTCAGAAAGAGGGTGCCTGTACACAGGAAATACGACATAGGATTGTTCTGGGTAGGGAAACTGCATCGAAGCTGTCAGTCATTTGGAAAGACCAAGCCCTAACTAGGCTTAATAAACTCAGAGTACTGAAATCTATGGTGTTTCCTATGTTCCTTTATGGCAAAGAAACATGGACAGTAACTGAAAGGGACTGCAAAAGAATTGATGCTTTTGAGATGTGGACATATAGGAGGTTGCTGAGAATATCATGGATGGACAAACGGACCAACAAATCGATCTTTCATGAACTCAGGGTGGAGAAGAGGTTGTCCAGTATTTGTTTCCAATGAAGCCTGCAGTTCCAGCTCTTTGGTCACATAATTTGATGACAGGAGGATAACTTGGAAAAGATGATCATCCAAAGCAAAGTCGAAGGGAAAAAAATGAAGGGAAGACTATTGAGACATGAATGGACCAGATAAAGGAGCAGACACACCAAAGATGGGGCCATCTACTTAGAGATGCAGAAAACCAGAAAAATAGACAGAGGCTGGAAAAACTTTCTGCGGGCAGTAGTGTCCTTTGACAGAATGTGTAATGACACGGAACATAGCGGTCAAGTGCCGTTGTCAGAAAGCGCTATGGCTTGCAGTTGGCGTACTTCTGAGGATATTGGTACCTCCACATGGAGCTTGAAAGACGGAGTGTTATCATGACATTCCATTTGCTTCTCCTGGTGTTCCGTATTATTTTAGGAGTTGTTCTTGTGGTTCCATAGATTTTCTAGTCATTTTGTTTCTTAGTTGTGTGCCAAAACCACCACATTTTTTTGTCTACATTAAACAGCTTCTTCTCGTTCATCTACCACTCATGTTTTCTTCTCTTTTACTTGGGGCCATTCATTGTGATTTCATTTTTATTGTGTTGCTCACTTTTTCTCCTCCTTTGTCAATCCTGAGCGTGTTCATTCCTTTCTGTTTTCTATTTCTGTTTGGCAACCATCTGCATTTAATTTTGGTAATGATCAGATTCCATTCTAATGTTTTTTAAACTCTTGTGTTTGTCATCTCCCTGTGGGTTTTCTCTCGAATCATTACATAGTCTAGTTGTCTTTCTCCAGTTCACTACCAGGAATCACCCATATTGTTTTATTAGTCACCTTGGGTGTTAGAGTAAGTAATCATGACTTTCATATTGTGCCTCCAGTACAGATCTACTAGTCTCTCTCTGTTCTTGTTGGTTCTCTTGTGTGCCGTGTATTTTCCTAAAGGGCCTTCAAATCTCTTCTCAGTACCAAAGAGTGCATTGAAGACACCCAACAGGGCTGCTGCTTTGCTTTTAACTGCTTCTGTTGCTACTCTGTTCAATGTGCTTTAGAATAATTCTGCTCCTGCATTTTCTGTTCTGTTTATATCATTTGTGGGTGCATGTGCATTTATCAGGGTGTAGGTTTTATTTCCTATCTTTGTCATTATGTGTGAGAACCAGTCATTCACACCCTTCCCTACAGTAATTCCAGCCAAGTAGTGTCTTCCTACCAGAAATACAGTTCCAAACATAAAAGGCTTAACCCTGTGACTTCTCTTCAATATTGTCAAGTTGTAATCAAACTCAAGCCCAAATCCGAAAGCAGCATTGTTAGTAAAATACGAAACCTACAACTGAAAGCAAGTTTATTACAAATGCTAACATACAGTCAATGCAGAGCTGACTTCCTAGGTAAAGAGTGTAACTATTTATACAAACTTGGAATATTCCAGAATACTGGTATTTATGCATATAATGAATACGCCAGAACATACTGGTTGGATACAATTAAACTGGTGATGTTTTGAGTGCTGCAGTGCAGGCTGTGTACATCACGGGATGCTAAAACATCATAGCTATCTTCGTTAATTGGTGCACTCATGGAGTATGGTAAAAAATAATAGTTTCACTTTGTGGCACCAGGTGAAAATATGATGCTATAAGCAGTCAGAATGTGGTGTGGTTGCAGGAAAAGGGAAGGAACTATCAAACACATGATAACAGTGGCTCTGGCATGGTTAAACATTACAAAGTGTGTTCAATATGGTCTCCTGGCTCAGCAACATGCATCCATAACATGGCATAGTCAACAGTTGCTCACAGCATCTCCTGGGGTAATCAGAGCGATAAGTCATTGTATGCTATACTTAAGATCAGCAAGTGTCTGGGTACATACCTGATGGACGTGGTCTTTCAGATATCCCCACAACTATAAGTCACATGGATTTAGGTCAGGGGATCTTGAAGGCCACAGATCAAGAAACTGCTTAGAGATGATGCAGTTGGTACTGAAGGTTTCCCGAAGCAAAACTTTTACAAGCAGCATGTGGTGTTTCCCCATCTTGCATGAAAATAGTGGTCTGGAAACAGTTGCATTGTTGCAAAACTGGAATCACATGTGGCATAGGAAGAGTCTCAAAATGTGCAGATGTCACTGTACACCTAACAGGCCAGTGAGGTGTCGCCGCCTCGAAAAACGGACTGATAATGTAGGAGCTTGTGAAACCACACCATACAATCACATAAGCTGAGTGCAGTGGACACTCCTGCATAAAATGTGGCAGAGTAGAACCCTGTATGCGACAGTTCTGTGCGTTCATGGCGCCATGCAGAGTAAAATGTGACCTGGCCACGTCATCCATTTTCATGCATGCTGAAAACCGAAGGGCAAAGTCGTGGCGTTGTAGCTTATCTTGGACTTTCATTTGGTGCACAATCTGAATATTGTGCATCTTCATGTCTTTGCAGTGCAATGACTGCTCCATTAAATTTTGGATGTGCAGGTGCATAAATTCAGCTTCTTCTAATATTTTGGTTGTGTATTGTTCACCCTTTTTTAAAGTAAGCAAAAAGACTAAAAGACTGACACTCCAGAAATCTCTCTGTCCTTTTAAATTCACAGACTGCACCATTGCACATGCGGTCACAGATACGCAGGCTCCAGAGACATTGATCAGTGGCAAAGATGTACAATGTGCATCAATTATATCTGCGACTGCACAGTCGATCTATGCTAGGATGTCACTGTTTCACTCTGAGCTGCACTGTCTTGATATCTTTGTCTGTTTATTACAGAGAGTGCTGTATTCCATGACTTAGCCAAGCTGAAGTCGCTCTCTCCATTAACTAAATAGGTCACCAAGCAAATTTCAATCACCTCTTTCACCACTTAGTCCCAGAAAGATGATGTAGACGCTAAAATTTTTATATTTAAGTACAAAACAGTGACCAGTATCAACACAGCATTCTGCCACAGCTGATTTATTTGGCTGTAAGAGGTGGGTGTATCTGTGGTGTTCCGTACATCTTGCATGGACTGTATAAATCATCTGTCCGATGTACGGGAGGCCACATTCACAGGTGATGTAAACCCCAGCCTTCAGGAGCATTAAATCATCTTTAATGGGTCCAAAGAGTGCTGTTGTCTTCGGCGAAGGATAAAAAATCACTTTTACTTTATACTTTCTGAGTATCTGTCCAATCTTTGATAATAGGCTTCCCATCTGACAGGAAAGCCATAGATTTAAATCTTTCTGTATCTTCTTCTGCATTGCTTGTGGCCTCCTTTGGTTTCATTCATGGTGCCTTACATATCTACTGTGGAGTATACCCACTGGCTTCAAAAACTCTTTAAATGTAGGAGTTTATCCTGCAGACTGCTCTCATCAGCAATTATGTGTGCTCTGTAAACTAAGGTTCTGAGAACACTCATCTACAAAGGATGGTAGCAGTGTATCGGTTTCTCATGTATTGTATGTCCCAGGGTGCCATTACCTTTGTGCCTAACTGAAACATCCAGAAATGGAAGGCATCCCTCCTTTTCAGTTTCCATTGTAACTGGATTTGTGCATGGAGGGCATTCAGATGGTTTGGAAATTCTTGTAATTTATCTTCACATTGAAGCTACACTACAAATGTGTCATTAATATAACTCCAAAACGCTGTGGGCTTTAAGATAGTTGATTCCAGTGCCTTTTCCTTGAAGTCCTCCATAAATAAATTGGCCACCAAGGGTGACAAGGGACTACCCTTGATGACACCACCAGTCTGTACAATAAATTTGATATTAAATGAAACATATGTCGAGATCATTATATGTTTGAACAAAGCTGGAATCTATGTGTCAAAACTTCTACCTGTAACTGATGAGGCTTCTGAAAGCCAAACATTTGTGAATAAAGACACCACATTCTTCTTCTTTAGCCTCATCAACAAGTTTCCTCCATTCTGCTCTCTGCTGCATGGTTCTCCACCATCCTTGGACTCTGAGAGATTTTATATTTTCTGCCACATCATCTACTCACCATTTTCAAGGCCTTCCTCTCTGTCTTCTTCCAGTTGGTCTCCATTCAAAAATCTTTTTAATTGTTCTTCCAGTATCCATCCTGAGGACATGTCCAAGCTAGGCTATTCTACTTTTTTTTAATTCTTACAATGTCAGCTCCTTGTATGAGGCGGTCCAGCTCGGTATTCATCCTAGATCTCCAGAAACCATTATTATCCTGAATTTCCCTATAGGTCTTGCGCAGCACTCTATGTTCAAATATCCTAAGTTGCCGCTCATCAACACTCGTTAGCGTCCACTTTTCACATCCATAGGTTACAACTGGCCTGATCACGACCTTATATAGTTGCACCCTCAGCTGCCTATTTAACAACCTAGAGGCCAACAATTTCTTAAATGTGTGAAAGCATCTGTTACCACTTAGGATTTATTTGAGTTGACATGAATTTTGTGTTGTTGATGTTAGAGCCCAAATAGTCAAAGTTCTGCACATGTTCAAAATTGAAACCATCTGCTGATAGTCTATCCAAGTTACTATTTTCTTTCCTGGTGAAATTCATGTACTTCTTTGTACTATTTATAGAAATGCCTCTAGGTTCTGAAGCTTCTTTCAGCTCACATATTGTCCTCTCCTCTAGTGATACCCTTCTTGTACTAATAACTGCTACATCATCAGCATATGCGCAAATCTGAGTCGACTTTGTGCCTATGTAACCAAATATCTGAAGCTTCCGCATGGCTGCTTCAAGAGTTAGATTGAAAAGTATTGTAGACAGTGCGTCACCTTGTCTGACTCCTTAACTAATGTCAAACCAATTGATCAGTTCTACATCCATTCGCACTGCAGTCTTGGAACCAGCCAATGTTGCTTGAATAAGTGAGACATACTTCAGTGGCATACGAAGCAGCAGCAAATCATTTAGTTTTTGTGCTCTATCGTGACTACCAAAGGCCTGCTTGAAGTCTACATATAGACTATGAAGGTCAATGTTATACTGATGTGCCTTTCATGTATTCACCTCAACACAAATATCTAGTCTGTTGTTGACCTATTTAACCAAAATCTACACTGATACTCAACCAGAACCTCTTCTGCATATGCTGCTAACCTGTTGTAGATAATACTAGAGAAGATCTTATAGGCTACATTCAGCAGGGTAATTCCTCAGTAATATGAACAGCAGGTCTTCCCTCCTTTCTTGTGCACTGGTTGAATTACACCTAAGGTCCATTCTTTTGGGATTCTTTCCTGATACCGTATCAACTTAATAAGTTTTTGGATCCGCTAATGAAAATCTTTTCCACCATTTTTTCGCAGTTCTGCAGTTATTTCATCAGTTCCTGGTGCTTTGTAATGTTTTAGACAATACACTACCTTCTGCATTTCCTCTAATGTTGGTTCCTCTATTTCTGGATCTGCAGTATAATAGAGTAGGTGCTCATTCCTAGTAGGATTGCCATCCAAAATTCCCTTGAAGTATTCTCTCCATCTGTCCAGAACACCTTGTTTATCTGTCAGCGGATTTCCCCCCCGTCTCCCTACAAGCTGTTATTTCAGTCTATTTTCTTGAGTGCCTTCTTCAATTTTATTGTATAATTTTCTTTTTTCATTCTTTTGGTAGTGCTTTTCCTTCTCCCTGTCTTTCTATTTATGGCTTCCCTTCTTTTTTCCTTCTACATACACTTGTTGCCTCTATTCTCTTTTCCTTATACAGGGTGTCTCAGAAAGAATTATCCGATTTTAACTAGTAATAATATTGAGACAAATGTCACTAGGTAACTGAAACAGTGCTAGATGTAGTCGGCATGGTCTAGAGTTTCAGAAAAAATCTGCTAGATGTCGCTACGAGCACTGACCTGGAGTGTGCAGCCAGTCTCGTGCAATATGGTGTCTCTGCAACAGAAGGCATATTGTGTTATTGAATATAGTCGTACTCAATCAGTGATAGCAGTTCAGCAGGCGTTTCATATTCAATTTCGTGCTAAACCACCATCACCACAGAACATTCGACACTGGTGTAAATAGTTTGAAGACACAGGGTGCCTCTGTAAAGGCAAATGTTGTGGCTGGCCACACGTTCCTGAACAAACAGTGGAACAAATCCGATGGGCATTTGAGCTGAGCTTCTGTAAGTCTAAGCGTTGTGCTAGCCGAGAACTTGCGTTACTGCGCATGACAGTGTGGCTTATGTTACAGCGTCGTTTAGCCCTCAAACCATACCAATTACAACTGGCACAAGCTCTTCGAGACAGTGACAAAGTGAAGCGAGTGGACTTTAGCAATGCTATTCTAGAGGACATGGAAAATGACACTTTCATGTCATGGTTGATATTCAGTGATGAGGAACTTTCCATAATAGTGGTAAAGTTCACCATCATAATGTGGCATATATGCGGGCTCGAAAATCCTCATGAAACAATTGAACATGAACGTGATTCATCAAAAGTGAATTTTTTTTGTGCTGTTTCGCAAAGTAAGGTTTATGGACCCTACTTTTTTGTGGAAGAAACAGTAACAGGACACTCATATCTTGCAATGCTACAGAACTAGTTATTCCCACAACTTGACTCTGACAATTTCATCTATCAGCAAGATGGAGGACCACCGCACTGGCACAACAACGTGCACAGTTTCCTCAATGCCAATGTGCCTCAACATTGGATAGGGCGTACAGGACTGTGAGACCAGGCTTTACACTCTTGACATAGGTCCCCTGACTTACCAACATGTGATTTCTTCCTGTGGAGATATGTTAAACAATGTGTTTACGTTCTTCCCTTACCTCGTGACATTGATGAACTAAAAACCAGAATATCAGCTGCTGTAGCTTCAGTGACAGAAGACACCTTATGCTCAGTTTGGGATGAATTCAGCTATTGGCTAGATGTCGTCTGTGCAGCCAATGGAGGACATATTGAACATTTATGATGGACTTTTATAAACTTCTGTCTTTTCTGAGTAATTTAGTATGCAATTTGTTGATGTTAAGCCCTTCTTCCTAATAAATAATTCTATTTAAAATTGGGTCATTCTTTTTGGGACACCCTTTATAATGCCTGATTTGATACAGTATTCCGCTGCAAGCATTTTAACCTTGCTTCCTTTTTCTGTTCCACTGCCTTTCTTCATTCACCATAATACCAGTATTAATTGCTAAGTCTCCTGGTTTCCCCCAGTATTTCATGTGCCAGCCGTATCAAGTTTCTGTCTTATTTTGGCTCCTACTAGGTAATGGTCAGAGTCAGAATTAGCTCCTCAGAAAGTGCGCACATTTTCCTTATTGGAAGCCCACCTCTTTCATATCAATGTATGGTCTATTTGGTTTGCTTCATTTCTTCCTGGTATTTTCCAAGTCCCTTTGTAGATATTTTTCCTTGTAAAACAGGTACTTACTGCCTTCAACTTCTTTGCGGAAGCGAATTGGACAACCCTCATACCATTATTATTAGTTTCATCACGCAGACTTTCCTTACCAAACACACTTCTGAATGCCTCTTCCTTTCCCAGTTTTGCTTTATAGCACCAAGAACTATTTTGAAATTGTATCTGGGTATTCTGTCACAAACCACTTGTAGTTGATCGTAGAAGATGCCCACAGCATCTTCATCTGATTCTTCCGTTGGTGCGTATATATTCACAAAGCTCACGTTGTGAAATTTGCCTTTCATACGCAGAGTACATCTTCTTTCATTATGTGGGATGAAAGCAATAACTCCCATTCCATACCTTAGCACCTCTTCTGGAACAATATTCATCGCTCCTATTCGCAACAGCGTACGCATGTTCCATGTTCCAAATTTAAGCACTTATAAATCCACTTTCCTGTTTCCTAGCGTAGTTTGTCTTCGTAGGGCGGTCCGGCATTCCTCGTTGAATTATTTGCAATAATAGATGTTTTACAAGGCAGGGGTATCAATCCTGTGCTGAACCTCCAACTTGGACGACCGGGCTTTCATTTTGGGGTTTTCTGTCCTAGAGGGGTTGACGACCAAGCCTATAGAGTCCCCTGCACCCTTTGATGTGGGACACACTTCGTCTGGGTCCTCAGTCGAGACCACTCCAGCTTGGGTGACCCTGCCAGTAGCTGTGCTGCTGCCGGCACAGCTCTCGACCTCATCAAAGCACACAATCCCTCCTGCCCAGTACTGAAGGTGCTATGATAAGGTGGTGTCCCCTGGGAGGGAAAGACACCACATCGAAGCTGAGTAACAGATCAGAACTGTTCAGTTTCAGTGATTTTAGCTTGCATTGAATGCTCTGCAGGAGAAGACACAAAAAATATTTAAATCCTTGCCTCTCCTGCCATATAAGGGAAACCTGTCATGAAAAATAGGACAGATCCTCAGCAAGCAAAAAGTAGAAGTTATTTTTCATCCTCGAACTGAAGACAGCAGCACTCTTGGTTCCCGTTAAAGATGATTTGATACTCCAGAAGGCTAGTGTTTACAGTATACCCTGAGAATGTGGACTCTCATATATGGGACAGACAATTTGTGTGGTCCATGAAATATCTATGGAACACCGCAGATGCAACTGCCTCTTAAATCTGAATAAATCAGCTGTGGCAGAACACGATATTGATACTGGCCATTCTTTGTTGTTGAAATTTTAGCATCTACGTCATCTTTCTTGGACTCGGTGGTGAAAGAGGCAATTGAAATTCGCTCGGTGATGAATTTAATTAATAGAGATAGCAGTTTTGGCTGGGATAAGTCATGGAAGCCAGCACTTTTCTGTAATAAACTTACAAAGACATTGCAACAGTTCAGTTCAGAGTGATACATCGACATCCTAGTGTAGTCTGCCTGTTTAGCTGAGCGGTAACGTGTTTTCCTACCCAGCAGTGGGCCCGGGTTTGATTCCCATCAGGGTCAGAGTTTTGCTTCACCCAAGACTGGGTGTTGTGTTGTCCTCATCATTACCAATACTCAAGTTGCCCAATGTGGTGTCACTTGAAATACGACTTGCAACCTGGTGGCCGAACTTCGCCGGATCGAGCCTCCCAGCCAACGATGCCACGTGGATCATTTCATTTTTTCATCATAGTGTAGATCAACTGGGCAGTGACAGATATAATTCATGTACACTATACATCTTTTCAGCCAATGAACATCTTAGGCACCTATGTATCTGTGGCCACATGTACTGTGGTTTGGTTCAGAAGTTTAAGAGGACAGAGCAACTGCTGGAACATCAGCCTTTTTGCTCACACTGGAGATGGGTGAATGATATACAAGTGAAATTTTAGAAAAAGTTCAATTTATGCTGCTGCACACCCGAAATTTAATGGAGCATTCTAAATGTTGTAGGGATACCAGTGCAAGAAGCGCCTCAAAATCCTTGGAACCGTTGACCAGGGGAGAGAGAATTCCCATGACACAGCTCGAGCACTGGTTACAGAATCTGAGGCACGTGCTGCATGGCAGCTATAGTTGCAGCAACATCAACAACTGCCATGGGAATGAGCTGCTTCCCTGTCACTGCTGCACCAACTGATTCACCTGCTTCTTCACATTTCTTGATCTGTTCTTTAGTCCATTTACTGACATAGGGCCTCTTCAAAGCTGTGTCTGTCAGTGATGCTGTTGCTGCCGTCCTGATAAACAACTTAAACAGCAGTGCATGGTCTCCCTTCTCAATAGCCATTGCATTTAGTACGGAAAACTTCAACTTCTTAATCCTTTACACTGACAACCACTTCACAGATGAAATTAATGTGTGTCATCAAGTGACAAACAGCATACTGACATCATAACAGGGAACATTTCACATTCTGACTGCTTACAGAGCGTTACTTTTATTGGGTGGTAGAATGTAGACTTTTTTTTCCCAGGTTACTCCAAAGTGCACCTGTATACAATCCACACTGCAGCACTCAGAACACCTTCAGTTTAATTATAACCAAGTACAAACATAACAAATGTGAGAGATTTCAAGAACCTTCCAGAACTTATAACTACTATGTAACAAATAATTGATAGTGGTCAGGTTTGAGGTGGTGACCCGCAGCATGTCAGCCATTGATGCTAACCACTACACTAGACTGCACCCACCACAGCTTGTGACAGTGTCCCTCACCTGGAGAAACAGCAACCCACTCTTTTAGAAGTTCTCACTGGAAGCGACTACATCATTCTAGAACTAGATCTTGTCAATGGTCCTCTGTGTGGTGGTACTGGTAGAGCCTCATATTCAGCTTCTGTTGTTACAACCTCTTCACTTGGTGAGCATTGAAGGTAGCCCCTCCTGTTGATGCTTTGCAATGATTGAGTGGGTCTCCAGATTCCTTGAACCTCCCACTGACTACCTGCACCTCTGGACTGTGGTAGTGTTTCATACAAAAGACATGGACGACATATCTGCACTATTTTTTTTTCTTAGTCAAGGATCATAATCCTAGACAACATGTGACGTCCAACATGCGATGAAGGATACTGTATGTACCAAAGCATCACATCATAATATAAATGGATAGATAAAAAATCTACTCACCAAGCGGCAACAGGAGAACACACACACAAAAAGATTTAACTTTTACAAGCATTCGGGTTCAGTGGCTCCTTCTGGCAGAAAAGTTGAAGAGGAAGGAAGAGGGGTGAAGGAAAAATACTGGAGAGGTTTAGGGAAAGGGCTACAGTTCACAAAAGTGAGCCAGAGCTCTGGGTTAAGGAAGGCTTACCGAACAGGATGAGAAGGAAAGACTGATTGTTGGGGACTGCACTGGGAAAGATTTGTAAATGTGAGAGATTAAAGGTGGAAGACAGGGTGATACGCAAGACAGAGATTACTACTAAAACATCATGCATGAGTTAATAAGAATGAAAAGCTAAGTGCATTGTATGTAACAGGTGGGAGGGGGAATGGTGAAAAATAGACAGGTCAGAAAATGAAATATGTAGAAAATTAAAAAAAAGGAGTAGTTATGTGAAGAAATGAGGAGACACAAGGAATTAACATAAATTAAGACCATGTGGGAGGAGAGAACCAAGGGCATCTTGTAGTGCTAGTTCCCACCTATGGAGTTCAGAGAAACTGGTGTCTGGGGGAAGAATCCAGATGGCGTGTGTGGTGAAACAGGCACCGAGCTCATTACTGTCATGTTGTAGAGTATGCTCTGCAACAGGATATTGTGTGCTGCCAGTACACACCATCTGCCTAAGCCCATTAATCCTGACTAATAACTGATGACAGTCATGCCAGTGTAAGAGGCCGAACAGTGTATACATAACAGTTGGTGTATGACGTGTCATTTCATAGGTGGTTCTCCCTTTGGTAGCACGTGTTTTGCCAATTACAGGGCTGGAATAGATGGTGCTATGAGCATAGAGCAAGTCTTGCAGCAGGGACGGTCACAGGAATGGGAGCCATAGGGTAGGGAGATGGGTGCAGAAGGAGCATAGGGTCTGATCAGGATATTGCAGAGATTGGGAGGGGAATGAAAAGCTATTCTAGGTGTGGTAGGCAAAATCTCAGACAGAATGCATCTCATTTCAGGACATCTTTTTATGAAGTCATTGTAATGAATTTTGCAGAAATTTTATGTAATGATTAGCGAGAGAAAGGTTTGAAGTTTTTGTGTTGTAACATTTTGTGCGTCATAAAAGTAAATATTTAAAGCTTGACGACATGTAAATCGTATGCTTAAATTACCAAAAACAATATATTTCAATTTTCAAAATTTTAATTTTAATATTCAAGCAAAATGGCACAAAAATCAGTTTCCATTATTGCTGACAATGGCAAAAACGCAATGAGCCAAGAGGGCGCAAAATTGCAAGATAGAATATCTGAAGTACCAGTGCAATGTCCTCCACACTTAGACGTATTAAGTAATTCAGAAATGAACATAACCGAAGTAACAAGTGCTAGTGAGCTTTCACAGAGTTCTAACTTTGATGATATGTTGATGACAATAGATGAAACTATATCATGTATTTCCGCGAGCAACATTCTGCTCGCACAGGAAAACATACAAAGTGAAGATAACATGATTTTTGATGACACTTTACCGTCACCTATCATACAAAATCCAAATGTCAATTTACAAAGTACAGTTGTTAACAACCAAAGTACATTAGATAGCAACCAAAACAGCACACTTTCCACTATACTTCAAAAACTCGATAGCTTGAGCACAGAAATAAAAAATACAAACAGTAATAATACCAATTTGCATGCAGACATAAATACAAAATTTGACAGTTTGTCGCAAAACCTTACCATAGTCACACAAGACATGTTAAGTTGTTGTGGTCTTCAGGCCAGAGACTGGTTTGATGCAGACACAAGACATAAACAACATAAAACAAGAGCAAAATCAAGTTTTAAAAGATTTTCAGGATACAGTCACACAACAGATCAGTGATTTGACTAAGTAGTTTCATGAGGAAATGAATGTAAAATTTAGACATGGAAAAACAGCTAAAGTAAGATGTACTTTTCGAAGTAAACAATGACATTACAGAAATAAAACAGAAATTAGACACTCTTTAACGAGCAGAATGATACAGTAGAACAACAAATAAAAGTGATTAAAGACACACACACAAACTTGGAAATTACACACAGTTAACTTCCACAGAAAAGAACATTTCTACCATAGTGAACAACCTGCATAAGGATACTATGCAGGAGACTACCAAGCCTAGCTAAGCAAGCAGTTGTGTAGCGTTCCTACCTTTGCTGTGATGAAACAAACAGCGTATTTCCAAAATTTTCTGTAAATTCTGGTTTTACTTTTGAGTCCCTTTTGAATTGGTTTCTTTATCCATAAGAATTTTTGGTTCTGGTTATTTTGCTCTCAGTCTTGATGTTGCACATGAAAATTTGAAAATAATTAGTACATGCAAAAAAAAAAAAAAAAAAAAAATCATACAATGTCATAAATAATTTTTAATAATTTACACAACTGGTTTCATGGCTTTCTCAATGTCCTGCCACGGTCGCCAGTTGTGCAAATTTATATATATATATATATATAAATATATAAAGAGAAAGAAAGTGATGAGACTTACCAAACAAAAGCACTGGCAGGTCGATAGACACACAAACAAACACAAACATACACACAAAATTCTAGCTTTCGCAACAAACGGTTGCTTCGTCAGGAAAGAGGGAAGGAGAGGGAAAGATGAAAGGAAGTGGGTTTTAAGGGAGAGGGTAAGGAGTCATTCCAATCCCAGGAGCGGAAAGACTTACCTTAGGGGGAAAAAAGGACGGGTATACACTCGCACACACACACATATCCATCCGCATATACACAGACACAAGCAGACATTTGTAAAGGCAAAGAGTTTGGGCTGACATCTCTGCCCAAACTCTTTGCCTTTACAAATGTCTGCTTGTGTCTGTGTATATGCGGATGGATATGTGTGTGTGTGCGCGAGTGTATACCCGTCCTTTTTTCCCCCTAAGGTAAGTCTTTCCGCTCCCGGGATTGGAATGACTCCTTACCCTCTCCCTTAAAACCCACTTCCTTTCATCTTTCCCTCTCCTTCCCTCTTTCCTGACGAAGCAACCGTTTGTTGCGAAAGCTAGAATTTTGTGTGTATGTTTGTGTTTGTTTGTGTGTCTATCGACCTGCCAGCGCTTTTGTTTGGTAAGTCTCATCACTTTCTTTCTTTTTAGATATATTTTTTTCCACGTGGAATGTTTCCCTCTGTTATATTTATAAAAATATATAATTAAACAAATTAATTATACTATTGACATATTTGATTTTTATGAATTTTGCAGTGAATAAATTGTCTTTCACTTTTAATTCACAAATCTCGTAAATTGTGAGCCAGTGGTGTTGTGAACTTACGTCGAATCTGGTATCCTTGGTTATATTAGTCTTCTTCCATCATAAATATTTTTCATTATTGACCGTGTGTATAATATTAATTCTTAATCGGACTTCCTCTTCTGATACAGGCAGCTATGTTGACATGACATTGGAATAATGCACGGAAGAAAAGAAAACTTTTGTGGTTTTGCACAAAAACGAACACTCAGACTTCATATTTTCATAAGATTATTATCCAGACAACACATTGTATCACAAGAAATATGTCTTCTCACCATGAGAACTAAAGACAGAGTCTATGTAATACCTGACAAAAAAAATTGAATGGAGTTTTTATCATTTGTCATTCGCCTTCTGGCATGGCAAATTACATCTTTTCCGGCACTTACAGCGGCCGCACTAATGATTATTATCATTGGTTTTAACTTTTTTGTAGTAGCTTGTTGGGGCTTTTCCTTATGACATTGTCAAAGTAGCTGATTAATACATTCAAGACCTGAATAATACTGGGTGACAAGTGGTGTGCTCCGATGGTGTTTTTTGGAGGGATCAGCAGTACCAGGATTGGATGTGGTGGCTCGGGTTGAAGTCATAATAACCAGTCACAACAGTACAGTGTTCTCAACCTCTCATACAAAGCACTCTCCCTTCCTGAATTATCTGTATTATACAAGGGTCTCACTTTCAACCCTAAACTTGCATTTAACCATGCTGCTTTGGTGAAGGACCTATTTTCCTTTACATGTAATGTCAACCGGAAACTTTGCAGCCCAATCCCAAAACCTTTCCAACAGCAAACCTGACACTCAACCCTGCCTTGAATAGTTCTGACCATGGTTCCAGCTTGATCCACCACTGCTATCTCAAAATCATCCCTTACAAGCATTCCAAGAATTTCTCACATCCAGCATTGCTTCACAACCCTTCCTCAGGTCCCTACAACATGACCCTAACCTTTCCTCTACACATTCCCTAAAATCTGATGACTCCATCATTATTCTCCCAGCAGACTAAGGATCTACTACTGAGATACTTGACAGACAGGAGTGTGTTAATGAGGGTCTATGCCAGCTGTCTGGCGCCTCTACATACAGCATCCTCCATCAAGATCCCATCCCTGTGATTCAAACTGATATGCAGTTCCTCCTAAAAATCTCAGGCTCCTCACACGGACTTTCACCTCAATCCATAGAACCACCCAAACAATGCCCGCCCACCTTTTACCTCCTCCCTAAGATCCACTAACCCAAACACTCTGGCCATCCTATAGCTGCTGGCTTCAAAGCACCCACTGAACATATATATGTCGATCCACACTTGCAACTCATAGTACAAAGACTTCCCTCCTATGTTAAAAATACTAACCATTTCCTAGATCGTCTGAAATCCGTGCCTGCCCCACTCCCACCACACACCTCGTTTGTCATCATTGATACCATCTCCCTCTAGACCAACAACCCCCACACACATGGACTGCTGCTGCTGAACATTTCCTCAGTCAATCCCCACCTGATTCCAAACCTATGACATCCTTCTTGATCAGCTTAATCAGTTTTATACTTACTAGTAATTACTACACATTTGAGGGCTCCTTCCTATGAACCCTTTTGTGGATCACTTGTAGGGGGCTTTCCTGGGATCCAACTGCCTTCAGCCCCTGGTTTGGTTTAGACATCTTTGCTGTACGGACCCATGGTGAGGCTAACTTGCTAAAATTCCTGGAATCTCTAAATACCTTCTCCAAATTAAATTTCACTTGGTCGTTTTCTGAATACCATGCCACTTTCCTTGATGTTGATCTCATCCTCACCAAAGCCAGCTTCACACTTCTGTCCACATTAAACCTACTAACAAACAACAGTATGTACATTCTAACAGCTGCCATCCTTTCCATGTCAAATGTTCCCTTCCATACAGCCTTGGCATTCAAGGCAATTATATTTCTTCAGATGCAGACTCTTTACAGCAATACACCACCTTTCTCACCTCAGCCGTCACTGAACGTAATTATTCCAACAGCCTAGTTCAAAAGCAGATTTCCTGGGCCATCACATCCAATCCTGGTACTGCTGATCCCTTCAAAAAAACAACTTCAGAGCACACCATTTGTTACCTTGAATGTATTAATTAGCTACTGCAAGAAGACAATAAATTCCTAAAATCATACACTGAAATGAGATCCATTCTGTCTGAGATTTTGCCTACCACACCTAGAATAGCTTTTCATCGCCCTCCCAATCTCCGCAATATCCT
Organism: Schistocerca nitens; assembly: GCF_023898315.1. NCBI lineage: Eukaryota > Metazoa > Arthropoda > Insecta > Orthoptera > Acrididae > Schistocerca > Schistocerca nitens. The sequence continues at coordinate 383,253,263 of NC_064618.1, forward strand.
TGTCAGTTCCTATACTCCTTCTGCACCCATCTCACTACCCTATGGCTCCCACCCCTGTGCCCATCCCCACTGCAAGACTTGCCCTATGCTCATACCATGACCTATTTCAACCCTGTAACTGGCAAAACATGTACTACCAAAGGGAGAGCCACCTGTAAAATGACACGTCATGTACCAGCTGTTATGTAAATGCTGTACAGCCTCTTACATTGGCATGACTACCATCAGTTATTAATCAGGATTAATGGGCATAGGCAAACAGTGTATACTGGCAACACACAATATCCTGTTGCAGAGCATACTCTACAACATGACAGTCATGATCTTGGTGCCTGTTTCACCATACATGCCATCTGGATTCTTCCCCCAGACACCAGTTTCTCTGAACTCCACAGGTGGGAACTAGCGCTACAATATGTCCTTTGTTCTCGCCATCCACCTGGCCTTAATTTACATTAATTCCTTCTGTCTCAGGATTTATTCACAGTAACTATTCCTTTTATCACTCAGTTTAATTTTCTGCATCTTTCATTTTCTTATTAGTCTTTTTTTCACCGCATGGAATGGCATGCTGCGGATGGGATTAGTACCAAATGCCCTGGACATAACTGCAATACATGCTTCCATCATTGGCATTCCTTACAGAGGCTCATGTGGTGTCTAATGGATCAGTAGACAAATGCAAGCGATATCCACATATGATACTGACTAAAGTCTTCATTGGTCATGTCCAGATGATCAGATGTTGGAGCATCATAGAAATACTTCAACATAGCTGGTCATGGATGACATGGGATGACAAGCAGCTATTTCCACTGCATTGTAGCATTGTTCCTCTTATACAGTTTTCCTTATGTTAACTAGAATCCTCATTTGATTGATTCCTCTTCCTTGAATGCTTCTATTGTTTTCAGCAGTGCTGAATATTCCCTCTGTTTATCCATTTAATGTGATAATGACTGATTTTTCATCCACACTGCTGTTTTCCACTAAAGGGTTGCTTGAAAGGCAGTCAGCATCCTTGTGTTTATGTCTACTTTTGTATACCTCTGTAACATGCTCCTGAAGCTTCAGTTGCCCAGCAGTATGAACGCATTCTGAGAATACTTCTTATGTCACAAATATTTTGAGGATTCGATAAATCTGTGACTGCTCTTATTTTCTCTGGATGCTCTGAGATTTTTACACTTTGGGTGATGAAGAGGCACTTTTTTTTAAATTCAGGCAGAGGCCTGCAGTCTGATACACGTCGAAATGGTTGTCAAGTAGCTTCAATGATCTCCAGATGTCCTTAAAAGAAAAACATTCTCATCATCATCATCATCATCATCATCATCATTCAGATAACAAAGACGTATTGTCCATGTAAGGTGTCACAGCAGGTTGTCCATCATGCACTGGAAGGTAGCTGGAGCATTACACAGTCCAAACGGCATAACTTCTGCAGGCCATTATACTTGTTGGAGGAGCTCATTGTTTCTACAGTGGTCAGATGTTAGGACATTCGACAATGATGACAGGGGGTAGGCATGAGCTGGCCAAGTCCATTCTTCAAGGGGTCTTCGACTGGTGCTGGATGTTAGAGCCACAGATCGATACACCTTTCCTTCAACATTCTTTATAATCTTTTGATGTATAAGGTCAACATTCGTGGTCATTGCTGCTTGTGTCTTCTCTTATGACTGAGGCAAGTTCAGTGTGGTCTTCCACAGCTGCCACAGAGACCACATTCAGGAATTGATCATACCTCTTTAGTCTGCCTCTTTTTATCTTGCATTTCCTCATTAGGCAGGTACTTAATGAATACTTCTGTTGTAGTGACAGCTTTACCAGAAGAGCTGGGCACATGTCTTCTGCAACTCCTTTAATCAAATGTGAGATCTTGTTGGCTCCTGTCATTTCAGATTCAGAAAGCTACAAAAAGCCAAAACATTCTATACATAAGACAGTGGTTTTTTGCCATGCCATTGGTCTCTAATCATAAATTGTTCTTCTAAGTGGACTTGCTGTTGGTCATCACCAAATTTTTTCTTCATATCAGCCTGGAATATACACTGAAGTGCCAAGGAAACTGGTATAGGCATGAGATATGCAAACAAGCAGAATACGGCAAGACAACAAGCATCTGGTGCAGTTGTTGGATCAGTTACTGCTGCTATAATGGCAGGTTATCAAGATTTAAGTGAGTTTCAACGTGGTGTTATAGTCGGCTCATGAGCAGTGGGTCACAGCATCTCTGAGGTAGTGATGAAGTGGGGATTTTTCTGTACGACCATTTCACAAGTGTACCTTGAATATCAGGAATCCGTTAAGACATCAAATCTCCGACATCGCTGCAGCTGGAAAAAGATTCTGCTACAACAGGACCAATGACAATTGAAGAAAATCGTTCAACATGACTGAACTGCAACCCTTCTGCAAATTGCTGCAGGTTTCAATACTGGGCCATCAACAAGTGTCAGCGTGCGAACTGTTCAACGAAACATCATTGATATGGCTTTCGGAGCCGAAGGCCCACTCGTGTACCCTCTCTGACTGCACGACCCAATGTTTTGCGCCTTGCCTGGGCCCGTCAACACTGACATTGGACTGTTGATGACGGGAAACACGTTGCCTGGTCGGATGAGTCTCGTTTCAAAATGTATCAAGTGGATGGACATGTATGGGTATGTAGACAGCTTCATGACTCCATGGACTCTGCTTGTTGGCAGGGGACTATTCAATTCAGTGTCGAACAAGTGCAATTGGAGTGATATGTATAGATATGACTCTGACAGGTGACATGTATGTAAGCATCCTGTCCGAGCACCTGCATCCATTCATGTCCATTATGCATTCCGACAGACTTCTGCAATTCCGACAGGACAATGTAACACCCCACACGTCCAGAATTGCTACAGAGTGGCTCCAGGAACACTCTTCTGAGTCTAAACACTTCTGCTGGCTACCAAACTTCTGACATGAACATTATTGAACAAATCTGGGATGCCTTGCAACATTCTGTTCAGAAGAGATCTCCACCCCCCTCGTACTCTTACCAATTTATGGACAGTCCTGCAGGATTCATGGTCTCAATTCCCTTCAGCACTACTTCAGACATTACTGGAGTCTATGCCATGTTGTGTTGCGGCACTTATGTGTGCTCGCGGGGGTCCTGCATGACGTTAGGCAGGTGTACCAGTTTCTTTGGCTCTTCAGTGTATCCCAGTTATTGAACTTCTCTTTATTGTTCTCAAATCACTGCTGAACTATGCCATCCAGGTAGAAGTATAAATTTACCAAGCACACCATATCTTCGCATCTGTTGTACTTGGTGACTCTGTTGAATCCTTTCAGCCATTTTGTTGGATCCTGACCACAGTTTCTGGAAAACACTGATGGATGCCTCATGCGCAGACTGACTGCTGGCCTGGCAGCCAATTTAAAGTTCCTCTTGGGCTTAACTTTGAGAACTGAAGCATTTTGAAGCTGGTCCCTTGGAGATGCTGCATGTTTGGTCCTAATGGTGATTTGCCACTACTGCCGAAGCAGCGGCACTGCTGCAACTTCTACTGACATTTGCACTGGTGTTTATAAAATATAGAAAATTCATTACAGGAATTACGTATTCAGTGTCAGCATTTTACCGCAGCTTTGAAATCATAGGTGCTGTGTCTGATACTGGAAAAAAAGTTCCTCTGTCTTCTATGCCACTGAGATTCTCACCATCTTCTACCATCAAAGCTGTTGATTTCCTTCGTTTGTCACCTCGGACAAGGAGCCCTACTGGGTATTATTGTCCTGAACCAGACAAGCCCAGATTTCACCCTCTGCTCCTCCTTTTTCAACCAGGGTTTGGACCAGCTACAGTGGAGTTGGACAACTTAGAATATTTATGGACAGAGCAAGTACTATATTCACCAGTTAAGTTTGGTGCCCAACATAAAAGGTATCTAGAAGCAAGTGCTCTACCACAAAATGTAGCTATTGTATTAGGTGGTGGGTTTGCACACTTGCAACTAGCTTCATCACAGGACAATTAATACTAAAACACGAAGAATTTAAGCAACACCGTAAGTAACAAATACCAATCATTTTTAAAATAATATGTGAGATTGAACAGATGTAGCAGTTCTGAGATCAGTCTCAGTTATGGCTGTCTAATATAATAGTTGTGTGTAAACTTCTGTAGACAATTTGTAGTTTAGGCTCAAATAATAATAAATGCTTTAACACTTGGCATTAACTGTTTGATAATTCCTTGTTGGTAATAGCTGTGGTTAATTGCAGCAACTGTTGATAACTGTTTGGCAACTGGCCAGTAATGGTCACAACTTATTGGTTACTGTTCAGCTGAAGGTGTGCTCGTTTCTGCAAACAGTGGAATAATCTGTGTCTATGAAGTATTTGGCAGGTAAAGGAAGTAGTGCTTAGTTTCAGTGCTCTCTGTGACATCAGACGTAACAATTGGCAGATAGGCAGGACTATTTTAATGTCTAGAGGCGAAGGCATAATCAGGTTCCTGTCATGTGCGCCATCTGTGTGGTGCCCTGTCTGTGGAATGCTTGTGTAGTGGCACCCTCTGTTGTTATAGCTGTGTACCATGTGTGGTGTTGTAACCATCAGCATGATTTATAAATAAAAAGAAGTTGTATGCACTATTGGCAATGGTGTATATAGCACACAATGTTCTTAAGATTTAAATTATGTGGGTGAGAATATGAGGTCATATAGCTAATGCAAGTTTGCTTTCAGCTACTCATCAATAAAATAAAAAGTTCGTTGCATTAGCGTTTCCTTTACTCTCTTCCTGAATTGTTGCTTTTATTTGTAATTGATATGGGTAGTTTGTTGAAGAGTAGGCTGTCCATATTTTTCACATCATCATGTCTTCTGTTCAGTCTTTGGTTCATGTATCATGGTTGTGCATGTAGTGGCCAAGCCAATGACTTAAAGAAAGACTGCCCCAATGCTAAAGTGCCACCAAAGTGCATACCCTTTGCAATTAGATTTAAGAAGTGTTAGAGGCATGGCACTGAATGTGCCACATACAAGATGCTGCTGCAAATGGACATCACAAAAACTGACTATTGTCAGTAACCCTCTTGCAGTTAGTTCAAGAGATAGACATTCAATTCTGGAGACTAAGCAGAATGTAGAAAGAGGTTACCATAGGGACAAAAGAAGTAACTTCCTTTGATGTGCCTTTAATATTTGGGGCATACATTAAAGCGGTGGGAAAACCAAATTGATCACATGAGAATGAAGAATAATGAAGGCCTGGAAGAGTACATTTTTAACACATACCTAATTAGGGTGCTCTTGTAGTATTCATCTACAACCATTATGAACAGAATGTGTGCTACATCAAGGCTGGTACTGCACAAACACAAACACCATTGTGTATAGGAGATACTGCCAAAAATAGACAAATTAGGCAAAATTCTAGTGATCTGGTAGCTCAAGGTGTAAATTGTAGTTAAGGTATTCAATTTTCTAGGGAACAACTGTATTCTGTAAAAATCAAGTATATGGTGATGAATGTGGTGTATGAATGCAAAAAGCAATTGATGAATTAAAACTCAATGGGCTGACCAGAGGGTGCTGTTCAGCCACATGTGAAAACAGTGCTGTTGCTGCAGCAACATTGATGTCACCTTGTTATATCAGACTGCAACTCGCAAATAAACTCTTGGAGTATGTTTCGACATGCTACTGGTAGCAACCACACTGTGATTATGATAGATCAGTTGAATCCTGACTTATGATGAAGGAATTTGGGAGGCTGTGGGGGGGGGGGGGGGCTGGGGGGGGGGGGGGCTGGGGGCTGGGAGGTGGCAGGAACACAATATTTGCTGTAATTTTAAAAATCTAAGTTGGAAAAATTAAGTGTAAAAATTGTCCTTCCAATACTAGAAGATTCTGACTACATGGCACAGACACTTATAACTGTCTTACAAAATGCACAAAATGTAACCAGTCCAGTACAGCCATTATGGTACGCTATGGGGTGCAGAGCTTACAAATCTGAAAAAATGCATACATCATCTGGATGAATTTTATCAAAGAGCTTTAGGCCATGGAGTGAGAGACACTAGATTATTGTTGTATACATAAAAAAGCTGAATACCAAGCAAGGTAAGAAAGGCCCATAGGAACAATATGTTAAAAGTCAACTAGTAACAGACACATGTAGAAAGTAAAAACACCAAATGTGCTATCTACATTGCATAGACAGGATGAGTCTATTACTAGAGTGTGGAGAGACTCTACTTAAGTTGCTCCTTCCATAAGGTAACAGTGAATATTATGATGATCATCAAAGAGAGATACGAGAAAGTAGGTATGACCCATATGAAAGCCAAAGTGTCATTCTACGATTTGCACAATAAGAAGTTGAAGGTGCTATTTTACTCAGGTAAGGAGTGGGAAAGCTACCAGTCCAGGTTCTGTTCATAACAAAACAGAGAAAACAGCAAACAATAAAATTGTTTCAATGTAAAAAAAAAACAGCAAAGAACAAAATCATTCCATTCTCCACACAACTATTAAGACAAGGACTAATTCCTGTACTCTGGAAGCCTGCACAAGTTATGATAATTCAGAAAAGCATGGATGGGGTTCCAGTGGTTCCTAAGAGCTCCGGACCAATCTTCCTTCTTAAGACCTTGGGTAAAGTACAGGAACAATTTCTATGTAGTAACCACTGTCCTACAGGGAGCTACATGGCCTCAGTCAGAGGCATTTCAACTTCAGGAAAGGCAGATTCGTGGATAACCTAATTAACTGTACTTTAAGCAACTGTAGTAGGATGTATGTCATAAATATCATGGTTGACATTGTGGGGACATTTGACAATCTGTGGTAGTGCTCACCTGAGACAACAGTGGTCCCAAAATGTTTGTACCAGAGCGTCATAGATTATTTTGAAGGGTACACTGTGGAGTGGAAAATAACATCCAGTAAAGTAATAGGCAAGTCACTAAGGTTGTCTACAGGAATCTACAGGGCTTGGACAAAAATTCAGAAACACCAATAACACAACACATTTCCATGTCTCATAAAGTGTAGGAAACCCGTTGGCATTCAAGAACAGCTTCCAGTCATTGTGGAATGGATAAATACAGGTCCTGTGTGGTTTTCAAGGGAAGTCTGTCCCGCATTAGCACTGGGTCAGCATAGTGATGAACTGATTTCGCATGGTTAATTTAAGGAGTGATTGAATGCCCTGTAGTTGCCACCCCTTTACCCTCCAGGATGGAATGTGTGTACCTCAACTGCCTGCATTTAGAATTTCACTTGAAAGTGAGCAAAAGTTCTCTAAATGTTTGCAAATTGTGTAATTGAGCCGGGACTTTGGTACTAGCAGGATATTCACCTAGTGAGATGTGGGAAATTTCCTAAAAACAACATCCAGGCTGGCCAGCTAAAAACTACATGTAGGCTGGCTGGCACACAGACCCTCATCAGTGCCGGACTAGCCCATGTAGCAGGAGTTAGCAAATGCTATGGGCCCTGCACATTGAGAAGGGGGGAGGGAGTTGCCTGTGCACAAAAACTCTTGTCAAGTTAGAGGGGTTTCATCATCATCATTTTTTTTTACACAGTGATTTCAAATACAGTATTTATTTGTTGCGAGTAAACTAGTGAAAATGTTGAATTATCTCACCATTCAGTTAAGTTCACAACATTCTGCCAACTGATTAATAATGTTTCTGGCGTCACGATGAAGAACAGGGTAATCGGTGTGTCGAAGATAACCTCGAAGGCAAGCAATAGCTTCTTAGTGACATTTAGTTCATGCAACAAACCCCTTGCATGCAACCAATACCACACAGCACAACAATTAGAAATGTAAAAGTGCGGCAATGTTGACGTTTGCAACAGCGATCCAAAAAGGGCAGTCGACACAAGTCCCGAGAGGAACAGAAATCTAACAATCAGTGCTTGGAGGCCAATTGGAAATATGTGATAAGTTCTTACGGGACCAAACTGCTGAGGTAATCGGTCCATAGACTTACACACTACTTAACCTAACTTAAAACAACTTACGCTAAGGACAACACACACACCCATGCCCGAGGGAGGACTCGAACCTCCGATGGGGGCAGCCGCACGAATCGTGAAAAGGCGCCTCAGACCGCACAGCTAACCCACGCGGCTGGAGGCCAATCATCAGCTTCTTATACAAAGTTGAAGATTATTAAGTGGGTGACATCGATTTTTTATAGTGATTCCAAAGTTGCTGGCTGAAAAAAAGGAAACCACTGAAGCATAAGGTAAGGTCCATGTCTGTTCATGTATACCCCGAAGTTCAAACAACAAAAAAGTGTGTTGGTTCTCAGTATGTACCTATGTAGGAATCAGCTATTTGTGTTTGATATCATCATACAACACTGTAGTTCTTATTTTGATGATTTCGAATACAGTAGTATTTAGCGCTCAGAATTTGTTCACCCTTAGTACTGATATATACTTGAGAGATTATAATACCATAATGAGGTGTCATCGGCTTGAAGTCATATTTTAAAGAGGAAAACAGAACACTGGTGAAATAACAGTCTTCCAATCGATTTTGTTCCAATAATTTGAGCAATAATTTTGATAGGTTGCAGCTTTGACCATCTATCATATACATTTAAAGCAGTAGCACGTTGCAGTACCCCATTCTACTGTATCCTCTTAATGGCAAAGCGTGAAGCATGAACACAACTAATTGGTTAAACAAATATTTTAATAACAGGTTAATTTTCAATGTACAAATCCATAGCGTTGAAGAAAAGTATAGCTCTTGAATCTGTACTTAACATTTGTCAGCTTTACAATTCAAAGCAAGAGTTCCCTTAGCGGTACCTCTAACAATTTTTCAAAGGATGGTGATCTGGAATGATGTCCACCCAGCTACTCAAGATGATGGCAGTGAAAATCATTCAATGTTGGACATAGCTTTGCTGCATATAAGGTGGTGTGGTACTCTTTGAATGATGCACTAGGTGGTTTCCACTGCATTGTGAATTTACACATATAATAAAATTGTAACTTAAAGATGCTGTACGTAGGAGATGGCTCTGAGCACTGTGAGACTTAACATCTTAGGTCATCAGTCCCCTAGAACTTAGAACCACTTAAACCTAACTAACCTAAGGACATCACACACATCCATGCCAGAGGCAGGATTCGAACCTGCGACCGTAGAGGTCGCGCGGTTCCAGACTGAAGCGCCTAGAACTGCTCGGCCACATCGGCCGGTGCTACGTAGGAGATATTTAAGAAAACTAAAGATGAGGGTCTTTTTTATAACAGCAAACGAAAAAATTATTTTTAGAATTTTGTGTATGCATATGTACGCGCACCACGCAAAAACTAATGCACGGAATTTGATGCGATTTTCAGTTGTGTTTTTGCACGCCTAACTTAAAATGTGATACAGCTTTCATTTTGACACGCCGGATAGAATCAAAGTTATCGCAGTTTTACCACAAAAGCTTGTGCTGTTACACACCATAGGAGATTGTCGCATGCTGCAAAAAATCGAATGTGCCGGCAGGACGGCAAAGCTTTGTGAGCCGCCGCCTGCGCCAGCGTCTTTTATGCGTGGACGAAGTCACGGGTAAATGTTAATCACAATATAAAAGTGTACAAAGCAAAGATGTCTCTGGTACCAGTTACAGACTAATAAAGCACGTGAACAGTCTCAGAACTACATTTCGCGGGAAGTGGCAAAAAAAAAAAAAAAAAAAAACGGTGTACAGGAGAGCGGTTAAGTGTGCGTGGCACTGGCTTTTTAAAATGTCAGTTGAGCGAAACTACACACAGAACTGTCACCATTTAGTAAATTTTTAGCAAAGAGTGGTGTTGTTTTCAATCATTCTAATTTCACCGACAACAGAAACAAGACCGGACTTATCTCAGACAGCCCCTCTCCGCAATTAACAGCCTTGGATGCAGTCAATGCGAAGATAAACACGGAAAAAGCCAGACTTGTGACAACTCTAAAGCAGTAGGCAATCTTCTCCCACCTGGTTTTATCGACATTGCAGAAACGGCAGACACTTTAGTTCCATGCTCTTCATTCATTGACAAGATTTTGTGAACTGAAAACAATTACGGAATGAAAACTAATCTACTGTAATCTTGTATAATTTTAGAAAACAAGTCTTCTCGTGAATCCGTCAGTATTTCTTCTGTATAAAATGACCTGTCTGCTAAAATAAGATACCTATAAAACAATCGTTGCTATCTTGTGCCCCTAGTATGCACGTCGCTTCTTAAAAAAGTAGAAACAGAGGCGACAGCAAGTGTCGATCTGTAGATACCGTTGGCATGTTGTGTAGCTTTATATAGCATTACTGACACACAGACTGCAAGCGAGTGTCATCTTTCGTCCCTTTTTGACAGGACGACGACCATAGGAGATTTCTAAAATCTATTCTGTCTATCGAAAACTCACATAGGCAAAGTAACTACAGTGTCGCTGAAAAATTCTTCACACACACAGTAAATATGACCGTTTCGTAACGATATCCAGTTTTGTTGTAGTAAGATGGGTTACCTTACGCACCACAATAGAACTCTTATTAAATACGTACACCCACGTAACAGATTATTTTAAAAAATTGAGCCCACTTGTATTGTGGCTATAAAGTCCCATTCCTCACTATGTTAACGTCGCGCACCCTCTGTTATTGTAGCACACGATATTAAATTTATGTAGACCGATTATGTTGACCTTTGTCAACATTTTCACACACCTACATCGCTTTCTACACTATTTACTGTTAATTTACAGATCATTTTTGTCATAATAATTAAAAAGATCTTATAATGGCCCTGAAAGATTCTTGTCTTTTTAGTCTTCCAGAGAGTGATAGGCCGTTTCGCATACTCCTTCGCTATCATCTCGAGCTATTACTGATGATTTTTAAATCTTCAGAACAGTCTTCAATATCACTTACATCCTCATTTTAGCGCCCATTGTGCTTACCACCATTGGAGGGGGTAGCATTCATTTCACGCTAGGTGACGTAGGCGCGCGTCATCATGAGTTTCACGAGTTGTCCTATCGACTGTTGTGTGCATTGCATTCTGTATACATCGACTGTTGTGTGCGTCTTGAATCTGCATTCTTCATTGTTCTTGTTAGTTTATTTACAACGTGAAGGCAAAATTAAATGGAACTAGATGGTGTAATATTTCCAGCACCATTGGGAATTACTTCGAACTTCAGTTTCTCAGTTTAACGTTTCTGCCCACATGATTTATGTACAATTCATTGGCTTTTATAAAAATACGAAACACTTTAATTTCTCCCTATTTCACGTTTTTATCCACATGATTTACGCACGATTAATCGGACTAAAAATGCCTAGACACTTTCGTTATGGTTATGATTCCTTCAATCAGATATTCGTTATGTTCATGAAACACACAATACCATCCCACATTCTTTGGATTGCGGCTTAATAATTAATTATTTAATGTTTCTATCCACAGGATTTCGACACGATTCATCGGATTTTTTTTTAAAAAAAATGGGGTAACATTCATTTCAGGCTAGAAAAATAACAAGACACTTTCGTTGTGGTTATGATTCCTTCATTCAGATATACAGTACGTCAACGTGATGTAGGCAGGCGTCGTCATGAGTTTCACGAGTTGTCCTATCGACTATTGTGTGCATTCTGTATACATCGACTGTTGTGGGCGTCTTGAATCTGCACTGTTCTTTGTTGTTAGTTGATTTACAAGATGAAGGCAAAATTAAATGGTACTAGATGGTTTAATATTTCCAGCAACATTTGGAATTACTTCCAACTTCAGTTTCTCAGTTTAACGTTTCTGCCCACACGAATTATGTACAATGCATTGGCTTTTATGAAAATACGAAGCACTTTAATTTCTCCCTATTTCACGTTTTTATCCACATGATTTATGCACGATTAATGGGACTAAAAAATGCCTAGACACTTTCGTTATAGTTATGATTTCTTCTTTCAGATATTCGTAATGTTGATGACACACACAATAACATCCCACATTCTTTGGATTGCAGCTTAATAATTAATTATTTCATGTTTCTATCCACAGGATTTAGACACGATTCATCAAATTTTCTTTTAAAAAAATGAGGTAGCATTCATTTCAGGCCAGAAAAATAACAAGACACTTTCGTTATGGTTATGATTCTTTCAATCAGATATTCGTTATGTTCATGAAACACACAGTAACATCCCACATTCTTTGGATTGCAGCTTAATAATTAATTATTTCATGTTTCTATCCACACGATTTATGCACGCTTCATCGGATTAAAAAAAAAAGACTAAAAGCCTTTTTTTTAACTTTCGTTATGGTTCATTCGTTCAGACATTCATTATGTTCCTGAAACACTTAATACCATCCCAAATTGTTGGGATTACAGCTTAATAATTAATTCAACTGGGATGAGCGTAACATATGACTTCTGTCACTTCGTTTGTACACATGTCTTCGACCATAAATATAATAGACTGGCCCTGACGTCATTTTCGTGCCTCCAACATCTCTGGGCTAAATTCACGTGAATGTTGGCAAAACATGGTTGTTTCGTGTTGCGCTTGTGGCTGTACTCAGCGTTTTGTCGGGGGAAATGGCATTACATTTCACGTGTAAGTGTTTCTATGATAGTGCAGATGCGTTTATTGAAATCTGCTGAAGTGACTTTTATATGTTTTTTACACTTGAAATAGAGTATCACGTAAAGTAAAGTGTTGAAAGTGATGCCTGTAAAGTCAGACTCATATTACATTTTGGAAAGTATCTGTGATAATTCGGTTACAGAAGTAAGTATAACTGTTTCTCGTTCCTACTCATAGGTTCCCTAAGGATGAAAACCGAAGGCAGCTTTGGATACAGGCCCTGAAACGGAAAACTTTAAGCCATCTGCACATACCCGCCTTTTTGTATATACAAGTGAGATTATAATAAGGTAAGAGCACCTATAGTCGACACATGAAGAGAATTTTTTTCTACCTTATAATACTATTAAATAAATGTAAGCTCCAAAATTATTTTCTGGAGCTTCACAGTCTCACCTTTCATTTAAAATATCATCTGTTTTGTAAACTGATAGTTTAAACTTTTGTAAAAATAGTAGGAACTGAACCTTTGAAGTGCACCTAAAATTGATACTCTAAAATGGACCTGCTCCTAAAGTCGACAATTTTGGCACCTATAGTTGACATAATTCGCATATCCCATTTTCTTTTATAGGTGACTAGAGCTCAAAACGCTGCGAATCCAATGTTTTAAGTTTTGACACGAGCCCACTCTTATTGTTTAAAAGAATTTTAACGATATTTTACTTTAATTGATAGTTTATAGTAATTTCGCCCCGCTGCCCACCAGAGGGGCGTTCGATGTATTTGTTAGATTTTATAAATGGTATTGCTAACAAATCCAGGTCAAATGTAGTTCTGACATAATTTTTCGCAAATAAAAAAAGTAATTTTTGTTGGAAGCGTTTGGCAGTCAATTGAGAAATGTGGGTAAAATACGATACAAACATAGGATGGCAGACCGCTGATTTGAAATCCCGCCACGTTTTGCCAACAGTCACGTGGTTTATGTTGGAGCCAGCTTCTGCACAGCAAGGCCAGTCTATGGTCGAAGACACATGTATTTACATTTAGCTTTGACGTTATCGGGAAAACCGCAAAGATCGATATACACATTCATGTAGTCGAGTTAGGTTATTTACGTCACGATGACGTAGTGCTACGTCGCTATGACGTAGGGTGCTCCTCACCTAGCGTGAGATGAATGCTACCCCATTGTAGGTTGCAAAGAAGCATCGAACGTCAGTCCATTATTTGCATCTTCATTTGGGAAGCTGTCTATGATATATGCTACGATACTGAAACGTATACATAAGAGCGCAAAGAAACGCCCATACACTTCCATTTGCATGTGAAATAGCCGGAAAATTATGCTTTTAGTCAGTCATGTATTTTCTAGCTCTCGCTATTTTACATTCAACTGTTTCAATTTGACCACATTTCCATTCAAATCCAGAAACTACCGCACTTTAGCTCGTGGATAGCGGATAAGTCGAGGTTACATATGTACTTCGCCAGTGACGAACAACCACTGCGCACATGTATAGTCAGGTCATAACTGCCTACTTTCACTACATGTCCTACATTCTCAAGCTATAGTGCGTATAAAATTAGTTGTGACTTTTGACAGTTCAGTGAAGAGCCAGTGGAGGGAAGCGTCGGCAGGTGACTACAATATAATGGCAGGCTCATTTGACTGCATGCTGTGATATTTCTCAAACGCCTTTCAAAGAAAGCACATCTTAAAGTTTAATAATAGTCAGCTTCATGATGAGAAGCCTATCATTTCGTTTATGGCCACAGTTACTGTAATATTTCGTTAGTAGGTAATTACTGTTAGAAATTCTTAGTTTGCAGTGAAAATTAGGTGTCGCTATGAAATGGTGTTTCGTGCGATAGGATACATGTTGCTGCGTATTATATGAAAATAATATATTGAATCATTCTTTAAACTTGGGGTGATATCACTGTCGGTTTCCAATCTCGAGAATATGGAATGTATGTAAAGCGCTCTGTCACGAACTCATGAATTCATGAATTTCTCTCGTATCTCATAAATGGTATGAGATGTTGAAGCAAGATTTTGGCGAACCATAGCATGCAAAGACGAAATTGTTTTGCCGTATGATTAATATGCGAAACTCTCATACCTATTGAGATTTTTTGAATGAAATAATGTAATTATTGGGGGCAGTCGATAGCTGGTGAAACGAGAACTGTTATGGGTTTCATAATAATATAAGTGAACAAGTTACACGATTGTTTTTGTACTGAGAATGGACCATTACATAAACAATTGACCTGATTTGCAATCAGTTGAGCCGGCCTCGGTGGCCGAACGGTTCTAGACGCTTCAGTCCGGAACCGCGTGACTGCCACGGTCGCAGGTTCGAATCCTGCCTTGGGCATGGATGTGTGTGATGTTCTTAGGTTAGTTAAGTTTAAGTAGTTCTATGTTCTGGGGGACTGATGACCTCAGATGTGATGTCCCACAGTGCTCAGAGTCATTTTTTTGCAATCAGTTGCTAGTTTAATCATACACTATTTCAGGATTCAGTTGCAATTTGAACTGCATTAGAATGTTAGTGAGATGAATTTTTCTAAACTCTGCTGTGTTTCGACAAAAGAAATACCAGTCCCGTCGTGTAAAATTTGCAGTGACGTCTTTTGTCGGCATTCCAACCTCAGTGAGCGTAAACTTCTTCTTGTTTTTTGCCACATTACTATTCACCTAGGCCCATATATTCTCAGCGGATTTAAACGAGCATGATACGGAGGATGCCTGGTTAAACTATGCCCTTTACCGTTAGG
Organism: Schistocerca nitens; assembly: GCF_023898315.1. Classification (NCBI taxonomy): domain Eukaryota; kingdom Metazoa; phylum Arthropoda; class Insecta; order Orthoptera; family Acrididae; genus Schistocerca; species Schistocerca nitens. The sequence goes on from NC_064618.1 coordinate 383,268,649, forward strand.
CTTGTACAGTAGTACAAGTTCCATTAACTTGACCATATACATGCTAGGTTCAGCTTTATCTCGTGGAACATTTCTTTGTACCCAGAGCAAAATATCCGCTTTCTTCCACTGCATTGTTGGAGCTTTATGCATCACAACAGAGTGGTATAGCGTTTCGCCCATTGCTATAGTGTCGGATTCCGATGAATGTTTTGCAGCATGACATTGTCTTCGCAGCCGGTGAACGTGTTCTTAGACGACACTTTTACTGCAAATCAGGTATCCAGTGGTATGGTACTGCACTGTTGTTATTAACGCAGCGCCAGCACAAAGCTTGTTCACAATACCTGATGACTGCAGAACACTTTAATGCCAGAAAACGAGAGCTGACGAACATTAATGCATCTAATGCGTGACATCATGTTGTACTGTTTATTCATCGTGTGGCAACAGGGGCGCTTTACCAGCAAAACCGCTGGCGGCGTGGTTGGAAAAGCCGGCTCGCCATTGGTGTTCCCCGGGCAAGGAAGGAGTCACTTCCGCCTCCGGTCAGCCAAACGTCAAAAGTCACTACTAATTTTAAACGCACTGCAGGTCGTTTGTGGGAGCCGACATTTTACCAGCGTGCTTCCTGTATTAAATATCAAACATAAAGTCAAGTGCAGATGGTTGGAAAATAAGAAGCAATGTGGAGATCTTAAAAAAAAATAGAGAAAATATCTGAAGTAATGGCCAAACGAAGATTAACGTTTTTCGGACACGTCTACCGAATGGATGGAAATAGACTAACAAAACAATACTCCTATATTTCTGGAAGGGGAAATCAACAATAGCATGGATTACAGAAGTAAGGAAAGATCTCGAATGAAACAACATCAAAAAATCAGAAATAGCAAAAAGAAACTGTTTTAAAAATAAAATACTAAATTTGGAACGCCTTGAAAGTAGAAGAAATAAAAAAATCGGGAACAACATGGAAAGAAGAAAGGAAGAGACTTCATGGAGAGAGAATGAGAGAATACTGGAGAAATAGGAAACAACAACAAAGGAAGAAGAGGAACCGAAGTTGTTAACGTGATCCTAGTTGGTCAAAAAGATTGTAAAAAAAAGTCAAGTGGATAATGTTTTGTTGAGAGCGCTAATTACGAATAAGTTAAAGATGTGCCTGAGTTTGTATTGATGGGCAGATAACAGCTGAGAGCTCACTTTCAACTCTTTTTATTCTTCTTCCTGCACAATTTTTATGTGCAGGGATTCAGCAACCCTCGATAGGCAGGAAGCTGCAGTAGTCTGAACTCTTGGAAGGCGACTGTCGGTTTCGCCCCACTCTCGTACACTGCTAGTGAGCAGGCTCTCGCTTCTGCTTACATGGCACGTATAATTCGTAAAAGCTCTGTGGGTGAAAAAGCCTCGTACATATCGCTTAGCATCTGTGCAGTCAACTGGCACTTGCTTCAATACAAAATTGACGTATATTATTTATGATACTTACACGTTACGCAAACCGATTAAATAGTAGTGTTCCATTTTATTTTGTAATTTATTTTCCCTTCTACACAGATCGAGCTAACTACCATGAGCAGCAGACATACTGGACACCACTACGCTTCTGGAAGTGCAAAGTGTAAAGCAAAAGATGAAAAAGCCAGAGAGACACATGCTGTTATATCTCAAACACGTAAACTGTGAGTTTTTTAATGTTCAGAATGAGTTTGCGGAATATACTGAAAATGAAGTACAAAATACAAAAGCTGTAGTTGATTGTAAGGATGATAGTTATACTACAGAAGATTCATCAGAATATGCAACTTTTTCCGATGTAGTTATGTTTTCCACAAGCGATACAGCAATTGAATAGATGGCAAGTCTTCCCATTTCAGCCATATCGTCTCCAAGCCAAACTGAAATGAAAAGCTTAGGAAGTCCTATCTGCTCAAACACCGTCTTCAAGGTAAAGAGAATTCGACAAAAAGTTACAGGCTTCTGATGGTACTGCATCGTGTACAAGTGGAACACAAAGTGAAAGTGAAATGTATTCTAGCGATATCGGTGAGTAACCAAACAACTTTGACAGAGATAATTGTATTATGAAATGAAGTACCGAAGTTCAGCATACGAACAGTAGTTTTTTTTGTCTCCAGTGAAAATATTTGAGAAGGAAAACAAGTCAAGATTCTGCAGAAAATCGTTTTTCACATATAAACATAAACTAACATGAGAGATTGGTTGTACTATTCAGAAAGCAAAGGGTGACTGTTCTGTTTTGTTTGCGAAGTGGCAGATTCTGATGGCTCGCCACGGTTTACGAAAGACGGACTACATGACTGGAAGAATGCAAAATATTTTGCTGAAGAGACATGAAGAACGAATTTTTCACGGAAAAGCGATAATTTCCTATTAGTTCTAAAAACCAAGGATGCTCGTGTCGATTCTCAACTAGTAGGCCAAATTGAGAGCGAATAAAATTATTGGCGAACGCTCTTTGAATGAATTGTTGCAGTTATAAGATTTTTGGCTTAGCTGACATTTCTAGGTAGTGATGTAATTGTTGGTTCACCCCACATGTACATATTCATTCAAATAAAGGAAGGGACATATGGTACGTCATATTTGTCAAAAACAACGTTGAAGAATTTATCCATCTAATTGCATCAGCCATTCTGGATCATATTATTTGCGATATCACGAGATTCAAATACTATTCTGTCACATTGGATTCTACTCCTGATATATCTCACGTAGGTCAACTGACTGATAGTACGGTATGTTCTACCTTCAGGACCAGTGGAAAGATTTGTGAAGTTTTTGGATATGGAAGGTCATACTGCTGAACAACTCTCCCAAAACTTACTATCTTTTTTAATAGAGAATGGCATTAATATCAAAGATTGTTGTGGCCGCGCAGGTTTAGCCGAACAGTCTTAGGCGCTGCAGTCACAGACTGTGCGGCTGGTCCCGGTGGAGGTTCAAGTCCTCCCTTGGGCATGAGTGTGTGTGTTTGTCCCTAGGATAATTTAGGTTAAGTAGTGTGTAAGCTTAGGGACTGATGACCTTAGCAGTTAAGTCCCATACGATTTCACAAAAAGATTGTCGTGGGCAAAGCTATGACAATGCCAGTAATATGAGTGGTAGGTACACCAGGTTAGGAGCACGAATTAAGATATAAATAAGTACACTGAATATATTCCCTGTTTTTCACATTCGCCAAATTTGGTCGCCAAGTGTGCTACAGACTGTTGCACAGAAGCATCTACTTTCTTTCATTTCCTTGAAAGACTATAATTTTTTTACGTTTCTACCTATTGATGGGGCCTTCTTTTGAAAGCACTGAAAAATGATAGTACTAAAATTCCGATTTTGAAGAAGTTATCAGACACTAGTTGGTCGGCAAGAGCTGATGCTACAAAGACCCTTTTATTTGATTTTCATACGATCAAACAAGTTTTGAATGACATCTACTAATGTGCATCAAACGGTAGAGTGTCGCAGTAGGCTTACGAACTGGTTTTGAAAGTGAGTAAGTTGGAAACGGGAATAATGCGTGTCGCATGGAACAGAATCCTAGAACGCTTGCAAGTGACTAGCATTTTGCTCCAGTCATCTGATCAAGATCTGAGCACCAGATATGCACTTTCTAAATCCTTGCATGAATATATCCAAGGGATGAGGTTCATGTTTTCAGAAACTGAGGCAAAAGCCAAATCCCTGATTAGCAGTGAAGAATATCAGCAAAAAACTTCAAGGCGACACAAGCGAAATACAAAGTACGACCATTTTAGTAGTCAATTACACTCGGTGAAGTTGTAGAAAATCAAACACCTGGAGAACATTTTGAATTTCAGCTGTTTATTGTGATAATTGACAATGTATTGGCTGCATTAGCTAAACGCATGCAGAAATACCATCATCTCACTAATGTTTTTGGAATATTACGGGATTTTAAATCTCTTGCAGCACAAGAGATCTCGAAAAGAACTCCTAACGTCGTGAATGCTTACCCAGATGATTTAGAAGAGTCACTAGCCGATGAACTGGTACAGTTCGCTGAGCTGCTGAGAACGGATATCGCTGCTGCCGTTGAAAGAAAACAGAATGAAGCTTTGGAACCACAAATTTACAAATTTTTAATGGAAAATTTATTACGATCGTGTTTTCCGAATGTAGAAGTAACCTTGCACATTTACTTATCTTTAATAATCACCAATTTCAGTGGAGAACGTTCTTTTTCTACGCTAAAGTGCATTAAAAATTAATTAAGAAGTACTATGAGACAGGAACATCTAAATGGCCTCAGTATAATGAACATTGAATACGATTTGCTCAGAGACATTGATCGAACTTACATTATTTCTCTAAATTTGCCAAAATTAAATCGAGAAAAATTTATTTGTAACAGTCTTGTTTATTTTTTTTATATCCTAAACTATACGACCTAAACAAACCAAGGGCCTATTGTCAGAATTTGCTACGGGCCTCACACTTGCTTAATCCAGCACTGTCTTTAATCCACCAAGGAGATTCGATCCAGAGCCGGTAAGTGTGCGATTTGTGCTTTTACCAGTGGGGGGGGGGGGGGATGTCTTAGTGGGTTAGTATAATTATTTATGTTACTAGCTTGGACCGCGGTGTTACCCATGGTTAAACAGTTGTTTATAAATAGATGTTAATGCCGAAACCCACTATTCACGCGTATACACTATCAGAAAAACCATCTCTTGTTATATCTTTAAAAGTACATTATAGGTAAAGCTTATTTACAAAATCATCTACATAAAAGTATACGAGGGGAATTCAAAAAGTAAAGGCACATTTGTGAAAAGATGTACTTATTCTGATGATAGAAAACTGAAACATGCGTTATTTTTCTTCGTAACCTCCCTGGACTTCAATGCAGTTTTCCCTCATTGTACAAGTTTTTTTTTTTATTTCATCAGAAAATACGTTTTTCAGTTGCATCTGTAACCAATCTTGCACCGCAGCAATGACGTCTTCATCACTTTAAAATCTTCTTCCCTGTAGTGCTTCCGTTAAGGGTCCAAACATGTGAAAAGTACTTGGAGCCAGGTCTGGACTGTATGGTGGATGTTCCAGCTACTCGAATCTCAACTCCTTTATTGCGTCGGCTGCCCGTTTGGCAGAATGTGGGCGAGCGTTATCTTGCTGCAGAATGACACCTCTTCACAGTTTTCCACGACGTTTGGATCTGATTGCAGGTTTTAGTTTCACATTCACCATACAATACAGACCTGGCTCTAAAGCCTCGTTTACGCTGGGTCGACGTCTTCCAACATTGTGGCATGCTAGGGAAATGTGGCGTGCGTCGTCTTGTAGCATGCTACAACAGGCAACATGTTACGACGTATGTTGCATGCGGCAGGTTAATTCATACCAAAGAAACAGAATTTGTGCCACACGTGTGTCGGTCTTGCAGTATAATGGATGATAAAGTGATCACAGCGGCGGACTACTTGGTACTTGCACGTGCAGCTAACAACGGAAATGAAAACTAAAGGAAAAGAAAACGATGGTGGAAGAGAAGAGTATTTAAAGAAGGTCCACGAAATAGTATCATAGGAACTAGAAGCAGACGATGATGTGTTATTTAGTAATTTTACGAGAATGTCGACTGAAGACTTTAATTACTTACTGCAGTTAACTACACCTCTTATTGTAAAGAAAGATAACAACTGCCAATAATTACTTACTGCAGTTAACTACACCTCTTATTGTAAAGAAAGATAACAACTGCCAAGACAGTATTCGCCAAGAATTCGATGGGCCATCACATTACGATTTTTAGCCACTGGCGATTCATACTAGTCACTAATGTACTTATTTAAAGTATCATATTCTGCTATTTCCCTCAGTGCCAGAAGTATGTGAAGGGCAATTCCATAGTTACGGGTGTTACATGTACACACCTTAAAAATCAGGAAAAACAATGTAACGAAAAATATTTATTGGATTTAAGGGTCAACAGAAACATCCGATCTCACGCGTCGGCTTTGACCCGTGACGTAAGGGTGTTGTGGTGTGTGACGTCATTACGGCGCGGAGTTTGGTTTGTGAGTGTGGCGTGTTTGTAGATGTTGCCTCGTTGACGTTACCTTAGTAGGAGTTTTAGGGCCTGTAATATATAGTTTACCTTTTTACTGTACTTTTTGTTTTAACGTCGTCTATGAGGCTTTTATCAGTTTGCCATTAGATTGTTCAATCTTTATGGTCTATATATTTTGTCGCTACTCGTTATGTCTAATGAATCAATATTATTTTTTTCTTTTTTTTTATTTGTTTCTTTTTTTTATCTTTTGATTGACCTACACATTGATCTGTAGCGTAGCCCTGAATACGAGGTTAGGTTCGGAGTTTTTTTTTGGCGGGGGGGGGGGTGTGGTCAGGGGGGGGCGCAGCCCCCCCCCCCTGCCTGGTTTTGAGTACCACTTGTTTATTATTATCTTTGTTTGCTATCAATGTTAGCAGATTGTTCATGTGAAACCTTTGTGTGTGTTGTTTTTCTATGTGTTTTCGTCTTTGTGATACGTATGCAACGTTTCTATATCCGCCATATTGGAATTGTTGTTTCCGCTATATTTGTGACGTCATGGGTCAAAGCTGACGGGTTAGATCGGACGCTTCCGTATTTCCGGATTTAATATTGAAAACTTTTAAGGCTTACATTATATTTCATGTTATAAATGTTGATACTGGAATTGTTTTATTGTTCTCCTGGTTATTAATCAAAAAAGTAGTGTTACGGGTGTTACTAAAAGTAGACCTGGCCCCTTTTTTGAGTTAGGGAATTCTCTAATTTCTGCAAACTTGATGAAGCTTTTATTCTTGTAAAACAACTGTTAAGAGGTATTGCCCCAAATTTTATTTTGAATTATAAATTTTTATTGTTTTGGACATTATAACTCAGTATTTATATATTTTTTGCTGTTACGGGTGTTACATTAAATGTTACGGGTGTTACATAGATGCATCAGATTTCATTCTTAAAGGAATAAATCTACCTCTTACAATTGCATAAAAAGAAAAGAATTATTATAGTTTATTTGGAATAAAAGTATGTACTTAAGAAAACATATTTGAAGGATAAAGCTATTTATTACACAAAAAATTTTGTTACAGTTTTAAAGCACAACTAGGCCAAGATATCGTTACTTACATTTACCTCATTTTGTAGGCCTAACAAATTTATGACAAAAATGTTTTCTTATTATTGATAGGTTTAAAAACTGGCAGATTCCCAAGTAACAGTATTGAATTTTGGATAGGGTTGGCTTCTTTTTGTCACTTGGAATGTCAGCCAAGACAAATAACCCAAATTTTAAATCAGACTTTTCAATTTTATTAGTTAGGCTGAACTCACAAGCACTTCCAATATTGTCTTGTGATTCAGATAGTGAAACAGTCTCCTGATCAGAATAATCAGAACTGCACACTTCATAGAAGTTTATGCATCTTTTTGCATGTAATGTTTTAACTTTGGCCTCCTCAGTAATAAATACTGACACCCTTGTCATTAATGACTCTGCTGTTTTTGAAACCAGCAAATCAGTTGTGTTATTAGGCCACAAGTGATGGCAGCCCTGAATTTGAGGAATCCCTTGTAAAATTTTCCACCTTTCATCCAAAATAGGACTGTTGTGCTCCACTTTTATGTTATCAACCCATAATACCTTAATTTTAGAATAATTCTTCAGAGTGTAGTCATAACAGTCAATTGTGTTGTTAATAATAATTTTCCTAGATCTAACAGCTGTACACATGCTCCTCTTCAGTGCACCTCCAATGCCATCCATGGCTCCTTTACCATGTGAACTGGCAAAAAATTCCACTCAACTGTCAGTCCAAAGTCTCTCTCACAATAACATAGATTGGACAGGGTATATTTGTTTTTGAACTGCCCAGCACAGTACATTGTTAAACATAGGCTCTTATGAATGACTAGAATTTGCCTCAATAAGCAGTTTACTGGGCCTATATAAAATTTAAAACTGAGGTTAGAAATATTGTTGTTCTTGGAAAAGTTAGAATGGAAAACAAACTATACGTAATCTAAAGAATTTTGGGCTTAATTAACATTTTAGGAGAACGTCAGTTGAGTCAGGTTAATGCTCTAATTAACTTTTATAATGTAGGTGTAGTGCTTAAAGAAATGTATGCAGAGGAATAAAAATTTTAGTTTTCATGCTTAAAACTGTTTTCATATGTAATAAACATAGTTAAAAAAACTTTTTTCATTCATAATAATACCCTTTGGTTATAATTTAAATGTAGGGCCTAGACCTACTAAAGATGAAGGTGGCATTAAACCTTTCAATTCAAGTTACGGGTGTTACACATGTGTCAAGTAACACCCGAAACAAAAATTAGTAACACCCGTAACAGCTCTAAGAGTGTTAAATAAGATTTCAAAATGCCATGTAATGGTATGATATTGTAAAACATGTGTATAACCTCACTTTTACAGAAAGGTATTGTACAGAACAAATTTACTAGATTACAAATTAAACTTTTGTATCTTTTTTGTTGCGGGTGTTACAAGCTGCATATATATTATAAAACTAACAAAATAAAGAAATGCAATTAGCTTACTTCAACAAAACGAATTATTATGAGCTATAACAATGTTGCCTTCAATATTCTTTGCAACAATAGAACAATCAGCCATAGATAACACAACTAATACTCATCTGGAAATAGCATAAAACATACCTCTCTGTGGTGCCATAGAGTAGTGCACTTTAAATGCTTAGTGAAGGTAGAAATTTAATTTTTTCATGTTCATGATTATTTTGTAATGAACAAACGTACTTTTAACTTGGCATTTTTAAGGTTATATTTGTAATATTGTCATTTTAATTTTTTTGTCACAAAGTCTCTTTAACATGGAATGACCCTGAAGCTGTTTCATTGGTGTTGAAGAATTACACAAAGGTAAGCACGCAACATTCAATACTGATTTCATTTAAGGGGTCGACAGAAGCGTCCGATCCCATGCGTCGGCTTTGACCCGTGACGTAAGGGTGTTGTCGTGTGTGACGTCATGACGGCGCGGAGTTTGGTTTGAGTGTGGTTGTCTCCAATTCTGTTTTATCTTATTTTATTTACTTTTCCGATCTGTTCGTTCTATCTCGTGAGATTTTTTTTTTTAAATTTAAAAACACTTATTACTTATTTTAATTATCTGTTTCCTCCAATTTCTGTTTTAGTTTATTATATTTATCTTTCTGATCTGTTCGTTCTATCCCGTGAGATTTTTTTTTAAAGACAAGAAACACTAATCAGCTACTGAAGCATCTTTATCTTCTATGGGTTGCAGGGGTTACGACCCCTGGGGAGGTGGGTGGGTATTCATGCATGGCTGTCTTCACTTACACGTTGTAGCTACGCAAGGCGTCTAAATTTGTTTATATTTAGTTTGCCCCCCCACCCAAAACACCCCATTTCCCGCGCTTGTCCCGTTAGTGTCATTAGGCTTCTTGTGGAAAGTGTGTGTGTTTGTTTTTGTTTCCGCCATATTTGTGACGTCATGGGTCAAAGCAGACGGGCGGGATCAGACGCTTCCGTATTTCCCATTTAAGTAATGTTTTATTGGCATTTTTAAGCAAATTAAAATGGATATTAAAGAACTGTTAAAAATACTTATTTCTAAAATCGTATTAATTCCAGCTCTTCTGTTTCTGTTTGAACAAATTCGTCACAATTATTATTGCCCACATATACAATTTCACAGCTGTGTTTTGCAACCAATGTTTCGATGCTCGGAGTTTGCTGTTCATACTCCCTGTAATATTATTGGGATTTCCGTTGTATGAAATCTGTGAGTACCCTTGGAAAGGCATTCACCTATGTTTATATTAAACTTTTGTAGATCTTCAGATTTTAATGTAGTTCTGCTTGTAATGTGAAAGTGTAAAGAGGGTCGACTTTAAGCCAGCGTGCAGACAACATTATTAACTAATAAAATTCGAGTAATTTATGTTCGATACTGTAAACCGGCAAGTTATTGTTATGAAGGTGTTGAACGGTGCAAGAATTGTCTCGAAGGAAGGAGAAAAGTAATGACTGTAATTTGTGGCAAAAACGTGAACCAAGGAGCTAACACAGGACAGGCTGAAATCTGATCGCACCATACAGTTAGAAAAGTACTTATGTAAGTTATACTGCTTATAAATAAGCCCTAATTGCTTTTGAGAATTGTTTGAATATATTTAGTGTTTACCAGATTTCTTATTCTATTCTTTTCCTTGATATTTTTTTTCCCTCCATGCCATATTATTTTTATAAATGTGAAGCAGCCTTTACTACAGCACAGAATACTGCGGCATCCTGGTCGTAGACAGAAGGCCGCTCCTTGTCTTCTATACAACTCATAGCTGCCCCATTTATTCATGATTTCATTTGCAAATGCAATTTTTTTATTGTTCATTGTTAAAGGTTCCTTAGGTGATTATAAAATTCATACTGATTACGTAATGGAATCTGGGTTGTTCTTTCCCAAATAAGAGAAGTCTTTGCGTTTAATCAAAAACTAGCCTCCTCCTGACAACGATCAGGAGCCGACCAGAAGACGGACGTCTTCGACCGCTTTCGTGTCTCCTGTGCTAAAGCTGTGCCAAACTGGGAACACGACATTCTAGTATGAAACGCAGATTTAAATCGAAAGAATTGAAATATATTTAACCTAATTTTTTTTATCATACTAGATCCCCCAACGCTGCTTTAAAAAGAACATTTGAAAATATGTGCTTGACATATGTGGGAGGTACATGTTCTTCAAGAGCTACATCGCCGTCGTCTTTTGATACTGTGTCCTATGTGTCATCAGTCTGAAAAAATAGGGAAAGTAATGAGTATGTTTTACTTTTCAGATTCCAAAGGATACAGAAGAATGGCAGAAGGTAGCAAGAAATTTCGAAGTGAAGTGGAATTTCCCTCACTGCATAGGACCCATATATGGCAAACATGTGCAAATTATGTGTCCTCCGAATACTGGAAGTGAATACATCAACTACAAAAAAACATTCATCATTGTTCTTATGGCAATTGTAGACGCAAATTACTGCTTTCAATATGTAAATGTTGGGTGTCACAGGGACAGAAAGAGAGTGGAGGAGGATATTGACCTAGAGGGGGAAAGAAATTGACTTTAGCGAAGGGGAGAGTGGCGGAGGGGGTAGAAGGTGATAGAGGAGAAAAGCAGATGCACAGAGAGAAGTGCAGGAGGAAATGGGGAGTGGGAAAAGAAGGGTATGGACATGAGGGGAACGTAGACATTCGGGCAATGCAGAGTTTATTCACCTCATTTATAAAATTAATAATACTTCATATGTTGTTAATTAACAACTTTGTAAATGATTCATGTAATATACGATACTCAAACTATATTAAAATATGAGATGAATAAAATGTAAAATTACAATTTTTGTTTTGTTTTGTGCTTAATTTTGACACTCTGAAATTATAAGTGAAAGTTAATTTGTTAAATCGTCGTATTATGACAAAGCTACAGCAAAGTGTGGCCAGTTCAGCTAGTACTACAGTGTATAATTGTCATTTTAACTTACAGAGTTTAGTTGAAGAGGCGAGATGAATGAGACTGCTCCTGAAGATTTGAGGGTTTGTCTGTTGGTCTGTCAAGGGTGCTATGGTGCTGAGACTTGATCCACCTTGTTGCAGATTCTTCTGCATCGAAGTAATGCAGTGGAGGTCCATTTATTGAAATGAAAAGTAGATTTGAAAGTGTCGGACTTTGTAAGTGATTTCTCTGACCAGTCAGTGTTAAATTCATGGCACTAAATCCGCGTTCACATTCAGCCGTATATACAGGTATAACTTCGACTGCTTTCACAAGTCCCTTCACAGAATTGGGCATGTGTTGAGGATTTTCTCTATAGATTCGAAAATCTTTAACTAGTGACGCACACGTGCTTTCACGTAATTTAAAATCAACCTTATTACACAAGCGAGAAATTGACATGTCACCATAAAACACACATTTGTAAGCATCTGAAGGCCATGTATCTGACTTTAATACGGCTACACCCGAAAAGAAATCCAGGTCCTCAAAGCGGTTTTTTATATTGTCTACCAAAGACTGAAAAAATTTGTTCCGAAATGTCTGAAATCTGTTATATTCATCACAAGATGGTTCTTTAATTAATACCCCTTTGAATGTGCGCTTTTCCTCCAACTCTTGTACTATCATCCTAATTCGTGGCGAGTCATTTGTTTTCAATGTTTCAAGAATTCTTATAGCCACATCAATTTGCTGTTTTGTTTAAGGATTGAACAATTTCTGTTATGCATAAAGAATGATAATACTTGCAGAACTTCTAGGGCCTCATAAAGCATAACTAATTCCATTACAAGCAACCACTTTGTGAGATGTTTTAGTAAACCTTCAAATTTAGATTGCTCCTGAGTTGATCAGGAACCATCATGTCTCAATTTTTCAAAAATATGGACAAGAGAACTGTGACTTTCAAGAAAAGCTCGAACAGCATTAAATGAGGAAGCAACCCAACGTACGCGAACGAGAAAACACAGAATATAAGGAATCTAAAAAAACCTGTATATGGTATACAACTGCTACATCGTTCATAACATTGTGGGCAGCTAATTCCATTTTGTGGTTCATACAATGAACGACAGTTAAATCCTTATGTAAATGACTACACTGTAGAGCGGCTACACCTTTGTAAGCAGCAAGCATTGTTGAGGCACCATCTGTTGCGATACCTACAAGGTGTACTGAAACGTCATTTGTAATGCCGTACTTTTCAAGAGCTACTGACAGTGTGCTGAAAATGCATTCTCCTGTCCCACTTTCTAATTCAACAATGTCAAAAAAATAATTGCAAGCAACTCCCTCAAAGGACAAATGTAAATGTATTATTAAACAAGTTTTATTGGAAACCGTTGTACTATTGTCCATTATGATACTAAAGTTTGTACCCGATTCTGCAAGGAAGTGAGCAAGATTCTTTTTCATTTCTTCTCCTACAAATAAAATGATACTTTGGCATGCATGGTCAGAATGAAGCATATTATCGACTCATAAACCATTAAGCTTTTGTAGTTCGATTACTGCAGGATGATGATTGAGTTGAGTGCGTCCGGGCCTGTAAGAACTACAGAATTTCAGGATGTCATTCAAACAAAGCAAAATTTATGATTTTCTTAAGAGCAGTGCATTACCTGATACGTGTACAAACTCTGACAGTCAGGATACTAACAGTGGTGCTAAAAGAATTAAATTTCTGTGAAAATGATAATTTCTGTTTAGCTATTACATATGCAGATCTGAACAACCAAGCAGTTGTGATTACTTTTTCTTGATGCTGCTTTCCCCACAACTTTTCACTTTCATTCACGCATTTTTCTAAACTTTTCTTTTTTTTATACTCAAGATTTTTACGCACTTCATGTGTGATTTGCACTTTGCATGATTCCCGATTTTATCATTTAGTTTTTTGGTATTATTAGCAGAAACACCAGCTAAAAACGCATTATCAATACGCACACGTTCACTGCTTTCCACCTTAAGTTCACGAACTTGTGAACACACTGTGCATATTACTAAGTTTTTCTCATTTACGGACAGCCACGCCTTAGTCTTTTGCCAGTTTTGAAAACGTAATAAGGCAACACAATTTCCTACTATAATCTCAAGAGTACTGTTACTCCCATTCCTACCTTGAGAAGTGTCACCAGAGATTCAGTGTCTTCCCCTGTATCAGCACCATCATTACCGTTTTCTTTTTTACATTCACTGTCTATTTTAACTCTTTTAGCACCACTGTTAGTATCCTGACTGTCAGAGTTTGTACACGTATCAGGTAATGCACTGCTCTTAAGGAAATCAGAAATTTTGCTTCATTTGAATGAGATACTGAAATTCCATAGTTCTTACAGGCCCAGACGCACTCAACTCACTAATGAAGCTACTGAAGCGGGAACGTGTGAAGATCGCCGTGTGTTTGGCGGACATGAGGCAACAAACACACGGCACCAATTAATTTGGAGTACGCTAAACAGGGGAGCCTGTGTTAAGCTCCACCCACATGGTTCGCGGCTAGTGAAGTCAGACTGTCCGATCCCGTCTGACCAGTACCGTTGCTCACTTTGCGCTACTTTGTGCTTTCGTCCGAGGCATGTTAGTCTGCGCCATACCGTTGCCAAAAGGTGGCCTACCAGTAAATGTTCGCACAGGTACCGGGTCACCACCCTGTGTCAGGGCCCTGGTGGGAATTTCAGCCCCCAGCTAACCCAACTGTGCGGTACGACTGCTGCGGTATGACTGCCACACTACTTCCCTCGCAAGCTCGCATGTAAACGGATGACGCACCTTAGACGAAAGCAACAATGACTACATGATAATGATGATTTAGTTCTAAATGTTTTGAAATGCTTAACTACTATATAACACTTTTTCAAAATTAATAAGCAAACATATTAATAGTATTAATAGTAAGACTGTATTAAAAACTTTCATTAAATTATGTGTAAAGTTTTACTCCAGTGCATGGGAAATAAACATCCCAGGTTGGGATGCATAAACTAAAACCAGAGGAGGGGATGGTCTGATCCAGAGGGGGGGGGGGGGGATCCCCCCCCATCCCCCCCTGCAAATCTCACACTGGAGCCGGTGCACTTCCCCATCCCAGAAGTTGCACTTCAACACACACAGCCATCTGGGTGAGTGAATTTCATTAGACTCTTCCTGCAAAATAGTGGCAATTTCAGGTAATGATGATGCAGGTGGATAGTGATTGTGCACCATTCTCTCCAAAATAGACCACAAAGGCTCAATAGTATTGAGGTCTGTCGACTATGGTGGCCAAGGGAGATGTGAAAATTCATCCTTGTGTTCACAAAACCAGTCCTGGATCATGAAAGCTGTGCAAGAAAGGGTTCTGTCATCTTGAAAAACAGCATAACCATTAGGGAACCAACACTGTACCATAGGTTGGACCTGATCGGCCAAAATTATCACATTTGTCCGCAGCTTGTGGTCTGGTGGCTAGCGTTGCTGCCTCTGGATCACAGGGTCCCGGCTTCGATTCCCATCTGGGTTGGGGATTTTCTCTGCCTGGGGACTGGGTGTTTGTGTTGTCCTCATCATATTATCATCATCATCATCACCACCATCATTCCTGACAATGGCTAGATTGGACTGCGAAAAAAAAATGGACTGTGTGAAAATTGGGACTTTGTATGAGTACTGAAGACCATGCAGTTGAATGCCCCACAAACCAAACATCATAATCATCATCATCATCAAAATTATCACATAATCATTGGCCATAATGCAACCTTAATAGAGTAATTGTAGGGCCCATGGAATACCATGATACGTCTGCCCAAATCATCACTAAACCCTTCCCTCATTTCGTTCCTGGGTTCATAAACTCAGCCAGAAGTTGGAAGCAGTGTGAAACATGACTCATCTGACAAAATGACTTTCTTCCATTGCATCATAATCCAGGTTTGATGGCATCAGCACCATGTTTTTCTGCTAGAGGTATTTGCATCACTGATGAATGGCTTTGGAATTCCAATTCGTTCTGCAGTTTCCTGCTTTTGGAACTCCTTGAATGTTGTGTTGGTGCTGACTGTAAGTGTGATATTGGGTTCTGTTGTGACTTTTGCAGCAGTTGTCTTCTAATTTTTTGTCACAGTCTTCTTCAGTGGCAGTCTTTCATAATGGTTGTGGTGGCAGAGGAATTTGGTGTGTATGCATGGAGACCTCATTCAGTGTATTGAAGAAGCTATTCCAGCAGCCATTAAGGAAACAGGTTGTAACCAACTGCAGATCATTGCACACATCGGAATAAACCACGATGACTGTAATCTGGGCTCTGAGATCACACTTGGATCATTCCAGAGACTAGCAGAGAAGGTTGAGAATAACAGCCTTGTTCATGGAGTTTCAACAAAGCTCACAATCTGCAGCATTGTCTCCAGAGCAGGCCATAACCCCCATGGTTCTGAGCTGAGAGGAAGATGTGAACCAGAGACCATGAAGGTTCTGCGACAAACTATGCTGTGACTTCTTACACTTGTGCCTTAGGGTTGATAACTGTAGGGTCTGCCTAAATGGGCCAGATGTGCACAACATATGAGTCAGCTGCCCATGTAGCTTACTATGTGTGGGGTGCACTCAAGGTTGTTTTTAGATTAAGCAAATCCCCACCCAGTCCAGATAATGATAACTGTAGGAAACCCAGAAGTATCAGTGTATCGTAAGATTCAAAGAAAAGCCCCCCCCCCCCCCAGGTGCACTTTTTATACTGAAGCTGCATGCGAGATTGAATGAGCAAAACTCAGAATCAAGCATGTGCATGTCAGCCACCAGCTCCCTCACCTCCTGATGTAACTGAAAACTTTGGCAAAGACCTCAGTTTGCTAGTACATTAATATTGCATTGATACTGTAATCACTGGTGATGACTTAAACTGTCAACAATCAATTGTGTTAATTACAGTTTTGTTTGTGGTGGTTGTGACAAGACATCCTGTGAAACATTACTAAATACCTTCTCTGGAACTACCTAGAACACAGAGTTTGGAGCCCCACTCATGGTGAAAATGTGTTAGATCTAAAGGAAACAAGTAGACCTGACCTCCTTGAGAATATCCACTTCAAAACTGGTATCAGTGACAATTTGACCATTATAGCAACAATGTATACCAAAGTACAAAGGGCAACTAAAAGAAGCAGAAAGGTTTATATTTCAGCATACCAGGCAAAGAAAGAACTTGAAATTTAAGATAGGAGCACACAGAGGAACAATGGCTCGAGTTTAAGACAGTAGTCACCTATGCACTGGGCAGATATGCACTGAGTAGAACAGTTAATGAGGGAGTTAATAATAGATATTAAACAAAGCACAGGGTTATAGATTGAGAGGTGCAGAGTGAAATATGCCTGACTATCAAGATTGCAGTGTGTGAAACCTTCAGTGAGTGCCACAGCAGAATATTGTCAAAAGATCTTTCACAAAATCTAATGAAATTCTGGTCATGTGTAAAGGCTGTCAGTGGCACCAAAGCTTTGGCCAGTCATTTGCATATGAGGAACCGAAATTGAGGGTAGCAAAACAAAAGCTGAAATGCTTAATTCTGTTTTCAAATTATCCTCTACAAAGGAAAACCCAGGAGTATTATTGCCTCAGTTTAATTCTTTTACCATTGAAAAGACAAGTGAATCAGATATTGCTGTCAGTGTCAGTGATGTTGAGAAACAGCTGAAATCGTTAAAACCGAACAAAGCCCCAAAGCCTGATGGAATGCATATCAGGTTCTATACACAATTTGTGGCTGAGTTAGCCCCTCTGTTTGCTATAATCTATCATAGATCACACAAACAAAGAACACTGGCCAGTAGTTGTAGAAAAACACAGGTCACACCCATCTACAAAGAGGATAGCAGAAGTGGACCACAAAACTACTGTCCAATATCCTTGACATACATTTGTTTTTTAAATGTAGAACACATTCTGAGCTCAAATATAATGAAGTATTTTGAACAGAATGACCTCCTCCATGTGAACCAGCACAGAGTTTGAAAACATCTATCATATCAAACCCAACTCACACTTTTCTCATGCCATACTGAAAGCCATGAATCAAGGCATTCAGGTAGGTGAAGTATCTCTCGATTTTCATAAAACATTTGGCTCACTACCATACCTAGCATATTATCAAAAGTATGAACATATGTGGCATTAAGTGAAATTTGTGACTAGACTGAGGATTTTTTGGAAGGGAGGATGTGGTAAGTTATCTTGGATGGAGAGTCATCAAAAGATGTACACATAACTTTGAGTGTACCTCAGCAAAGTGTCTTGGGTCCATTGCTGTTCATGTGATATATTAATGATCTTGTGACAGCATTAATAGTAACCTCAGACATTCACAAATGTTGCCATCATTTACAATGAAGTACAGTCTGAATGAAGCTGTACAAATATTCAGTCAGGCCTTCATAAGCTTTTAAAGTGTTGCAGTGACTGGCAGTTTACTTTAAATATTCAAAAATGTAAAACTGTGAACTTCAAAAAATGAAAAACATAACATTCTATGAATATAACATTAGTGAATCACAGTTGGAATCTGTGAAATCATACAAATACCTGGGTGTAACACTTTGTAGGGTCATTAAGTGGAATGACCACGTAGGGACAGGTGGGGGTAAAGCAGGCAGCAGACTTCGGTTTATTGGTAGAACACTAGGGAAATGCATTAGTGTACAAAGGGGATTACTTACAAATCACTCTTGTGACCTATCGTGGATATTGCCTCCAACAAGACTAACAGGGAATATAGAATGTGTACAGAGAAGCACAGCATAGATGGTTACAGATTTGTTTGACCCACAGGAACGAGTAAGAAAGAGTTGAAAGAATTTAACTGGCACACACTTAAAGAGAGGCATAAATTATTAAGAGAAAGCCTACTTACGAAGTTTCAAGAACCAACTTCAAATTAAGACTACAGGAATGTACAACAACCCCCTACATATTGCTCCCATACAGATTGTGAGGACAAGATTAAATTAATTACAGCATGCACAGAGGCATTTGAACACTCATTCTCCCCGTGTTCCATAGATGAATTCAATGGAAAAAACTGGTACAGTGGGACATATCCTGTGCCATGCACTTCACAGTGGTCTGCAGAGTGTAGATGTAGATATATATGTAGACTTAAGATCCAGGCTAGAAAAAGAAGTGTTATGATATACTGGCTCAGATGTAAGAGTTGTGCTCAGACAATATATTAAAACTGCAGCAGATAAGACTACCTATCTCCTGTTCAAAGGCAGCCTCTCCAACTTGTAAAATTCTACTCTGAAAACTGGAGGAGCTCCTGTGTGCCACAGTGAAATATGTAAGTATTGTGGCATACACTTGGATGAGAAGTATAAATATCTCTCAGATAAATCAGCAAGGTGCCAAAGTTATGCACAAATGAGCAAGACTGGATCCTATTGACTTTAAGCTCCCGTTATAACTTGTTAGACTTTATCATGATGCAGTCCTCACTGCTATTGTAGGATTTGCAACCAGCATCTGGGTGCAAAAAATTGCGATACAGTTTATATAAGCCACTCCCAAGGCATACACAGTGCGCCACCTGATACTCACAAGAGCCTCCGACACCTGTGAGGCGTTATTCATACTAGGCATGAGCATAACAGATATTACTTTCAGATACAGAGGTTTTCTCTGATGACTTCACACAGGGAATCTGCATCTGCAGATACAGTTTATATAAGCCGCTCCCAAGGCATACACAGTATGCCACCTGAGACCCACAAGAGCCTGACAGAGGACTAGACCTCAAATATTTACTTAAGATAAAGAAATGTTCAACAAATGTGGGTTCATGTCTTAGACTTTGAAGTCTATTGCATGTAATAATGCTGAATGACCAATAAAAATTCTGAATCTGAATCACTATTAGTACACCAGGCCATATTGTACTACTGTGCCCTACCTATGAATGTCTGCTGACTCAATTAACAGACACTGGAACACTAAGTGACATTGTTAGAGACAATGGCAAATGGCACCTGGTGAACAAAGTAACAAAAAATGTACCTACAAGAGAATTTGGAAAATACAGACTCTGTAAGAGAAAGCCAGATTGTACATGAAAGCGCTGAAATGAATGCCATGAGTGTAGTGAATATCACTGAGGATTCACTGATAGCAGAATTTAATGTCTACATGGAAGAAACCAGAAGCTAACAACACAACAGCTATGGCAGAACCAGCAGAATGAATGAGAGCTGGTGTAGGACTTACACGGGTTGTACAAACATATGGAAATGCATACAATTCATGCTTCAACATTGATGCAGGTGCTAGCCAGGATTTCTGGTTGTACTGTTCTATCTGACCACAAACAATTCCTGGGCAATGTCCTCAATACATTGCAGGTGTCAGTCAGGGTCAGAATGGTGTTTGTCTAATTGTTAGTACATTTTGCCAGAGACAACTGAATTCAAATTTGGGTAAATTTTTGGTGCTTGCACAGTGGCTGCTTTCATAATCAAGGTGTTTGGTATTTCAAGTAGAACCAAATTGAAGATTTATACCGCATACAGGGAAAATGGAAAAACATCACCCACTAAGTCACAACACACACAAAAGTGTGTGTATAGTGATTGCGATGGACAGTCATTGAAGAGGCCCGTGACAAAAAATAACAGAACAACAGTTGCAAAAGTCACTGCAAAACTCAATGTCATACTCACAGACCGCGTAAGCACTAAAACAACACAAAGAATGTTACAAAAACAGGGAATTGCAGGATGAGCAGGAATTCCAAAACCACTCATCAGTGATGCAAATCCCCATAATAGGAAAACATGATGCTGAAAGTATAAAACGGGCACCATGGAACAATGGAAGGAAGTCATTTGATCAGATGAGCCTTCTTCCACATTGTTTACATCTTCTGACTGAGTTTACGTCCCAGGAGGGAAACATGGCAGGGGTTTGGCTATGATATGAGCAGCCATATTGTGGTATTCCATTAGCCCAGTGGTTACTCTGTGTGGTCACATTACAGCCAAAGATTACGAGACCATTTTGCCTGATCAGGTGCATACCATGATACAACGTTTAGTTCTTGCATCATCCAGGACAGGTGTTGTGAGTATGACAATGAATTGTCTAATCTCCCCTGACCACCACATTATTGAGCCTTTGTGATGTACTTTGGAGAGAAGGGTGAGTGATCACTATCCACCTCCACCATTGTTACTTGAAACTTCCACTGGTTTAAGACTCCATTGAAAACGCCATGCAGGACCTATATTTATCCATTCTGAGAAGTCTGGAAGCCATTTTGAATGTCAACAGTTTCCCTAGACCATTTGAGGTAAGGTATTGTATGTTCTCGGTGTTTCCATATTTTTGTCCACCCCTTGTATGTGGGTCTCCTCACAAGAGCTAGCTGCAGAGAGATGATCCATTAAGTTCCACTGGTTGACACAACTGGGACTGTGGCCAATGATGCTAAGTCACATGTTGCCTCATCTCAGGGCTGATGTGCTGTGGGTTTCCTTGAAATCTGGTTCTAGTGATAAAATGTTGTCCCCAGCAATTGAGAGGTCATAGATGGAAATAATCTTTGCATAGATCATATAAGTAGAATCTGCAACATGAGTTTTGTGAGGAAAATAACTTCCTTAACCCTGAGATGTCCCAGAGGTTAAGACTAGGACTTCTAGTAAGTCCTCTGGTGTAACAGTAATGTAGATGATTACCAAGTGCAGTGCCATGGTTTAAGGGTTTTGGTGTTTTCCTTTTTTATTTCATATTTAATTTCACTCCCCAGTGTTTAAAGAGCTTTTATTTCACAGAGTTGTCCAAGGATTCCAAAATATGTAATAGAGACTACACAACTTTTTTTTTAGTAGTTTGTCTCTGTCGTGGTCCCACTTGGGTGAACTGTCAATCCATAGAGCTACTTATCCAATTTCTTTCCCATCCTATTCCTCTTCCTTCTGTTTGGAATAAACTAATCGTTAAGACAATTAAGGACAGATGTTGGGCAAATGCATTCTTTACTTAAACATATATATTTCGAAAAATATTACAGCTAAAATAGTAATCTTGAAACTATTGCTTACAACATAATGCTTGAAATTCTAGGCAATTTTTGTCTGAAAATGCACATCAACATTAATTTTATAAGGATTTGAAATTCTAATTGCCATTGTTTCTGTAATGAACCTTTTCTCATTAACTAACCAAGCAATAAAACTGGAATTTCATAGTTTACATCTGCATAAGAGGCTTATGAAATATGTGGAACAGATCTTTGTTTATGGTCACAGTTGCTTTGAAATTAATTTTTCAGTTTTGTTTTACCCAGAACTGCTCTACTTTTCTCAAATTTTAAAGGAAAACTTCTCTCAGAGAAAAGAGAACAGAAAAGTGCTGCACAGGATTATTCCAAAAGTAATTCTTAAGAACAATGCCAAATTTCAATTTCAATTTTATAGTTCCTGAGAAAAGGTACATTATAGCTCAAAAAAGTCAGTTTACAACAGTTCACATTTAAAGTTTTTATTTCAATTTTTGACAATATTGCCAGTGGTGGTTGCTGTGTAAGAGCACAAGACCATGTGAACACCCTGACTTTCAACACCTTGCGGATTGATTGGCTATTTTTCTTTGAGTGCTCTTAAACATAACATAGATGCTGGTCTCTGAAAGATACTGCACTTAAATCTACCACACTACTGCTTTTATTTTTATTTGAGATACATATTCCATAGATCCAGTATGGCGTGATTACGCATGGATGTGGGACGAGTCAAAGCAGATACAATATAGATATCATACAATACAATACATACTGATATATTACACATGGTAGATGAATGAGTCAAAACTGGTACAATACATTAATATAATTGAGATAATAAACAATACAATACAAAAATACAGTAGTGATAAAAAATAATACAGATACAATGACAAAGGAAATAATCTGTATTACTACTCAAATTATTTATCTCTGCTGAAGCCTTTTTTTTTAATAGCATTTGATTTTTCTTTTAGACACTTTATATTACTCGGGAGTGCATTAAAGATTTTTGTACTTGTGTACTTTGCTCCTTTTTGTACCAGAGGAGAAGTGTGAAAGCCATGAGTGAGAGGAGATATTGTGAGGTAGTGGTTAATATACCTAACTGTTTAAAAGGATTGCAACATGAGGTTCTTGGAGGAACACTACATATAATTCAGACTACTTTTTTCTGGCTCTCAAAAATTTTTTTTCACATGGTGAATTGCCCCAAAAGATTATTCCATAGCACATCACTGAATGAAAGTAGCCAAAATATGCAGACTGTGATATGTTGATGTCTCCAATTTTGGAGATTATTCAGATGCAAATGTTGCTGAGCTAAGCTTTTTTAGTGTTTGCTGTATGTGGGATTCCCAGTTGAGCCAGTTATCTATGTGAACACCTAGGAACTTTGTGCACTGAAAGCTCTGTAACTGTTGGCTCTCATGTGCAATGTTAATCTCTTCTGGGCTTATGTAACTGGATTGGAACTGCATGTAATTTGTTTTACTGAGGTTTATTCCTAGAGAATTTGCTGTGAACCAGTTCAGAGCAGTTGCAAGTGCTTGGTTGACATTTAACTCTATGTCAGTGGAGGTTTTGCTGGCTGTCATTATACTTGTGTCATCTGCAAACATTGTGATATTGCTAGCACTGTTTGAGGACAGGGGTAGGTCATTAATATATATAATAAATAGGAGGGGACCAAGGACTGACACTTGTGAAACTCCATGATGTACTGTTCCCCAGTCAGACTCTACTTCTCCTACTTGTAGATTGTTAACACCTAATACTATTTTTTGTTGTCTGTCTTCTAGATATGATCTGAGCCAGTTACCCATTTGTCCATGGATTCCATATTGGGCTGCTTTTCCTAAAAGTATTCTGTGATCAACGCAGTCGAAAGCCTTAGTCAGATCACAGAATATGCCAACGGGTAAATTTTTCTTGTCAAGGCATTCTAAAACATTATTTGTAAGTGCGTAAATTGCTTTGGTTGTAGATATTCGTGATCTGAAACCAAATTGTTGTTTACTAATTAGTGCAAATTTTTCAAGGTGATTGACAGTCCTGACATATATTAATTTTTCAAAGACTTTAGAAAATGCTGTTACAAGAGAGATAGGACGATAGTTGGAAACATCTGTGGATCACCTTTTCTGTAGAGGGGCTTCATAGTAACATACCTCATTCTGTTCCTCTAGCCTCCTTGAAACTTGGAATCAGGTTCGCGAGCACACCCTCAGTTGTATACATTTTAAGGAGATTCTATGCATGCACAGCTTGCATGATGTAATTGCCTTACAGGCCAAATACATACAGATTTGATAAACACCATGCACAGTTCATGATGTCCACAGCTAGCCCTTGCCACACAACTAGAAGTTCATGTCTGTGCCCCCAGGCAGCAGACTTTTATCCCGTTTGCTTGGCATAAATCCAGCTAGATGATAGCACACTCCTCAGATATGCTAATTCCCTCCCTATATATTGTGGTAAAATTAGATCAGACATTAGTATATATTCAAATTTTACTGTCAGTAAACCTATTTTTTTGGTTTCTGAATGAGTTATAGTGTACTAAGTTATGAATTTTATCATACAGTAATCCATTTGAGGCACTGAGAATCATAAGGCCTAAAGCATATCACTGTCAACTGTGAGACTGTAGCATTTATTCATGCTTCTGAGATCTGTTGATCTTATGGCGAGTCAGGTTTCTCTGTACTGTGGGCCCATATTGTATATATGAAAATTGACAAAAAAGCTGTTTCACTGGTTTCTCTGATATTCACTTAAATGTGGGGTTGATTGTGGTGTGCTTTAGGCCACTATGGATCTCAGCGCCTCATTTGTATTCTAGTCAAGTGACCATATTGGTAGTGATTACTACTTGTGTTTAATCGTTTCCACAAACCACCCTTTGTGTTTGGAGTTGGTTATTTACTGTGTGGGAATCAGGTTTCATTTGCAGTGCAAAACTAACAGAAAAGTAAAGCTGTGAGAATGGGGGGGGGGGGGGTGAGTTGTGCTTGGGTAGCTCAGTTGGTAGAGTACTTGGCTGCAAAAGGCAAAGGTCCCGATTTTGAGTCTTCATCTAGCACACAACTGTAATTTGCCAGGAAGTTTCATATCAGAGCACACACTGTTACAGAGTCAAAATCTCATTCTTGGAACAGAAAATAAACTAACAGGAAAAGTTAGCCACAAAGGAACTAGGGGAGAACATATCCATTGATTGAGATTTAACAAGGAAGTGTACAGTTAGCACAGTTGTCGTGTGGGTGCAGTGTAAGAATATCTGATTTTCAACCAGGAAGTAATTCATGAACTGATATGTCTGTTAGAGATCTTGTACAGTTGTCTGAAAAAAGCATGAAAACTCCCATTTACACAAAAATGCAAAATGGAGAGTTACAAAAGCTTACACATAAGAAAAGAAAAAAAAATCCACAAAAACAATTCTTTCTTTTGTCAAATATTATTTTATTATTATTATTATTATTATTATTACTGTCGTTGCTATTATTGGCAGTGGCTGTAGCTGTAAAAACTTATTGATAAGTGTGACTATTACAAAGCAGATGCTATTAATTTCACACCCTCAAATTTATCTGAATCTAAAAATTTGTGAACACTCAGAATGTATATTAGAGCCACCACTGAATATTGCTACACCTCTCGTGACTAATGCTGTCGATATCCATAATCTTCCTCGTGTTTCTGGAGTAATCTCTTCCCCTGCCTCCTTTGGCTAGCTAACTTTTGCATTTTGCTTCTATTGCCTGAACTTTGTCCAGTCATATTTCCTCGATGCTTCTGAGTATCTTCAGTGTGAATGCACCTGAATGGAAGCCTAGTCTCTGCAGGTACTTAATCCTCTCTACATTTCCAGTATTGCACACTAGACAGGCATCACATGCAGCTATCTTCACAACAATTGAGGACACAAATACTGTTTTTGAACAGCACATGCATATAAGGTGATGGTAGCTCACATTTGTATTCTGTTTTCCCATGTACACATTTTTTCAGCAATTTAGGATTGGCTAGGCACCTGAAAGTTGGCAAATAATGTTTGTTGATGTATGGCTTTCCACTGGCTTCTGCCTGAAGATATTTGCACCACAATATGTTACAAAGGGAATGTTGAGGATTATCATCTGTGTAAAGTTCATGAAAGAATATTACCCACACAGATTGCTGCATTGTTTTCACACTATGGAAGTTATCCCTGATAGATTTTCCATAATATATTTGTAAAGTGTGAATTTCCTTGTCTGTCAGTCTGTTAACATCTCCCAGTGGCTTTCCATCTTCTAGTTTGTTGCCTTTCATTTCTTTCTTCAATCTGAGAAGTCTACCTCCCATTTGCTTCTGAACATGCTCCATACATTCCAGTTTTTCAATTTTACTTTGTGAGCCATAATGACTGCTCTGTAAAACAGTCTTAAAAGCACTGTAATCACCATCACCTAGGTCCTTCACATACCTAATACCATATTGTTCAACTGACCTTTGGAATATTAGATTCATTGCAACTGCTTCCATCCCACCACTTGACACCTGGTAATTCTTGCACTTTTTTGTGTTCCTGCTGCGACTTGTCTTCTTCACTGCCATCATTGTTCTTTCTAGTGTCACACCGAGAGCAATATTTGCTCATTACTTGGAAGTCTAAAATTTTCCCTGTGTACATGCTAATGACAGATGTTACACCATAAAGTAATGTGAGGTCGCTCTTCGTCCAGGTTCCATAACAAGAGATACACAGATCTGTCTTCACTACACAGTGTCCTTCTTCCCCTTCATTGTTAATATCTACACCTTCCTCAACAGCTGCTTTCAAGTCCCCCTTATACTCAACGTCAAGAGTACTGAGAAGTGTTCTGTTGTCATCATGGAATCTAGTCACTGGTGCAGGCATGTTCACTAAGCCACAAAGCAAATTTGTACCTTCTCTGCCTGCACTTAAGCATCTTCTAGCAGAACACAATCTTGTATTTGCCTCTTACATCTTCTCACAGAGAGCAAAAGTCTTGATCTAAACATCTTTCTTACAAACTTTACACAAAATATGTATATTACTTACAACGCCAATTCTGTCTGCAAGCATCATACAGTCCGAGGCCCTTTAACCCACAATTACCACATGCACATGAAACTTTTATCATATAGGCAAGTATTTCTAAGTCAATTAACCTAAATCCACTGGAAAACTTGTCTTTGGGGTGAAACTTTGCGAAGGTCCATCAGGGAAGCCTAAGATGGCGGAACTGCTGGATTGTGACTCAGTGTTTCATGTGATTTTTAAAAAAATTAAGTCATTGGGCTAGGGAGGTGGATGGGTAAAGATGAGTGATCAGTTTTTATTGTCAAAAATAATAACACATTCGAATCATACACACACAGGCATTGTCAGCATCTGCATGTGGGCAACCCACTATAAACTTTAGCTTTCTTTGGCAGTGGACACAGCATCATTAATTACTTTACTAATTTTTTTCTTTGATAAACTCAGTGACTTTGTTGAAATTTGTCCTTCATACTTAGGAGCAGCATCTGTAACACTGTTATTTAAATTCCTGTACCTTTTACACGTGAAATTTGACATTTCCTCACCCTTTTGAATATGTGTCCACTGTTACAACCCATTTTGAGCAAAACAGGTTGATACTTGGGTTGGAACATAAATAGTGGCAACTATTTATTCACAACTGATACAAAAGAATTACATGTTTGCACCTGTTACTGTCCTTCAAAGTAGTCACCAGCATTGTGTAGAACCTGTTGCCAGTGATGTGGAAGGTGTAGTATATCATTAGCAGAGCCTGTTCTGTTGATGGTGCGAATGGAGTGGTCTACTGCCTGTGAAATCTCTGGAACAGTTATGAAGCGAATGCCATGAAGTGGTTCCTTCATCTTTGGAATCAAATCAAAGTCACAAGGATTTAAGTCCAGGCACTATGGTGGATGGTACAGTACATCCCAGTCCCATCGACCAAACAGAGCAGCCACAGCTTGCACTGTATGTGTCCGCGCATTGTCATGCAAAATGATGGGTGGGTTGCACAGAAAGTGTTGCTGCTTCTTTTGCAAAGCTGGTCGCAGGTGATGCTCCAAAAAGGAACAGTAATACTGTTCATTGATGGTCTGCTGTCGAGGAACACAATGCATTAGGATAACATCATGACAGTCATACACGAGAATCGCCATAACTTTCACCATCCTGGGGCCCTGATGCAATTTCCACATTCGTGGCGACCCATAATGACATAATTCATTGGACTGGCTCATATGATGTGGCCCATGTCTCATCCAGTGTTACGATTCAGCATAAGGAAGCATCTCCTTCATGCTCATAGTGCTCCAAGAGTGTCTGAGCAGCGTCGTAATGCGTCCTTTTCTGCATTTCCGCCAATCCAAGCAGAACCCACCGTGATGCAATTTTTCGCATGCCCAGGTGTTCCTTCAGTCATATGTGCTAATCTGGTTTTGTGAGCAAGCTAATGGACGTATGGCATTGATCACTGTCCACTAACATGGCAACAGCATGCACTTCTTCTTCAGAGACGCTAGAATGACCTGCCCGATGCACGTCTGCCACAGTTTGCCGACCTTTGTAGATCATAGAAAGAGGGGGCGTGCAGGCACAGACACCCAAACAAACTTTTTTTAAACATTTTTCTGGTCAGAATTTGGTTAAGAAACTTTGCAATGTTATTCTTAAAGAATCAGTCTAAAAATTACGAAATAAAAAGTTTTGAATTTTTTTGGCAATTTTGCCCTACATTATCTACCCTTAAGATTTTTGTTTTTACTTTTTTTGTATGTCCATTGGCAGCACTGGAATTTTGCCTCCTGAAGATAAGACTCCTGTGTGGAGGATACAGAAGTAGGCATCCCTGGAATTGAGAAGCATCTGAAGGAATTGAAAACAAATAAGTTGTCAGATCTGGATGTAATCCCAATTACGTTTTACAGAGAGTACTCTATAGCATTGGCACTTGCACTTGTTGTAAATCTCTCACCCAGCACTGAAGTTACAAGTGACTGTAAAAAAGTGCAGGTGACCCCTGTTTATATAGATAAAAGAATGGACTCACAAAATTGCAGACCCATATCCCCAACATTGACATGGAGCAGAACCCTTGAACATTTTCTCAGTTTGAATACAATAAATTTCCTTGAGACAGAAAAGTTTCTGTCCACAGATCAGCATGGATGTAGAAAGTATTGCTTGTGCAAAACTCAGCTTGCCCTTTCGTCACTTGGAATTCTGTGAACCATGGATGAAGGGCAGTAGGCAGGGTCAATATTCCTAGATTTCCAGAAAGCGTTTGAGATGGTACCCCACTGCAGATTGTTAATGAAGGTCCAAGCTTTTGGAACAGGTTCCCAGCTGTGTGAGTGGCTCAAAAACTTCTTAACTAACAGAATTCAGCTGATAAAATAGCTCCATATTTAGCAATTATATAAAAACCACTTTCTCACAGAAAGATACGTACCTAAAGACTGGAAAATTGCTCAAGTCACACCAATACCCAAAAAGGGAAGTAGGAGTAATCCACTGAATTACAGGCCTATATTACTAACGTCAATTTGCAGTAGGGTTTTAGAACATATACTGTAATCGAACATTATGAAGTACCTCGAAGAAAATTATTTATTGACATATAGTCAGCACGGATTCAGAAAATATCATTCTTGTGAAACACAACTAGCTCTTTATACTCATGAAGTAATAAGTGCTATCGACAGGGGATGTCAAATTGACTCCATATTTTTAGATTTTCAGAAGGCTTTTGACACCGTTCCTCACAAGCATCTTCTAATCAAACTGCGTGCCTACGGAGTATCGCCACAGTTGTGCGACTGGATTCATGATTTCCTGTCAGAAAGGTCACAGTTCATAGTAACAGACAGAAAGTCATAGAGTTAAACAGAAGTAATATCTGGCATTCCCCAAGGAAGTGTTATAGGCCCTCTATTGTTCCTGATATATATTAACGACATAGGAGACAATCTGAATAGCTGTCTTAGATTGTTTGCAGATGATGCTGTCATTTACCATCTTGTAAAGTCATCAGATGATCAAGACGACTTGCAAAATGATTTAGATAAGATATCTGTATGGTGTGAAAAGTGGCAATTGACCCTGAACAAAGAAAAGTGCGAAGTTATTCATATGAGTACTAAAAGAAATCAGCTAAATTTTGATTACGTCACACAAATCTGAGGGCTGTAATTTCAACTAAATACTTAGGGATTACAATTACAAATAACCTAAATTGGAATGATCAAATAGATAATATTGAGGGTAGAGCAAACCAAAGACTGCGATTCATTGGCAGAACACTTAGAAGGTGCAACAGGTCTACCAGACTGCTTACACTACGCTTGTCCGCCCTATTCTGGAATACTGCTATGCAGTGTGGGATCCACATCAGGTGGGACTGACGGATGACATCAAAAAAGTACAAAGAAGGGCAGATCGTTTTGTATTATTGTGAAATAGGGGAGATAGTGTCACAGACATGATACGTGAATTGGAGTGGCAATCATTAAAACAAAGGCGTTTTTCATTGCGACGGGATCTTCCCATGAAATTTCAATCACCAGTTTTCTCCTCTGATTGCGAAAACAATCTGTTGGCACCCACCAACATAGGGAGAAATGATCATCACGATAAAATAAGAGAAATCAGAGCTCGCATGGAAAAATTTAAGTGCTCGTTTTTCCCGCGTGCCGTTTGAGAGTGGAACGGTAGAGAGACAGCAAGAAGGTGGTTCATTGAACCCTCTGCCAGGCTTTTTATTGTGAATAGCAGAGTTGTCATGTAGATGTAGATGTCCATGACACCAGGTATTCGTCAGAGACAAGGATATTGTCAGGAGTGCCCCAGGAAAATATGATAGATCTGACAGCTAGGGTGAGCAGCAATCTGTGACTGTTTGCTGATTACACTGTAGTATATGGAAAAATATGGTCACTGAATGACAGTAGAAGGATACAGGATGACTTAGACAGAATTTTTATTTGGTGTGATGAATGATAGGTTGCTCTAAATGTAGGAAAATATAAGTTAATGCAGATGAGTAGGAGTGGTGTGCTGCTCGACAAAGTGACATATTAAATTGAACAATCACATATACATGGTAGCTGGGGAGGCAAATGTTTGATTTCCATTTATTGGTAGAGTTTAGCTCATCTCTAGATGAGACCATGCAAAGAACACTTGTGCAACCCCTTCTTACGTATTCTTAGTGTTTAGGATCTCCATCATATTAGGTTAAAAAAAGCACTGAAGCAATTCAGAAGTGTTCCCAATAGATCTGATCAACATGTGAGAGTTTATGGAGATGCTTTGTGAAATCAAATGGGAATGTCTGCAGAGAAGACATGTTCTTTTCACAGGACACTATCGTGAAAATTTAAAGGATGGGCATTTGCAGCTGACCGCAGAATGATTTTACTGCTGACAATGTACTTTTCATGTAAGGACCACAAAGAGTAGATGAGAGAAATTAGGGCTTTTACGGAGGGATATAGACAGTCGTTTTCCCCTTGTTCTGCTATCAAGTGGAATAGGAAAGGAAATTATTAATCGCTTGCAGAGTATGCATGTAGACATAGATAACCTGGATAGGTGGGTTCTTATTGGTGTGTAACTCTTCAGTAAATTGTCTAAATTTGGCCAAGTTTGTTGGGAGCTCTCCATTCTCCCCAACTATGTGGTGCTTTCCTCAATTTTGAAGCAATAACAGTGCCCTTTCTTGTACCACCCTTACAAGTAATTAAACAATGTCAACCACTGTGTTCTAATGCATTTCCACAACCTGTTTAATTGTATTACCAAAGTTTTTACTCAGACTAGTCCTATTTAAGCATGCTGTAAGGCTTATACATGTTTTCAGGAGATCTGAGAAAACTGGTGCACCCTATTTTAAAATAATTTTCTTATTCTGAGTGAATAAAAAACTAATAATATGTGCAATACCTGTTAATGTCTAAACTTCTATAGCACAAGTCTGACAATT
Organism: Schistocerca nitens; assembly: GCF_023898315.1. NCBI lineage: Eukaryota > Metazoa > Arthropoda > Insecta > Orthoptera > Acrididae > Schistocerca > Schistocerca nitens. The sequence continues at coordinate 383,300,273 of NC_064618.1, forward strand.
ATTTGCAGCTTGATCTTTAGCATAAACAACTTGGATCTAAAGAGAGAGTCATAAAGCTTGGAGACTCCTGAGACATTTAAGTAATGATCCATCTATGACCACTGTAGACCATAACATTACAGCCAATAAAATAGCATGTCAGTTACTGCTGAACAGGAAGGCGACCCACAAATCCAAAAAACCAAAATTGCAAAGAGAAGAGCAAGAGGAGACCAATCTGCGTACAACATCATTCACCGTGGAACAATTAGATAAGACTATCAAACAAAGTAAGAATGGAAAATCAACTGTCTTAAATGATATATGAACACAGCAAATTAAGCATTTGGCATAACAACAAAGAAATGGATTTCGCAGATCTTTAATAATAGAGTGAGCAGATGTCAAATCCCAAAGATGTGCCAGAAGATCTGAGTAATAGTTTTGCTGAAACCTGGTAAAGAAGGGAACAACGCAAAGAATTTTAGACCAATTTCATTACTCTGCCATCTATACAGGCTGCTGGAAAATATGATCTTAAATCGTCTCCTACCTTAGTTGACCCCCTGCTAATACCTCAAGAACCTGGATTTCATCCTGGTAAAAGCTGCGCCATGTGGAGTGGTTGTGCGGTTAGAGGTGCCATGTCACTGAGTGCACGGCCCCTTCCGCTGGAGGTTCGAGTCCTCCCTCGGGCATGGGTTTGTGTGTTGTTCTTAGCATAAGTTAGGACAAGTTAGTTTAAGTAGTGTGTAAGTCTAGGGACTGATGTCCTCAGCAGTTTGGTCCCTTAGAAATTCACATATTTGAACATTTTTTAAAAGCTGCACTGGAAAATTGCTGAATCTTACATAGTTCACAGAAGATGGGTTTGTAGCTTGTAAGGTGATGGGTGGTATTTGTCAACTTATCAGTGGTCTATGACACTGTCAACCACCAGCTGCTACTACTCAAGGTATACAATATGACAAAGGATTTTAGCCTAACTAGGTCAGTTCTACAAAACTGCAGTTTCTTTGTTGACTTGCAAGGGCAGTGCAGTCAATACAGATTACAGAAAAATGGTCTTACCCAGGGAAGCATGTTGGCTCAAGTCCTATTCAACATATATACAAATGATGCTGATGACCTTGCTCTTGCCACTCAGAGCTCAGACTTTGAACCTGTGGAGAACATCCAAATTTTCCCCACAGCTAATGAGTCGAGGCCAGAAAGAACTTTGCCTCACAATCTGTGAAGAGCTTTTGGATTGAGCAAATGAGAATGGGATGTTCCTTGAGAGAACCATAACTGGTGATGAGACATGAGTCTGTGGTCATGATACTCAGACCAAGGTTTAGTCTCCACAATGGGTCAGGAGAGGTTCACAAAGACCAAAAAAGCTCGCCAGGTCAGGTCAAATGTCAAAGCCATGCTGATAGTTTTCTTTGACTTTGAGGGATTAGTTCCTGATGAATTTGTGCCACGCAGACAAATTGTTAATCAATGGACTATCGGAACATTTTGGGATGCCTGCGAGTAAATGTGAGAAGGAAATGTGGCAATACAATTCATGGCTATTGCATCACAATAATTCACCCACACATTCATCCCTGTTGGTGCATGACTATTGCACAAAAAACGAAATCACTGTGCTGCATCATCCTTCATACTCTCCTAACATGGCCCCTGCAGACTTTTTTTTTATTTCCAAGGTTGAAAACCCCATTGAAAGGATGCAGATTAGCAATGATAGACAAGATGAAAGAAAACTCACAGACAGTGCATCGCATGATCAAGTGAGAGGTCTAGCAAGACAGCTTCTGGAGGTGGAAACAATGCTGGGAGCAATGAATCAATTGTGGAGGAGAGTATTTTGAAGAAAACCATGCACAATAAGAAAACAGTAAGGGTAGAAAAATTTTGTGGGCAAAGTTCTGAATTTTTTGAACAGACCTCGTTTATGAACTTTTTCATCAGAGATGTTGTGGTTTGTCTCATGTCCGACTGTAAAGTTTCACCCAAGGTTGTCACCTCGTCAGATTTAATCCTCCATGATGTTGTCCATGTTGTGCAATCATCTGAAGTAGCATCATCACTGAAGAAGGCTTTTTTAAATAAAGAAACAGTAACAATCAGTGGTGAGCACTGAGTGTGTTCATAATTGGAGAAGAGCAATGTGTCATCCTCTCACTACAAGAAACAGTCATAGAGGGCAATTTGCTATGATGTAGATAGTAGTAATTACTAAGCATTTACAATGGTAGGTGCCCATGTCTCGAGGGATGTAGGCTGCTCTTATTCCTTTTCAGTGCAATTGGCATCAGTAATAGGCTGTCATTTCTCAGTGTTGTTTCCAGCAGAGTACTGAAGTAACCAAAACTTAGTAGCATCATGAAAATCATGTCCAGAGTGCTAAAGCAAGTGTAGCCAGTGTCACTGCTCGCTGAGCAACACAGTAGGCCATGCTTGCTCTAGGAAAGGACTCCTGCCTGCTGCATGTCTTGGCCATCCAATGTCAATGCTGTAATAATATGATGCCGCTGCATAGCATCTTTCCAGTATCCACAGCACTCACCTAAATTCCCAGCAAACTGATGACTATACTGGGAATCAATACCTGCCAAGTGAAGTTTCCGGCGTTGGCATAGGTGTCACTTATCAACTTGGACACATACTGACATCTGGGCTCCCTGTTATCCCAAGCTCCACAGTAGTACCTGACAACCAGTCGATTCCAGTCAAGCCAACTACCAGAATGTTCATGAAACATTTAACATTAGTCGTGGCTTCACCACTATCACCTAAAGTTTCTGAGCACAATGCATTTTCATTGTTTGGTTTCCAGATCTGTGATCAATTTAATTTGGTTCCAAGGTATGAACACATTATAACAAACGTATGGGCAGTTGTCCAAATCCATGCTGAGCTTTGTAAATTATTTTTTCACTCACCTGTGTCTAAAAACCATCATCCCAGTCACATTTCGTCCAGTGAGTGGGTGATTCCTGTGGTAGTTATTAAAAAAATGTAATAGGACAAAACACATACGTGGAAGCACCAAACTCAAAGTTCACACATACTCTAGTATAGGTCTATGTTCCATTTTGAGTTCTGAAAGATTGATGGCTAAATCACCCAGGGTTGAGTATTTCTCCTGTACTGGCTCAGCAGAGCATAGGGCCACTATTTCTCCTGTACTGACTCAGCAGATGCATATTTACAGTTGTCTGGAGGTGCAGACACAGAACAGATACTAGTATGCTCACTATATGTGAAGTACAAATACAACAGATTACAATATGGAGCCACAAAGGATCCCACAGTTTTCAAAAAACACTTATAGGAACTAATCCATGGGATACTAAAGTTAGTTGCACTTGGAAAATATTATAGTGATGGAGGCCATGTGGCAGAATCACTTGCAAAATCTAGAGGCTCCAATCAAATGATCACCATTGCTGACTTGATAAATGCCATTTCAGCTTACAAGGGAACATTCTCGAATGTCAGTAAACAATCCTGATGAAACTTGACGGGTGGGTAGAGGGCTCACAATAATGCAGTACATATTGTTTTGTTTGTGGCCAATTTTCCTTTTAAGGGGTAAAACACACCTGAAAAGGTAATTTGGCATATTAGGTTTTGAGAGGTATCTTCAAAACAACAATATATAAAAATGTTTCTCATACAAAAGCTGATGTGTAATTAACATTCTTGAAAACTGCATAAACAAATTTTGTAACAATTTGAAATTTTGCAAAATACCCCACCACAATTAATTTTGAAAAATGAAAACTTTTGTTACAACATAAATTAAAGGATCTTTCAAGCTACATACATCCACTAGTAATAAAGCTGCTCTCTGAAATACCATTTTTGGAAAATAAGCAATACACCCCCCACCCCCCACCCCCCATGAACCATGGACCTTGCTGCTGATGGGGAGGCTTGCATGCCTCAGCGATACAGATAGCCGTACGGTAGGTGCAACCACAACAGAGGGTTATCTGTTGAGAGGCCAGACAAATGTGTTATTCCTGAAGAGTGCCAGCAGCCTTTTCAGTAGTTGCAGGGTCAACGGTTTCGATGATTGACTGATCTGGCCTTGTAACACTAACCAAAACGGCCTTGCTGTGCTGGTACTGTGAACGGCTGAAAGCAAGGGGAAACTGCAGCCGTAATTTTTCCCAAGGGCATGCAGCTTTACTGTATGGTTAAATGATGACGGCGTCCTCTTGGGTAAAATATTCCGCAGGTAAAATAGTCCCCCAATCGGATCTCCGGGCGGGGACTACTCAAGAGGACATCGTTATCAGGAGAAAGAAAACTGGCGTTCTATGGATCGGAGCGTGGAATGTCAGATCCCTTAATCGGGCAGGTAGGTTAGAACATTTAAAAAGGGAAATGGATAGGTTAAAGTTAGATATAGTGGGACTTAGTGAAGTTCGGTAGCAGGAGGAACAAGACTTCTGGTCAGGTGAATACAGGGTTATGAATACAAAATCAAATAGAGGTAATGCAGGAATAGGTTTAATAATGAATAGGAAAATAGGAATGCGGGTAAGCTACTACAAACAGCATACTGAACGCATTATTGTGGCCAAGATAGACACAAAACCCATGCCTACTACAGTAGTACAAGTTTATATGCCAACTAGCTTTGCAGATGACAAAGAAATTGATGAAATATATGATGAGATAAAAGAAATTATTCAGTTAGTGAAGGGAGGCGAAAATTTAATAGTCATGGGTGACTGGAATTTGATAGTAGGGAAAGGAAGAGAAGGAAATGTAGTAGGTGAATATGGATTGGGGGTAAGAAATGAAAGAGGAAGCCGCCTGATAGAAATTTGCACAGAGCATACTTAATCATAGCTAACACTTGGTTCAAGAATCATAAAAGAAGGTTGTATACATGGAAGAAGCCTGGAGATGCTGACAGGTTTCAGATAGATTATATAATGGTAAGGCAGAGATTTAGGAACCAGGTCTTAAATTTGAGGCCTTTTCCAGGGGCAGATGTGGACTCTGATCACAATCTATTGGTTATGAACTGTAGATTAAAACTGAAGAAACTGTAAACAGGTGGGAATTTGAGGAGATGGGACCTGGATAAACTGAAAGAACCAGAGGTTGTAGAGAGTTTCAGGGAGAGCATAAGGGAACAATTGACAGGAACGGGGGAAAGAAATACAGTAGAAGAAGAATGGGTAGCTCTGAGGGATGAAGTAGTGAAGGCAGCAGAGGATCAAGTAGGTAAAAAGACGAGGGCTAGTAGAAATCCTTGGGTAACAGAAGATATACTGAATTTAATTGATGAAAGGAGAAAATATAAAAATGCAGTAAATGAAGCAGGCAAAAAGGAATACAAACGTCTCAAAAATGAGATCGACAGGAAGTGCAAAATGGCTAAGCAGGGATGGCTAGAGGACAAATGTAAGGATGTAGAGGCTTATCTCACTAGGGGTAAGATAGATACAGCCTACAGGAAAATTAAAGAAACCTTTGGAGAAAAGAGAACCACTTGTATGAATATCAAGAGCTCAGATGGAAACCCAGTTCTAACCAAAGAAGGGAAAGCAGAAAGATGGAAAGAGTATATAGAGGGTCTATACAAGGGCGATGTTCTTAAGGACAATATTATGGAGATGGAAGAGGATGTAGATGAAGATGTAATGGGAGATATGATACTGCGTGAAGAGTTTGACAGAGCACTGAAAGACCTAAGTTGAAACAAGGCCCTGGGAGTAGACAACATTCCATTAGAACTACTGACAGCCCTGAAATAACTCTACCATCTGATGAGCAAGATGTATGAGACAGGCGAAATACCCTCAGACTTCAAAAAGAATATAATAATTCCGATCCCAAAGAAAGCAGGTGTTGACAGATGTGAAAATTACCTAACTATCCATTTAATAAGCCACTGCTGCAAAATACTAACACGAATTCTTTACAGACGAATGGAAAAACTGGTAGAAGCTGACCTCAGGGAAGATCAGTTTGGATTCTGTAGAAATGTTGGAACACGTGAGGCAATACTGACCCTACGATTTATCTTAGAAAATAGATTAAGGAAAGGCAAACCTATGTTTCTAGCATTTGGAGACTTACAGAAAGCTTTTGACAATGTTGACTGGAATACTCTCTTTCAAATTCTGAAGGTGGCAGGGGTAAAATACAGGGAGCGAAAGGCTATTTACAATTTGTACAGAAACCAGATGGCAGGTATAAGACTCGAGGGACATAAAAGGGAAGCAGTGGTTGGGAAGGGAGTGAGACAGGGTTCTAGGCTCTCCCCGATGTTATTCAATCTGTATATTGAGCAAGCAGTAAAGAAAACAAAAGAAAAATTTGGAGTAGGAATTAAAATCCATGGAGAAGAAATAGAAACTTTGAGGTTCGCTGATGACATTGTAATTCTGTCAGAGACAGCAAAGGACCTGGAAGAGCAGCTGAACGGAATGGACAGTGTCTTGAAAGGAGGATATAAGATGAACATCAACAAAAGCAAAACGAGAATAATGGAATGTAGTCAAATTAAATTGGGTGATGCTGCGGGAATCAGATGAGGAAATGAGACGCTTAAAGTAGTAAATGAGTATTGCTATTTGGGGAGCAAAATAACTGATGATGGTCGAAGTAGAGAGGATATAAAGTGTAGACTGGCAATGGCAAGGAAAGCATTTCTGAAGAAGATAAATTTGTGAACACTGAGTATAGATTTAAGTGTCAGGAAGTCGTTTCTGAAAGTATTTGTATGGAGTGTAGCCATGTATGGAAGTGAAACATGGACAATAAATAGTTTAGACAAGAAGAGAATAGAAGCTTTCGAAATGTGGTGCTACAGAAGAATGCTGAAGATTAGATGGGTAGATCATATAACTAATGAGGAGGTACTGAATAGAATTGGAGAGAAGAGAAATTTGTGGCACAACTTGACTAGAAGAAGGGATCGGTTGGTAGGGCGTATTCTGAGGCATCAAGGGATCACCAATTTAGTATTGGAGGGCAGCGTGGAGGGTAAAAATCGCAGAGGGAGACCAAGAGATGAATACACTAAACAGATTCAGAAGGATGTAGGTTGCAGTAGTTACTGGGAGATGAAGAAGCTTGCACAGGATAGAGTAGCCTGGAGAGCTGCATCAAACGAGTCTCTGGACTGAAGACCACAACAACAACAACAAAAACAATAACAACAAGCAATACACAATGTGCTGTCCAAGTATTTTCAACATACCTAATTAAAATATCTAAACATTCATTATTAGTTTCATTATTTTTTTACTTATTTTTGTTTAATGTTTTAGATTGTTACCGCATTTTATGTTTTAACCTTTTTTGTTGAGCGTTTCACAAACATGTATTTTGTTAATGGAAAATAATAAGTAACTCATAATAATGACACAAAATCATTAGAATAATGATAATCTATAAATAAGTGTTTACAACATAAAGTTTTCATACACCATGTACATAAAATGAACAAAATATCTTCGCATAATATACATGACAGGCAACACAATATAATACAAAATTCAGCAGGATTTCAAAATGTTGCAGGTGATCCTCTAAATATCCTGATTTGTGTCAGAGATATTTCAGTAGATTGATAAGCCATTGTGAGGAGAATTGATTATGTACTAGTGACTGCAGCTGGATTACATTATTTCTCAAGTGGAGATTGATATCATAATCATTCAATTGAACTAGATCTGAAAATCTTCTCACAATGTTCTTGCAACTTTCAAAGCTGTTTACGTATCACATCTATACCTGTGCTGTCGAGTCCTTTGGGACCACCAGATTAACAAGTTCCTTGCCCCAGGTATGATGGTCAAAATGGTTTTTCCACACAGATCACCCAGCGTTTCATAGTTGTAAAGAAATCTAATAGTGAGTTTGGACCAAGAATTTGAAATCTCTTTTTGAAGCCCCAAATGTTGAAAGATGTTTTCATCCCCAGTGACAGAGAAAAATCTGTATTGTTGTTAGATTCTCTGGGCTGACAGTGTGAAAGAACTGCACAAAGCATCGTACCTGAGGCCGGGGAACTTGTTCATCTGGTGATCCCAAAGGGCTTGATTGCACAGGTATTGTCATGAGATGTATACAGTTTTTGATGTTGGATGAACTTCGTGAGAAAATTTTCAGGTCTAGTTCTGTTGAATGATTATGATATGAATCTCCACTTGAGATACAATATAATGAAGCTGCAGTCACTAGTACATAATCAATTCTCTTTGCCAAGGCTTACCAATAAACTGAAATATGCCTGATACAAATTGGGATACTTAGAGGGTCATCTCTGATGATTTGAAATCATGCTGAATCTTGTTTTATATTGTGTTCTCTGTCATGTATATTACATGAAGAAATTTCATTCATTTTATGCACATAGTGTAAGAAAACTGTTTTCTGTATTTCTTTACAGATTATCATTATTTTCAATTAACAAAATTCACCTGTGTGAAATGGTCAACAAAAAAGTGTAAAACATAATATAACAATTTAAAACATGAAACAAATATAAGTAAAATAAATAAGTAGACTAACAATGAACGTTCAGATATTTTAGTTGGGTATGTTGAAAATACTCAGACAGCATATTGTAAACAGCTTATTTTCCAAAAATCGTATTTCAGAAACCAGCTTTATTACAAATCAGTGTGCTTAGCTTGAAAGATTTTTTAATATGTGTTGAAACAAAAGTTTTCATTTTTCAAAATTAATTAATGGTGATGGGGCATTCTGCAAAATTTCAAATTATTACAAAACTCGATTATACAGTTTTCAAGAATGTTAATTACATATCAACTTTTATATGAGAAATGAATATAATAGAAAGAAACATTCCACATGGGAAAAATATATTAAAAAAAGATGCTGTGACTTACCAAACGAGAAAGTGGTGGTAGATAGACACAATAAAAAACACACAAATACACACACAAATTTCAAGCTTTCACAACCCACAGTTGCTTCATCAGGAGAGAGGGAAGGAGAGGGAAAGACGAAAGGATGTGGGGTTTAAGGGAGAGGGTAAGGAGTCATTCCAATCCCGGGAGCGGAAAGACTTACCTTAGGGGGAAAAAGGGACAGGTATACATTCGCACACACACACATATCCATCCGCACATATACAGACACAAGCAGACATATTCAAAGCCTTCTTGGTTACCCAGGCCTGCCAACCCAAAGTTTGGTACAGATTTATTGATGACACCTTCATGATCTGGACTCACAGTGAAGAACAACTCCAGAATTTCCTCTCCAACCTCAACTCCTTTGGTTCCATCAGATTCACCTGGTCCTACTCCAAATCCCATGTCACTTTCCTTGACGTTGACCTCCATCTGTGCAATGGCCAGCTTCACACATGTGTAAACATATGTCTGCTTGTGTCTGTATATGTGCGGATGGATATGTGTGTGTGTGCGAATGTATACCTGTCCCTTTTTCCCCCTAAGGTAAGTCTTTCCGCTCCCGGGATTGGAATGACTCCTTACCCTCTCCCTTAAAACCCACATCCTTTCGTCTTTCCCTCTCCTTCCCTCTTTCCTGATGAAGCAACCATGGGTTGCGAAAGCTTGAAATTTGTGTGTGTGTTTTTTATAGTGTCTATCTACCAGCGCTTTCTCGTTTGGTAAGTCACAGCATTTTTTTTTTTAATATATTTATATGAGAATCATTTTTTATGTATCATTGTTTCAAAGATATTCGCTCTAAACCTAATATGGCAAATTACTTTTCTATATTTATTGTACCCCTTAAAAGTAAAACTGAGAACAAACAAACAAATGTGTATTGCATTATTTTGCTCCCTCTACACATCTTCTCAGTTTCATCAACATTGTTTATTGACGCTTGGGAATGTTCTCTTGTTAGCATTAAGTATTTAGGTATCTTGGCACCTTTCTTATGCATCCGATTCAGTGGTTAGAAAGTGATAATGACTACAGGAATAAATTAGCCATAATATGCAGCATTGGTCCCCAAAAATTTGAATGAACTTATTTCACTTCATGATAATGCTGCATATTATGTCTCATTTATTCCTGAAGTCATTATCACTGTCCAACCACTGAATTGGCTGCATAAGAAAGGTGCCAATTTTCAATGGTCTTTGGCCTGCCAGAAGGCATTTAAATAACTGAAGCAGCATCTCAAATCTGTTACATTCCTGGTTACATTTACATGTGCCAAAAGTCTCATGTTTGTTATGGATGAGTCACAATGTGGCACTGGTGTGCTTCTGTCCCACAAAAATGCTGGCAGCACAGGCTAACCAATCTTATATTCCTCTAAACATTATTGGCAATGCTACACACACAAATTTATAAGTAGGAAAGGGCATTATTTATGGAATTAACAAATTTCATTTGTAGATGTAAGGTGTGAAATTTCACTTAATTGTGGGCCATAAGCCCCTGATTCCAGAAGGAAGCCTCTGGTCCAAGCTTCCTGGAAAGATGGCACAATATTTGCAGTGATGAGTTCTGTGTCCTCCTGCCTGACCATGGGCCAAGATACATATTTCAATCAGCAGGAAGTAGTATGCTTTCATATTGATGACCATATGTGCTGTGTGTTGTGCCAATTCCCCATCATTTCACAAAAGGTAATCCAATCCAAACAACAAGATCTGATGTCTCAGTAGATATTGTGATTGTCACAATATTGGTGGCCAAAGTTCCTGTTTACAATAGAATACCCTCACTTCTGCACATAATTTTCCTTGTGCCATCACTTGACTGCTACATCTTACTACTCTTGACTATAGAAGAAGAGAACAGGAGGTCAGTCTGCCCATGCTCTAGCTCAGTATCCTCTAGTAGCTCCACTGCACTTGGTGACATGCCACATGACAGCACATTACATTTACTTAGCACACACAGGCAATGACATTGTGCAACTGATCAGTACTAGTGACACCTGTGGCCAGAATCAGTTAACACCCATGTACCACTACTCCCCATGGTCTAAGCCAGAGCACCCCTGGGAATGGGAGCACACAGACCACACCACATCAGTCCTGTGAACAATGTGGCTGTTGGCTGTGGATGCAGTCTCCAATTTTCAGTATGTGGCTCAGATTTCACCAACTACAATTTATGATCTGCGTCCTCTCCTGTATTTTTACTATTGGAGGAGCCCCACAATCTTAGTGTGGGACAATGGTCCTCAGATCTTGTCATTTTGTCAGGATAACAGTATTCAGCACATGGCCATCGCACCATTCCACTTGGCAACCAATTCCACAAAGGAGCAATTGATCAAAGCATTATTCAGAATAAGACGATATGGGCAACAATGGCCAAGGAAGACTGATAAGCTTCCTCATCACCTATTGGTCCACACTGGTCAGCGGATGCAATCGACATAGCTACTACATGTTTGCAGGCACCACATGCTGCTCAGTCTCTTGCGTCCAGCCCACTGGGCCTAGAACACCCCTGTCCACCAGCCCATATTATTGTGTGGGTTTCTATGCTGGGGCCCCATATATGACCGTATCCCTGGGTGAACATAGAGTGACATAGTCAGAAACAGTGTTCAAAATCATTGCTGACCACTACCACCTGTTTCACCACTGGAATCATATGTGGCCACACCAATGCAAGGAACATACACCGCTGACGAACTGGAATGTAGCACATGTCCAGCAACTGGCTATGACTACTGCCATCTATTCCTCAATGTAACATCTGGGATAGTACATTCCCTTCGATACTACCCTCCACCCCATACTGATATGACCTTTGTTCAAGTCACTGTTATGCAGCATGGTGTCATGTGGAGGCCCCCTATCGAGGTGGAATATTGTCCTCTGAGCTCTTTTCAGCAGATTCAACCTGAGCTTCCCCTGATATCCTCCTGGTTGGGATGGTGCCACTTCTCCTCCCCATTTGTTGCCAGTCCAGGAATTACTGGCCCTAAGTATCACATAACCATTTGAGTACCAGTGATTTCTGACTGAAACAATCATTTTATTAATATTTTTCAGTGCCTTTCATGGGAATCAACAATGCTATCGCAAGCGAGAGACATTTAGTGGCGCACTGAGGTATTTCTACAAATGTAGTGCATTATAACAGTTTATTACAGTGTTCAAAGCAATAGTCAGTGTGGAGATCGTGCTACGTGATTGTAGGAGCTTATGACATGTCTTTCTTTTATAGAGATAGTGCTGAGGTGGTCGCTGACAGTGAAAGTAAGTATATCTAAAGTTATTGTAAAGTAAAAATGAGTTTGTACAACTGCTGTTATGAGTGGTTTCGAAATGATGCCATTGGAGCAGTATGTGCATTTGATATAAATTTATTAAATTTTAGGCTCATTTTTGGTCATTATTTAGCACTATAAATTGTTTTAGGAATTATGAGTTCATGGAAGTTTCAAGATGTGAGATTGCGTCTAGAAAAAATGAGAAACTGCAAATACAGGGTTATTCAAAATTTTTCAAAACTTCATATTTATTCAAGTACAAATCCAAAATGAACAAGCTTCATACCAATGAAAAGAGGAAGTTTTTTTCATAATGCTTGATATCAGTTTAATCAATTTAATAATTTGTAATTAATTAGTTTCTAATAATTATTTAATAATTAGAAATGTGATAAATGTTCAATTTGGGCAATGTTGGCTGCACAGCAAACATCGACACAGTAGCCAAACTCATCCCACACACGCAAAAGCGTATCTGCTGTTACTGAGTGCATGTCAGAGTGATCTGGTTCAGCAGATCATTCACAATGGTTGGTAGTGATCGGATGTAAACTGCTTCCTTCACATAATCCCATAAGAAATAGTCGCAGGGTGTGCGATCAGGAGATATCAGTGGCCAGAAGTGCAGAGCTGGGTCCTCAACTCATCTGCAACCGATCCAGCACTGAGGAAGGGAGTTATTCAAAACGTATTTTACATCATGGTGCCAATGGGGCGGATCTACATCCTGTTGGAAAATGAAGTCCTGGGAATCTTCCATAACTTGAGGGAATAGCCATTGTTCCAACATATCCAGGTACATGATTCCTGTTACAGTTCTTTCCACAAAGAAAATGGTCCATAAACCTTTGTAGGAGATACAGAACAGAATACGTTGATCTGTGGTAAGTCTCTTTTGTGTTGCAATAGTCAATGTGATTTTCCAAACCCCATATGCGAACATTGTGTCTGTTGTGAATGTTTAATCAAGAATATTTTGAACAGACTGACAGTGTCGCCATGGGTAGCCCCCTCTCTCCTTTGGTCGCCAACCTTTTTATGGAGGATTTTGAAGACAGAGCGCTTGAATCAGCTGCCCTGAAGCCAACAGTTTTTTGGCGGTATGTGGATGACACTTTCATAGTGTGGCCTCATGGAGAAGATAAATTAATGGAGTTTCTACATCACATCAACTCCATTCATAGCAACATCCTGTTCACCATGGAAATAGAGAAAGATGGTTGTTTGCCTTTCTTGGATGTCCTGGTTCGAAGAAAGAATGATGGTTCTCTAGGGCATTCAGTTTACTGGAAACCCACTCATACTGATTTGTACCTGCAAGCATCGAGTTGCCATCACCCATCGCAAACCATGAGTTTGCTTAAAACGCTTGTTCATAGAGCTCATACTGTCTCAGATCTAGATAGCTTACCTCAAGAACTCGCCCATCTAAAGACAGTATTCAGCGAAAATGGGTATTCCATCCGGCAGATTAACAGGGCACTAACAGTTAAAACTAAGAAGCAGGAAGTGAATAAAGAGGAGAACATGCCAGAACAATCTTTAGCTTTTCTTCCTTTCGTTGGCAACACTTCGTTTAAAATAGCGAGAATCCTCCGAAAATTTCAGGTAAAAGTGGTTTTCCGCCCACCATCGAAGATTGCGGACCTTGTGGGATCAGTTAAGGACAATCTGTTACTACGAAAGGCTGGAATTTACAAGATACCGTGCCAATGTGGTATGGCTTACATAGGTCAAACCACACGCACCGTGAAAGAACGCTGCTCTGAACATCAACGTTACACCCGCCTTTTGCAGCCAAGCAAGTCCGCTATTGCTGAACATTGTATTTCTACTGGACATTCAATGGAGTATGAGAAAACAATGATTTTGTCTACAGCAACGTCTTTCTGGGACTCCATTATTAAAGAATCCGTAGAAATACGACTGGCGGAAAATCTGTTAAACCGTGACAGCGGCTACCAGCTGGACAGTGCATGGAATCCCATCATCTCCTCGATTTGCTCAAATCGAAGATGACAGAGTGCGTCGATGGCCGTGGCAAACAGCAACGCAGAGGGCGACTGAGTTCCGCTATTCCACCAGCGAGGGCGCTGCCGGCGGGCAGTGTTGATTCAACTATCAAGTTTTCGACGCATGCGCAGAATAGTTACAGTACGCTATGTATTGCGGAGCGGAGAACTTTATCGCCAGTCTGCGACGGCTCACCTGAAGATGACTGGCAGGTGCCCAGTTGAAATATCGTGCGAAGTATTGAACGACGACCGGCTGCAAGCCCGAAATTTGTTTGAACATTGTGTCTGTTGACTCTTTCACTAAGGTGGAACATCGCTTCATCGCTAAAAATTACATGCTGTACAAATGCGTCATCCTTTATCTTTGCTAGCATATAACCACAAAATATGAGACACTTCTCTTTGTCATTGGGGTTGAGAACTTTCCATACAGTTGGTTGGGATATTCCAAGTTCTCGACTGGCTCTATTGGTAGACTTACTGAGACTGCACACAAATTTCTTGAATCTGTTGGACATCATCCTCAGACACACATGGTTGACCTGTGCTTCTTCCTTTGCACACACTCCCAGGCTGTTTAAATTGCTTAAACCAATGGCTAATACTTTTGTGAGTTGGTGGTTGAATAACGAATTTGGTACGAAATGTCCTCTGCACTGCAATTTGCGACTCACTTTTCGCAAGCTCAAGAATGCAGAAAACTTTGTGCTCCACAGTCGCCATCCCACAACAGACAGTGAAACAGAATGACAGCCTTATTGCCATGCGAACTCTACTGGCTGCCTCTGAAACCATCACTGCCCGCCTGCCGAAAACTTTGAAACTTCCTCTTTTCATTGGTACAAAGCTTGTTCATTCTGGATTCGAACTTGAATACATATTAATTTTTGAAAATGGGTCCATTATTTACACTACTGGCCATTAAAATTGCTACACCAAGAAGAAATGCAGATGATAAATGGGTATTCATTGGACAAATATATTATACTAGAACTGACATATGAATACATTTTCACGCAATTTGGGCGCATAGATCCTGAGAAATCAGTTCCCAGAACAACCACCTCTGGCCGTAATAACGGCCTTGATACGCCTGGGCACTGAGTCAAACAGAGCTTGGATGGTGTGTACAGGTACAGTTGCCCACGCAGCTTCAACACGACACCGCAGTTCGTAAAGAGTAGTGACTGGCATATTGTGGCGAGCCAGTTGCTCGGCCACCATTGACCAGACATTTTCAATTGGTGAGAGATTTGTAGAATGTGCTGACCAGGGCAGCAGTCAAACATTTTCTGTATCCAGAAAGGCCTGTACAGGACCTGCAACACGCGGTCATGAATTATCCTGCTGAAATGTAGGGTTTTGCAGGGACTGAATGAAGGGTAGAGCCATGGGTCGTAACACATCTGAAATGTAACGTCCACTGTTCAAAGTGCCGTCAATGCGAACAAGAGTTGACTGAGACGTGTAACGAATGACACCCCATACCATAACGCCAGATGATATGCCAGTATGGCAATGGCGAATACATGCTTCCAATGTGTGTTCACTGCAATGTCGCCAAACATGGATGCGACCATCATGATGCTGTAAACAGAACCTGGATTCATCCAAAAAAATGACGTTTTGCCATTCGTGCACCCAGGTTCGTCGTTGAGTACGCCATCGCAGGCACTCCTGTCAGTGATGTAGCATCAAGGGTAACCGCAGCCATGGTCTCCGAGCTGATAGTCCATGCTGCTGCAAACGTCATTGAACTGTTTGTGCAGATGGTTGTTGTCTTGCAAACGTAACCCATCTATTGACTCAGGGATCGAGACGTGGCTGCACGATCCGTTACAGCCATGCAGATAAGATGCCTGACGGCATTCCGTATTACCCTCCCGAACCCACCGATTCCATATTCTGCTAACAGTCATTGTATCTCAGCCAACATGAGCAGCAATGTCACAATACGATAAACCGCAATCGCAATAGGCTACAATCCGACCTTTATCAAAGTCGGAAATGTGATGGTACGCATTTCTCCTCCTTACACGAGGCATCACAACAACGTTTCACCTGGCAACACCGGTCAACTGCTGTTTGTGTGTGAGCAATCGGTTGGAAACTTTCCTCATGTCAGCACGTTGTAGGTGTCGCCAATCTTGTGTGAATGCTCTGAAAAGTTAATTATTTGCATATCACAGCATCTTCTTCCTGTCGGTTAAATTTTGCATCTGTAGCACGTCATCTTCATGGTGTAGCAATTTTAAGGGTCAGTAGTGTAGAATAACGCTGTATATCTCATGAAATGATGAGCAGTTGAAAACTGCATGTCATAGTGGTTCCAAAGTGAAACAGCCACTTTAAAACAATTTACTGTTTACTTTTTTCTCAAATTTCTTATCATATTTGTTGGTTATCATGATGATAAAAGTCAATTTTGTGATTTTTTTGTATATATATTGTTGGTTCTCAAAGGATTAAAGGGCGGATGTGTCTTGTATTCCCACAGCTCTGGATAGTGATATAAATGTGCAGTCTGTGGATGGCAAAATACGGTACAATAATAATAATTTCATGTTTCCAGAATAAGATTTTCATCTGCAGCGGAGTGTGTGCTTATATGAAACTTCCTGGCAGATTAAAACTGTGTGCCAGACCGAGACCCGAACTTGGGACCTTTGCCTTTTGCAGGCAAGAGCTTCTGTGAAGTTTTGAAGGTATGAGATGAGGTACTGGCAGAAGGAGAGCTGCAAGGACGGGTCATGAGTCATGCTTGGGTAGTTCAGCTGGTACAGCTCTTGCCCACAAAAGGCAAAGGACCCGAGTTCGAGTCTCGGTCCAGCACACAGTTTTAATATGCCAGGAAGTTTCAAAATTTCATGTAATAATAATAATTTCATGTGTCTAAACTGTCTGTTGCAAGTTTACTGTATGTCATTTTGCCTACTTGCGTGTCCCTAAGCACCCCAGGAATCCTGCTGGGGAAAGGAAAAATACAGTTTAATGTGAAATCTGAACCACATGTAGTTACTGGGGAATCTCCACTTCAGTGAGAATACAGGATAGGTTAAAGATGTACTGAGAAATTTTCGTGGACCAATCAGAATTCCGTCCTGTGACATTTCAGTTTCCAGGCAAGTGCTTTACCAATAGACCATCAGGTCAAGCCATATCATCGTAAACTAACACTAGTAGCAACCATTCCACCTACCAGAGTGATATTAATATGGGCTTGATAGTCATTCTATTCACTGATTAGATTAGATTAGATTAGTTTTTCGTTCCATAGATCCATGCTGAGGAGATCCTTGTGGATGTGGAACATGTATTTGTTTTGTTTGTTTTTTAAGCTGAAATATCAATACTAATAGTGTGAGTATATACAATACATTATTTTTTTAAAAGCTGAAATAATAATACTAATAGTATGAGTATATACAACACATCATTTGTTTCTATTAAAAAATTTGTCAATGGAGTAGAAGGATTTGGCCCCTAGTAAGTCTTTCAGGCTCCTTTTAAACTGATCTTAATTGTAACTAAATTTTTTATGTTTGCTGGCAAATTATTGAAGATGAGTGTTCCTGAGTAGTGGACCCGTTTTTGAACTAAAGTAAGTGCTTTTAAGTCCTTGTGCAGATCATTTTTGTTCCTGGTATTGTATGTATGAACTGAGCTGTTTGTTGGAACAGGATGTCCGTGAATTTACTCCACAAATAATACGTATTACATGCTTTTGGACTCTGAAAACTTTTGTTTGACTTGAAGAGTTACCCCAAAATATTATACCATATGACATTATCGAATGAAAGTAAGCAAAGTATGCAAGGTTTTTCATTTTTATGTCACCTATGTCTGCTAACACGAATTGCAAATACAGATTTGTTAAGGCGTTTCTGCAGTTATGTGGTGTGCTCCTCCCAACTGAATTTATTATCAAGTTGTAATCCCAGGAATTTAAGACTGTCAACCTCTTCTATCTGCTCTTCTTCATACTTTATGCATATGCTGGGTGGAAACCTCTTACAGGTTCTGAATTGCATATAGTGAGTCTTTTTGAAGTTTAATGTCAGTGAGATGGCTTTAAACAATTCATTAATATCCATGAAAATATCATTAGCAGATCTTTCTAGAACTACACTCAACATACTATTTATTGCAATACTTGTGTCATCTGCAAACAAAACGAACTCTGCTTCTGACAGTGTAACTGAGGAGAGATCATTAATGTACACAAGAAAAGGCCCTAAGATTGATCCTTGTGGGACACCACATGTAATTTCTTCCCATTCTGAAGATGACTTAATTCACTAGTCCCTTGCACTGACACCCTTTGTTTCCTGTTAGTGAGGTATGACTTGAACCATTTTGCAGCACTGCCTGTGACACCATCGAATTCTAATTTATTTAAAAGGATGTTGTGGTTCACACAACCAAATGCCTTTGACAAATCACAGAAAATACCTGCTGCTTGTAATTTGTTATTTAATGAATTAACTACATTTTCACTGTAGGTGTAAATAGCCTTCTCGATATCTGAACCCTTCAGAAATTCAAACTGTGTTCTTGATAGTATGTTATTTGTGATCAGATGGTTGAGAAGCTGCCTGTACATTACTTTTTCTAAAATTTTTGAGAATGCTAGCGAAGGTGAAATCGGTCTGCAGTTTGATGGTATCTCTTTATCCCCTTTCTTGAATAGAGGCTTAACATCTGCATATTTTAGCCAGTCAGGAAATGCCCCAGTAACACAAGTAACTTAGAATTGTACTAAACTCACAAGAACATGCCTTAATTAACTTTGTTGATATTTCATCGTAACCACTAGAATGCTTTGTTTTTAAAGATTTTATTATGGAAGTTATTTCTTTTGGTGAAGTGAGTGACATTTTCATGTACCTGAAGCTATTTGTAAAGGCTAGTTTCAGATATTCAAGGGCATTATTTACTGATTCTGTCAATGCTATTCTATCAGTAATGGATATAAAGCACTTGTTAAATAGATTTGCCACACTATACCCATCGGTTACTAATGTGTCATCTACCCTTAATGCTATTTGCTCCTGTTCCTTTCTGGTTCTACCAGTCTCATCTTTCACTATATCCCATATTGTTACTGAGACCACGGCAGACAAGTGACTGAGTGAAGTTACTACTGTTAAATACGTGAGCACTGAGCCGATCATGCCCCATTGCTGCCATTTATGAAGCCTAACTGTCTGCTGATAACAGTACTGTTGTGTATTTGTATTTTGCATTGGTTATTAATGGTGCATTTACATTAGCTCATGACAACCTTGGCATTCTCACACTTTCAAAGAAAGTTTGACTTCTGCTGCTCTGGGATCTGAGTGACCTGCCTCTCAATTTCTAACCTTCTTCAACTTTCTCTCCTCCTTGAGGAAAGAAGTGATAATTCTGAATGCTAATATTTGTTTTGACAACCTTTAAATTTTTCCATTCACAGTAATGGAATTTTGCCTCCTGAGGCTAAGTGATGGAGATATAGTGAAATCCCAGTTTTTTTCTCTTTGACACTAGGAAGGAGGGGTGTACTGGCATGGCGGCTCAGGTCACAAGTTGCGCCTGAGTAGTTCAGCCAGTAAGAATACTGTACACAAAAGGCAAGGCCTAGGTTCAAGTCCCAGTCCGGTACACTGGAAGCTTCAAAACAGCACTCAACCTGGTGTAGTGTGGAATGTTTATTCGTAGTCTCCTTGTGTTTGGTATAAAAATTGTAAATGTAATGCACTCGTATTTGCTTGTTAATTAGTGGATGCATTGTTTGATGAAACTGTTAGGAAATAATCATTCGATCCAATGCCAATATTTCTTACACAAATATTGTATAAGAAACCAGCTTCATTTGCTGCACTGGGTTTATGCTTTTTGCTCCCTTTTTTCACCTGGAGTGTTTTGCTTCTTGTGTATAGTATGTGTATTTCATATTTTTTTAAAAATATAGTAGTAGTTTATAGAATTTGACACATTACTCTCTTAGTCAACATACTTAAGACCTGAAAATAGCTCAAGGGAACTGAAACTGGTTTAACTGTAGAAATATGATACATTAGAGATGGACAATGAAATTTGTTGTACAACCATTGATTGCAGATTTTCTCCAAAAAAGACAATATCAAATTTGCATCTCAAAACATTTTCATATTCTCGGTTTCAGCCAAGACACCTTCAACTTTCCTAGAACACTATTTTTCTTTCTTTAAACTCCTAGTACATTCTATGTAGCCAGTAACACAATTTCCATACAAAGTTTTACTATCAAAAGTACTCTAAAGTATTCTGAGGCAACTGACTGATCTTGAGCTGTGGAAATCTTTTTTTCCAATGTTGAAGAGCAGGCACAATGGATTGGCTCCTTTCCTGATGACAGTAATACCATGGGTTGCTGCTTCCTACTCGGATTGCATTCAATGGGCTAAGGGCTGTCTTTATATTACAGGAAAATTAAAGAGAAATGCGGAAACCCAAATACTTATGACTACCAGTGGTTGTTTCCAAATTATAATCCTTCTAATTGTACCACATCCAAATTTGTTCAATATTTCTGTTCTAGAAGAAGAGATCTCATCAGTGCAGTTTCTATTGGTCTCTCTCTCTATGTATGATAAAGCAAGAGATCAGTGTCCCAGCAATTCTTTTGTGGTATAACAGTAATGTTTTTATCATATTCTCCTGCTGCAATGACATGTCAGTACAAGGCCTTTGTTATTGAGATTATTACACTGAATTTGGAAAATGTCTTTTTCAGATTTTTTCATCGAGTATCTCACTAAAATTTCATGGCCCACTCTATCATTGTGTACTTTAAAAATTGTATTTGAATTCAGCAAAAATGTAAAAGCTTGTCTATACCATTCAAGGGCCTTTCAAGTGCATCCTGTTGCACATAGTATCTTACTGCCAATGATTCATAGCACCCAGCAAGTATTTTGGTTTGCAGTCAGTTTTGTTTGTTGGTGCCAATTCAGCAATGTGACGAGCTATCAATACACACACACATTGATCTTCACGCCAGTTAAAGATTAAAATCACATTTCCTCTCTGTCACTACATAAAATTTTTGGCATTCACACAAAATATTCTTACTGCACTTGTGAGAGATCAGGTTGAAGACCTGAACGTGAGAACACTTTCGCATGGAGTGAAATGTTTGTTTAAGTATACTACATATGCCAACAACTGCTTCACAATGAATTTGCACCTTTCTGTCACTGTGCCACCATTACAGATGTAACATGGTACCTCAACGCTTCTTATACAATCACCTGGTATCCCTCCCCCAATAATGTCTAGACTGATTGCCACATACACTATGTGATCAAAAGTATCCGGACACCTGGCTGAAAATGGCTTACAAGTTAGTGGCATCCTCCACTGGTAATGCCCGTATCCAGTATGGTGTTGGCCCACCTTTGGCCTTGATGACAGCTTCCACTCTCGCAGACGTACGTTCAATCAGGTGCTGGAAGGTATCTTGGGGAATGGCAGCCCATTCTTCACGGAGTGCTGCACTGAGGAGAAGTATCGAAGTCAGTCTGTGAGGCCTGGCACAAAGTTGGTGTTCCAAAATATCCCAAAGGTGTTCTATAGGATTCAGGTCAGGACTCTGTTCAGGCGTCATTACAGGGATGTTATTGTCCTGTAACCACTCCGCCACAGGTCGTACATTATGAACAGGTGCTTGATCGTGTTGAAAGATACAATCACCATCCCCGAATTGCTCTTAAACAGTGGGAAGCAAGAAGGTGCTTAAAACACCAATGTAGGCCTGTGCTGTGATAGTGCCACAAGGTGTGTAAGTCCCCCTGCATGAAATACATGACCACAGCATAACATCACTGCCTCAAAATTTTACTGCTGGCACTACACACACTGGAAGATGACGTTCTCCGGGCATTTGCCATACTCACACCCTGCCATTGGATTGCCACATTGTGTACTGTGGTTCGTCACTCCACACAACATTTTTCCACTGTTCAATCATCCAATGTTTACGCTCCTTACATAAAGTGAAGTGTCGTTTGGCATTTACCAGCATGATGTGTGGCTTATGAGCAGCTGCTTGATCATGAAATCAAAATTTTCTCATATTACTTGCAGTGGATCCTGATGCAGTTTGGATTCCTGCCTGAGGGTCTGGATACATGTCTGCTTATTACAAATTATGACCCTCTTCAACTGTCGGCAGTCTCCGTCAGTCAACAGACGAGGTGGTCAGCCTGTACGCTTTTGTGCTGTATGTGTCCCTTCATTATCACATCGGAAACAGTGGACCTAGGGATGGTTAAGTGTGTGGAAATCTCATGTACAGACATATGACACAAGTGACCCCAATCACTTGACCACGTTCGAAGTCCATGAGCTCCGCGGAGTGCCCCTATTCTGCTCTCTCATGATGTCTAATGACTACTGAGGTCGCTGATATGTAGTACCTGGCAGTAGGTGGCAGCACAATGCACCTAATATAAAAAACGTATATTTTTGGAGGTGTCCAGATACTTTCGATCACATAGTGTAGTAAACAAAAGTAATAAATTTTTAAAATGATTCTATGTTTATTACCTGCAAATGAACAACCCAAAAACAGTGTAACAAATTTGTCAAAATTCTAATTGAAGGTGAAGATGAAATTCATTTACTAGACAGCATATATCATCATATACATGATTTCTATTATGACTTCAGATACATTACAGATTTTTAAAAAGTGTGTTCTCCTGCCACCGTTTGGCGAGTAGATTTTTTTACTTTTTTGTATTAAGGTGGCAGTTTGTTAATAAATTACTCTTATTTTAAATGCTTGTAAAGTCTTTGTGATTCTTCTTTTATTATCTATTATACTTCCATATGACCTGCTACTGCACGTACCTAGTAACAAATTTGCTTGCATTATCATTTTAATTTCTACCACAATTTTTTCCCTGATTTGAATGTCTGATTTATTTCGGTCTTTTTGGTATTTATTTTCAGTTTGTGGTTATCCAAGTTTTTTTATCCATTTCTGTCCTTTTCAGATTCTGCTAAAATTACATCACCACCAACTTGAATACAATGTACATTTTTACTCTTTTAATGTTGAATCTGTTGGTGCTGGTTTCCATTGTTTGTGTTCTACTTTCTATAAATAAATTACTTGAGGCAAAGAGGGAGGCGAGAGGGAGGGATGGGAAGAGAGATTGGGGGGGGGGGGGGGGGAGAGCAGTATTAACAGACATCCCCCTATTTTACTCTTTCTTAGTGCCACCTATTTCTGTATAGCCTCAGAATCAATCTTTACTCTCTCCAATCTATTATAATTATATTCCGTTTTCCAAACAGTATCTTCCAGTCCACTCTATCAACCAACTTCTCTAGACAAATGGTTGGTTGGTTGGTTTGGGGAAGGAGACCAGACAGCGAGGTCATCGGTCTCATCGGATTAGGGAAGGATGGGGAAGTAAGTCGGCCGTGCCCTTTGAAAGGAACCATCCCGGCATTTGCCTGGAGCGATTTAGGGAAATCACGGAAAACCTAAATCAGGATGGCCGGACGCGGGATTGAACCGTCGTCCTCCCGAATGCGAGTCTAGTGTCTAGACAAATGAATTTGGCATATAATTTCTTGTTTCTTTTTCTTTCCTAAATCCAAATTGGTCTTCTCCTATATGTTGCTTAATTTCGGATTTTAATCTTTCCTTTACAATAGTGAGTACGATTTTTGAGGCACGGCTTACTGACATTAAGGTTCTATAATTGTAACAGTCATTGGACTTCCCTTTCTTACACTGATAACTGTTTTACTTTTTATATATTTCAATGGTAGCATTTCCTCCACAAAACAAATACAAATTTGTACAATTGTTCTTTCACCTCTGCAACATTCTTAATAATTCAAGAGCTATGTTACACATTCCAGTCACTTGGTTGTTGTTCAAGTTGTTTGAAGTGTTTAATTTTGACCTGGTAATTGGTGGCCCTACAAATTCATTTTCCACTTATATAATCTGAATTATCTCCAACATCTTATCCATCATGTATTTCTTCACTGCATTCTTTCCATCTTCCTGCCACTATTCACATTCATATAGAATGTATACTTTCTCGTATGGTCTGTAAATATAATGGAAAAATAGGTATCTTAAATTCAGCTTTTGATGTAGGAGTTGGGAGCGCATCAGCACAGTAGTAACAACAGTAATTATTTACAAGAAGTACAAACATCTAGGTATATTTCTTGTTTAAAGAAAGATACAAAAACTTTCATATAAATGTATAAAATGGACGGAATTGTTACATAACCTTGTACATAAAAGCTTTACTAGTTCAGCAGCTATTACACAATAACAACATTACAAAATACCTTAATTTTCCATTAGGAACAGGATTATTAAATACATCAATTTTCAGAAAAGTAACATCTTCCAGAGAATTTTAACCAATATATTTCAGCATCCTGAAGGCACATCTTATAACTTTTTAAAATAAATGAAATTTAGCTGACACACACTTAAAGGAGAAACGAAAGAACCAATATTTACTCGAATTTCATTTCATGGTTCTTCCTTATCCTGCACTTTCCAAATGACAAACAATTCTTGTTGCAACTATTCATCCCTGGGAATAAGATTCATTTGTTTTTCCTTTATTTCAAATATCTGATTAGAATTGTGCATCCAAAAGCAGGATCATATAAAAAAATCTCTGGTGCTTTCCCTAATATACAGAAAATTGTCAATATTACTTTCATACTTGGCACTGTGGCCCCAAGTACAAAAATTTGATTTACCATTAAAGGTAAGAAGAGTACAATAATACTGCAAAAGAATATACTGTACTGACACAGGAATTTTCAATAAACATGTAAATCAAGAATATAATTATTTTAATGATGATAAAGATATCTAAAGTTTCTCAGATATCAATATCAAATATATGTATGAAATCTGTAATCTATAACACAACAGTAGAAACAAAATAAGTTACTTTTTGTTCCATGTAATGATTTCGTATCTGTTGGACAGACAGAACCAACAATTTGTGGTAATATTAAACAAACATGAGCAGAACCCTTTGTAGTTTTGCATCATGTGATGATTCCTATCCAGTTTGTTGAAACATGTCGTCATTTCATTATCAGCATAAGTGAAGTGACGGTTTGGCACTATTATCACAAAGCAGAATGAGAATGTTGTAGTGATTATTTCTTGGCCAGTTAATCTCAATAGTGGTTCTTTCTTTTTAAGATGTAACTTCTATTTATAAAACAGAATAATAAAAATTACAAGTAAGTGAAAACATATGAAAAAATATAGCTTTTACACTTTATTATTCTGTGAACCCTGTTCAACTTAGGCTGAGATTCTGTGTGGGAAAAAAAAAATTGTGTATCAAATAACATAATGAAACATAACATTTTCAAAAAAATGGTGTGGTCCTTCTAAAATATAGAAATTGTAGTGTACATTCCTGCCATTTGAATTTTACTACTGCGAGTTGATTACATATTTTTCTGAACACTACACCTACTGTATTAGAGGCACTTGCATTTCTTCTTTAAAGAATGTTAGTAATGGCAGTATCTCTGTGCAATAGATACCAGAATGAAACTATCACTCTGCAGAGGAGTGTGCGGCAGGAAGTTCCAATAGATACCAGTTTCACTACAGCGATACTTAACAATACGCTGTTTCAGATCAATTGTCAATACAAAATTAACTATGCCAAGCATATTTGCTTCTTGAGTTTGTGTTAACTCTACTGTAAGAAAAAATGTAATGAATGGCAAGACAATACCAAGTATGTTAAAGTAATAAGAACAAAGAGTTGCCGCTGTCATGCGTAAGAAATGTAAAAATGAATATATTGAAAATTACCAAGTAATTCTTCCTATATCAGGAATTTCTCAGTTTGGTCACCAGAGCTGAACTGTTCCTACATTGACACTACTGTCTACTTATGAACCATAAATGATAACTTCTGAAATCTCATTTATCACTGTAGTAAGCACATCAATTATTATCCTGTAACTGAAATATATGTTTTCTACTGTAACTGGATCACGTCAAAAGTCTCCAAATTCAGTTAATATTATGGTGAATTAATCACTATTTTCGTAGTCAAAGAATCAAAATTTATTTTCTTCAAGTACTTAATTCAAATACTATGAAAATATGACACTAGACATATTAAGTTTTCATGAGCAATGAGGGTAAAAGAAAGCTGAATTCAACCCACCAATTACCTTTCTTCTACACGAGAAATTATCAAGAAAAATACACAACTTTGATAAAATTCTACCTGAAATGAATTATTCTCAAAACTATGCATACGATACTTTCTGTTCATATGTTTTGTCTTCCCATTCATACTCTGTTGGTTTTGCTGTGTGTCGTGTTTTGCATATTCTGGGACCATATTTAAGCATGACAATAATAATCCCCAGAATAAACAAGGTAAATACTGTCAGAGCTGGCCAGTAGATATGGAAAGCCATTGCAGATTAGAGATCACTCTCGCGCTTTTGAAGTTCCAAATACTCCTGAGGATATTCAGCAGCAATCGGTTTTGAGGGTATATAACACTCCTCAAGTTCTGTAAGGTCAAGTGGTGGCTGATGATGTGGAGTTTTCGTCCAAATTGACACAAGCCAACGATTGCCTGGAACAACAGCAAACAGTACGTTAGAATTTCACGTACAATGCAACTGTAATTATTAATGCTACACGAAAGTGGACTGAAAGTGGTGAATTACTTAAGACATAAAAAAGTTGCAAATTAACAAAACTGCTACATAGAATACTGTGAAGAGATATCTGGTTATCCATTCCCTCCAATTTGACACCACGGAAGTAAATAAAAGAATGAGCAATGATAACCACTCACTGTCAAATCATTTACTTTAACTACCATGTCCAGGAAGAAATCACACTTTTCTTCTTCTGAACTGCACAACTTTTATGCCCTTCGCGAAACAGGATTTGTCTGTAATTTCACTTACTAGTAGGTGATTCGTGTCTGGACTGCTCTGCAGGTGCACATACTATCCTCCTCATACCCTCTTGTGACCAAATTATTCTGCACCTTGGGACTCGTGTTCTTAATCTATTACAGGTTCTTCAATTAGTGTAACTGCAGCTAATTTCTTCCCCTTGGACTGAAGCCTTCTTGCTTTCTAGCACTTTCTTATGACAATAAAATGCGTGCAACATCTGGGTTGACATGTAATGGTAGCATTCGCTACAAAAGACCTTTTTTATACATCAAGTGTCTTGAATTCTCAATCTAGTTGTTCAGCTCCATTTCTCCCAACACTCTGCATGGTTTTAGTGGGGGTGCACTGCCAGTCAAAGGGCAAATCTTTGGGACTGTAACTAAGTGGACTAACTCATTTAAGGTCACATCCACATGCATGGGGGTGAACCAACGGTCCCTAAACTGGTGCCCCATTTTCTCTTATAGAAAAACAGGATCCTAAGATGAATGACTTTGAAGCTGGGGATTTTCTCCCCAAGTAGAACTTGTCAGCTTTCTCAAGATGTTTCTAGTGCAGATTTTTCCTTTCAAACCCATTCAAGTATGCTCTAAACCACAGGGCTTGGTCCAGAGTAATTCTCAGATATTTCGGGATGTTACAATGCTGAATTTCCAATTCTCTCCACTTGATATTAAGTTTTCTTTTGTTGTCTCCGTTTCTTATGCAGAAAGCACTTACTTGAATCTTTCCTGACTTGACCTTAAGAAGGTTTAGGTCATAATATTCTCCCAAACATTCAAGTCTATTGCTTATTTTGGTTTCAATTTCCTCGAATGTCCTCCCTTGGGCAATCGTGCAGCTCTGTCATTCTCACAGGTAAAACACCTTGGATCTGGAAGAAATGTCTGACTACTCACACAAATATTGTAAAGAACTGGGGGAAACACATTGCCTTGAGATAATCCATTCTTCTGGTTTCTTCAGTGACACCTCTTATCTTGCAGTGTTACGCAGAATCTGTTGCTATGGAGCGAACATCTGACTACATTTGTTAGCCTGAAACCTAGTTACCTCATACAGCTTTTGGATATTTTTTTGATTCACACTGTCATATGCAGCACTGAGGACTACAAAAGCTGCACCAGTGACTAGTTTTTTCTCATATCCACCTCGATGTGTTGGATAAGGAGAGTGATTTCATCTCAAATCATATAAGTCATGTCAACTCGTGGTCATGAATTTCTTCAGAAAAAAATATATATTAGATCTCTATATCACAAGTGTTAAGAAATAAAGTTTTTTCATTTTATCTTAATTTTTGTAAATGGTACAGCCCTTTGAAAAATGTATATCTTATAAATAGCTCTTAAAAAAATCCTAATAAAATAAAAGTACTGGAGACCTGGTATATGTTTTGCGTTAAAGCTCCCTCTTAGTGTGCTGAAATTTAGTTGACACCCACACACCAATGGGGCTCGTTTAACTTACAAATTTAAGACAAAAATACAAAATTTAAGATAATTTTTCCACTTAATTGTTTTTCTTTTTAGTTTTGAAAGTCACGGAATGCAATCTTTTCTGTCATATTACCAGATACTACTGATGTAATTATAAACAATATTTTCTCTGCTCCAGATATCTATATTATGTAAATACTTATTACTAAAAATGAATAAAATTGCATTTTTCTGAATTTACTCAAAAACCCCCATCTGAAAACTTTTGAGAATTACACAAAATACTGTTCGATTAATATGTTAGTAGTCAGTGCAAACACAGTGTGCAATATTTTTCTGTGTAAAATATACATGTTGGCAAAACTGTTTTCAGTACTCTTCTGTTTATAACAAACGAGTGAGCAATTGCACATAAACCATTCTGAATCAAGTTTTGTATTTGGTTTGAACTTTTTGTTAGATACGATGTCAGTTAGGAAGTACAGTAGTGACAGAGTGAGGTGTGTGGACTATTAAAAGAAGACACAGTAGGTGGTGTTTAAGAAAAGAGAAAAATACTTCACAGTTGTTGAAAATCTGTCACAGGGTATTTCAGAAATATCTTGGACCTCAAGTAATGGTATTAGCATCACATCCATTGTGCAGGAATTGCTACACTCACTACAAGAATTAATTTAATGACACCCCTCCCCGAAAGATCACCATCACCCAAATGTGAAACTGAAGAAGACAGTTCAGGTGTTTATATTCCTGGGTGTGAAATTGTTGATGTGTTGAATGTTAGCATTTCTGATAAAGCCCCTACTATATCCTCACTTAAACAACCAGCAAAGTTAAGAAGCACTAGAAGAAAACAGTATGTAAAAGAAAAGTAGAAGAAATTGAAACAAGTTTTACACAAGCAACATCTCCAAAACCTTATGAAGTGTATAATGTAGATGTATTTGGCACACAACCTGAAGATAGTGATATGAGCATGAAATGAGATGTATGGTTTCAAAACCTAAATACTGCAGCCTCAGCAGCCACCTATACAGTAGTTACTGAAACTGATACCAGGTAGCTACTCTAAGCAGCAGATACAGAAATACATACCCACTTCCTAAAATTATTTGATTTCAAAAGCTCATAAAATAAAGAATAAGAAAGGTATTTGGGCATGTCCAGATTCTTACTGTGGGCATTTGTTGGAAGATGATAAGCATACTGTTGCTCTGGAAGACTACCTAAGTGATGACAAACATTGCAGCAGGCAAAGTCCTAAACGGGCTGATGTTATCTCTGTTAGTGAAAATGGTGAAAAAGTTCAAAAGATACATGACAAGATCAATAAGAGAAGCATGTCTCCTAATGGAAAAGGAGTGCCTGAATTTAAAATTTGGTCTCTCAAAATTCTACTCCTTACCAACAAAATGGGTAAAATGTCAGCCAGTGAAGTAAGTATGCACACGTATTTAATTTGAAAGTTTCTGCATAAGTAGTGTCACAGGAAAGAAGTACACAGAGATGGACCTGATGCTTTTGTGTGTATTTCAAGAGCAGCAAGATAAACGTTGGTTGCAGGAGTGTGCAATGTGTATTGGTGCTGACGTGATGACTGTTGAAGCATTACACCGTCAGGATACTGACAATGACATAACCTGCCTATTGTGGGAGGGTGTAGAGGTGGTGAAGAAGCCAGTAAAGGCAAAGAAGTTTGTTACAGAGGTTACACATTGGGACATGAAAGGAATAGCTCACCATCATAGTCAGAGACAGCCCATAGCAGAAGTATTATTGGGCACATCCCAGAATACTGATACATTAGTCCTTCATTTCAACATTGCTGCGAACTAGTCGGTTGCTTTGCAGAACAAAATTGAAAGTTACTACTGGCATATATGATAGGTATCAATATTCACATGTGTTGCTCACTTCCATGGAAGATCACACTGTTTTGCTGTTGTCAGCAATGATCTCATTCATGACAGTGCACATGCATGCTATGCTGTTAGCATGATAATTGATGACATATCATCCAGATGCCATGAATTTCCTAAATGTGCATGTGACTGATGGTGCAGCATCTCCTTTTAAAATCTGCTTTAAGCTTTATGAGCTTGGTCAACTCTGTAGTACAGAAATTAAGGCAAAAAATGGATATTTTCAGCAATAGGTAATGGAAAAAGTGCATGTGGTGGGGTAGGAGGTCTCTGTAAACATATTGCAACAAGATTTAATATCCAGCATTAAGCTCTTGATGCTACAAGAGATGCTACTGTATTTGTACACACCATATCAGCATTAGTAACAAACACGACACTCTTTAATTCTAAATGAAAGTACATTAAGGGAATTCTATTAAGAAAGAGAGAAGAGTGGTCTACTATGAAACCAGTGGCAGGAATACAATCAAGCCACTACTGGGTTGCATCCCAGAGAGGCACACATGCTGCAGGAATGGTTCTCCAAGAAATGCAGCCTGTTGTTGTTGTGGTCCTCAGTCCAGCGACTAGTTTGATGCAGCTCTCCATGCTACTCTAACCTGGGCAAGCCTCTTCATCTTCGAGTAACTACTGCAACCTACATCCTTCTGAATCTGCTGACTGCATTCATCTCTTGGTCTCCCTCTATGATTTTTACCCTCCACATTTCCCTCCAATACTAAATTGGTGATCCCTTGATGCCTCAGAACACGTCCTACCACCCGATCCCTTCTTCTAGTCAAGTTGTGCCACAAATTCCTCTTCTCCCCAATTCTATTCAGTACCTCCTCATCAGTAATGTGATCTACCCATTTAATCTTCAACATTCTTCTGTAGCTCCATGTTTTGAAAGCTTCAATTCTCTTCTTGTCTAAACTATTCATTGTCCATTTTTCACTTCCATACATGGCTACACTCCATGAAACTCTTTCAGAAAGGACTTCCTTATAATTAAATCTATATTCCACGTTAACAAATTTCTCTTCTTAAGAAACACTTTCCTTGGCATAGCCAGTCTACATTTTATATCCCCTGTACTTCGACCATAATCAGTTATTTTGCTTCCCAGACAGCAGAACTTAGCTACTACTTTAAGTGTCTTATTTACTAATCTAATTCCCTCGGCATCACCTCATTTAAATCAATTACATTCCATTATCCTTATTTTGCTTTTATTGATGTCCATTGTTACTGTGTGTGAAATGCAGAGACCACAGGATATATTAGAAGACTTTGTAATGAGCCACTTCATTTTTTGTATGTATAACAATCAGTGGTGGTTGGGACAGTTAATGTGTGTCTCCCATGAGCTGCAAGATATAACCGCGTGCAAATTCAGATCGGCTATACAAGTTCAATGAGAAGCAGAGGAAAAAAACAAATGAACTCTTTTCAACGGTGCAGTGTTGCTTGTTACATTGTAGGCAATTTTAATTCATGGAGAGTGAGAAAGAAGTACAGTCATGACAGAAGACAATAATAATTTGTGAATAATATCTTAAAAAGAAAAATTGGTATAAATATTCCATATCTCATTTTTTATAAAATGCTTTCACACAAAATTATGAATTGTTTTCCCACTCATAATGTTGTAAAGTAATTATTTTGATTCAGAAATACCAGTTCTGCATAACATATACTTAAAACCAGTGATCAATTCAAAATATTTAAATGTCCATGATTTTTTGACTTTGAGAGTAAAGCTAGGTCTACCTAAAAAAAAATTTCACACTTTGTACAGACAAGTATTAACCACTTTGATTCTACATTCCCTAAGTACACTGACCCACTAATGTACCACGAACTTTTTAGAAGATTTAGGAAGGGGTTTTTGGAGAAAATAATTTGTAAATAACCAAAAAATATTTCAGATTCTTTCATGTTTATGTACAAATATTTTGGCAGTTTAAGAATTTCTTTCATTAATGTCATAAATGACAGTTAGCAGTCCTTCCACTTTATCGTTTCTCAAGACAGTTAATATCCTGTGACTATTTATATTTTCAAAACATAATTTTTAAATTCACAAAAAGTTACAAATTTTCATAGTTTATTAAAAGAAAAAGAAGCTCAGAAGTGTGTATGTATTAATCATGTCTCATAGTATTGGGAACAAAGTATTTATTGAGAATAAATTCAGACCTCTAACGCTTTCGGTTTTTTTATTACAATTTTTAAGTTTTCCCTTTCGTTACGACATTTTCACAAATATTTGGAGGTCTATAGCGTTTTAACAAATCATCAGAAAATCAAAATATTGTAATTTTGGATGGGTATCATGTGGAACATATTTTTTTTTTCAGCAAACTATGAAATAGTGGTGTGGCACATTCACTCTTGACCTGTATGATTTGAGATGAAATCACCCAGGACCTAGCCAGAGCATGACTTCCCTGGCCTAAAACCAACTTGTTCTGAAACAATATTTTCATCTCCATTCGATCAATTCCTGCACTACCTGACAAAAAAAAAAATGAAGCACCTAGAATGGGAGGAGGAAACGAAATGAGTTTATGGGGTGAGAGAGGGGGTGGGTGAGAGAGGGGGTATGTGATGATATTTAAGTGATTACAAAATTATGTCAAATTTACAAAAAACTTGGCAGTATGAGCTCACTTAGCAGTATGACTTTACTTCCCCTACGGACTGGATACATGCACTGATTTGATTGAAAAGGGTGTCGTAAGGCCAGCTTCACACATGTTAGCTTGTCCTTGATACTTGCATACTGGCACCGGGATAGTGTGAGACTGAGTTGGTCCCACACAAGTTCTATCAGATCTGGAGGTCTTGCTATACATACAAGTATCTGAACGGCAAGCAGCAGTTCACAGGTGTGCATGTCGTGTGGGCGAGCACTGTCCTGTTGAACAATGGCACCACGATTCTGTCATGAGAGGTAACACATGGATACAGATAGTCTGATGTACCATTGTGCTGTCAGAGTTCCTTTTATCAATACCAGTCATTACCTGATGGCTCCCCACACCATGAAGTCAGGAGTGATACTGCTGCATCTCTCCAAAACATTAGAAGAAGGGATCTTCTCTGCAGAGTGCCACAATAGTTACCAAAAGTAGTCACCTGGGGTAGAGCAGAACTGCAATTCATTGCTGAACACCATGTGACACCATTCATCTGCAGCCCTTGCTTCCCAGTCATTGCACCACTCCACACACAGATGTTTCTGTTGTGACATTAGCAACATTCTATGCATGGGACAGAAAATCCATAGTCTGGCTGCTGCTAGTCTTCTACACACAACGTAGCAGGTAGTCCACTTCTTGTTCTGAGACGGCAGTCACAGACATGAAAGGGTTAAGATGTGTTTGGTGCATAATAAGGTGATCCAGCCTCGTTGTGATCAGACAGGGTCGACGGGAATCTTGTCGACCAGTACGCATTTCAATACTGGGCCACTGTCATGTCACATCCAAATGCCCCACAATTCTGGACATTGCAACTCAAGCCCTATGAGAGGCCACTTTCAAACTCTTTCAGGTGCTGATAACACTGTCTCATACAAGTATGTGGCACCTCGATGCCCTTCAGAGTGTTCAGTCAAAATCTGACACTGTTCATGCCACTTATTATGTGCCATGCCTGGAGCAACACATATGCACCCTGGTGGCCATTGTAGTTATCACAGATAATTGCAGCTTTAACAATTAACAAGCCCAGTAATTGAGTGTAAGTGTACAAAATTATGCTGACATTTGAACATGTCTACTGGTTGCTTCACTCTTTGTCAGGCAGTGTAATCAGTATCATTCAAAACAGGCACACAAGGAAGTCTTGCCAGTTTCTCACCTTTCAGACAATGTCTTCCTTTAAAACTAACTAACAAAATGGATGCAGTGACAAGCTATCTTTACTCATTCCCCTGTTTGTATTCCAGCACCATACTATTTTGAAATAAACAATATCAACAAAAAAAAAAGTGTACTCTTACCTGTATTACTGTCCTTCCAATATTCTTTGTACTTTGAACAGCAGCAAAACACTATATTCAGCAAGAAGAGGAATGCCCCAAAAACAGTGCAAATACCTATTGCAATATAAAATGCCGTGTAATCACCAAACTCTTTCTTGAAAACCACTGGTTCTTTCATGTAATCCTTTGGCTCTTCTAAAATGGACATTTTTCAAACCACTGTTGCATATTCTAAAACAAAAACAAAGCCATTAATGGAGCACAAGAACAATCCTCTGAAGCAACGATAGTTATGTCTCTTAATAGGGTTCTGATTCTGATTTTAAAGAAAAGTGTGAATATAGTGTTTCAGGAAATTAATTATACTCATCTAAATTAAGTATAATACATAGTATCCCATAATATAAGTAGGACAATAATTACTATATTTATCTTACTCATTATGAGATTATTTCTTGCCTCTCAGCTTGTAGTAAAATGAATGGCTTTACTTCATTTCACACTGCCACACTATTCTCGTTACAGGACTGCAGGTCTCATTTTAATAAGAGTTATGTTCCAAGTTTTTCTAACTAATGCATCATCTTGACTGTGAAATTTATACATTCTGCTATGACATGGTTTAGACGAATATTAGGTAGAGAAATTAATCAATAATCTGCAATGGTCAACTTTTACAATATGCCTACTATTATTGAAAACTGGTCTCTCAGCAAAGCAATGGGTCAAATCAGACAGGGACAACTGTCATTTGTGAATTTGGAGCAAAATGTCATTAACACTTTTACTACAATTGCCAACATACAGTTAAACTCCCACTGACACACTAGAGATTTTTTTATCCACAAATTTAATTTTATCACACATAAAACTGGAGACACGACTTCTTCTAAAAACTGCTGTCTAACCACACAGATTAACATAGTGAAGGATAAGTATTCAGGGAAGTGTGGTTGGCTGATTATTTATGAAAGATATGTGTATGCTAGTCACCCAATCAACACATTCAAATCTTCTCCCTAATAATACAGGAAGCTAATTTAAATCGTACCACATTTAATTTAAATCATACCACATTAATGTCCATTGTGGTGCTCAAACACACCCTCTGATTGACAGCTTTACCATTTATTTTACTTGTTATACATCCACAAGGGAAGGTGTTCTCACCAGAGAAAGATTCCATGTGTCTGGATATTGTGTCCAATAGAGAAGCACAGTAATATCACTCCAAAATTATGAGTTGCTGACAGGAACTGACCTTCAGGAGGTGAAATAACAGTAAAGCCAATATACATATCTAAAAGGATATACAATATCCCAGCTTTAAGAAGTAATAGTTCCATCATCAGGGAGGAGAGCGGGAGAGATTGTGGGTGGATAAGAGGTATCCATCTATTGTGAGGCTGAGGGCAGATGGAGCTACCTCATTCACAGCTTTTATGCCATCAGAGCCACTGCTGTTGCTTCATTGTTCTTCCTTTGCTGCTTAACTAGTCTGAAATAAGGAGATTCTGGCTGCAGTCTTCAAGTACAGGAAGTAAAGTTCTGGTGTCACAGCCATACACTAATTATTCCGTTTTCATGCTGTAAGTGATGGAAA
Organism: Schistocerca nitens; assembly: GCF_023898315.1. Classification (NCBI taxonomy): domain Eukaryota; kingdom Metazoa; phylum Arthropoda; class Insecta; order Orthoptera; family Acrididae; genus Schistocerca; species Schistocerca nitens. The sequence goes on from NC_064618.1 coordinate 383,336,395, forward strand.
AAGCCTTACCACCTGCAGTGCTGCAGTCATCTGCAACGGGCAATCTGTTTGATTCAGGTGTGCATATCAGGATACACAACAAGGGTTAGGTCATATTATTACTGAGTAGCCTTTTACCCACAGGTTCACCCACATACGCGTATGTCATTTGTATATTGCCCTCCCCCCCCCCTCCCCCCAAACACCAATGGCAGCGCTGCTTTAAGGCCAATAAGCATTATGTGTAGCAAGTTTTGTTGAAATTGATCCAGTGGTGTAAGTGAAGATGTGGAACACACATACTTTTTATGACACAGATTTCTCACTCAATCTCATCCCCCCCCCCCCCCCCCCCGAATCAATTGGCACCATCGCTTTGACTTCAATTGGGCACTTACTTATCGATGTAGTACACTTCTTTTGCCCAGATGCCAATGACAAAGGTAGCCTAATGTGATTCTTCACCACTAGGTCTTGGCTGGTGCTTGTGCCCTCAATGCTTTGCCAACTCGAAAAAAGGTTCTTGTGCCTTCCACCAACAGTGAACACTATCACTTGAATACAGTATGGAGCACTATGATCAAACATGTCTCCCCCCCCTCCCCCCGACTATCCAATACAATCTCCTGGAGCCTCAGCAAGAGGCAAATACATGTTGAAACACACATCAACACCTGCTTCGATTCTGTCACAATGATGAGAATGTAGTAATAAGGAATGGGAGATGAATTTATAACTCAGATAGGAATATGTTCATTTATGGCTAACAAGCTGCAAAAACATTAGGGAAAAAGCAACATACATTCTATAAATGAAAACAACTGAAGACAAAAACAACTATCGCTGGAAGATCAGAACCAAGAACAGGTTACACCAATGAGAAACTCATGAAAATTACATAATCGTCAGTCTGAATGAAAATGATGTGAAACTGTTCAACATAATCTTTATTCTTGTTTTGTCTCTTTTGTTTCAAATGGAAATAAATGATGTTCTCCTCTCACTGTATTCTGCTTAGCTTCCATTTTAAAAGGTGTATGCACAAGGTTAAACACCAAAGAATGAAACAATCTGAAACTATGGTTGTGATGACAGTCATCTGTGATGTAACCTGAGTTATAGGTTTGACTGGATGGTCACAATTTGACTGGGAACTGATGAACTCAATATGAAATAAAGGTTGTGGTAACCAGTTGGTTTGTAGTATAACCATTATCATACTTTCATTGGTGGCAACAATCACTCCATATTTAATACACAGTTATAATAAAATGTGAACTTTACTTAGTGATTGGTTCAGCCATTAACCCTCGCAGTACCATTGGGGAGAGGGTGGGGGGTAGCTTATGCCCACCTTTAGAAAAAAGTATTGTAATTCTATCAGTTTTCTCATTATTTTAAAATTCTGAAAAAAAAAAGTTTGTTCTTTTAATGAATTCTTCTGCCAGATTCCATGTGTGTTTTAAATTTTTCAATTAAATGTAACCCAAAAATTTAAGTCTCAGTAGCAGATTCACTTTCCGCAATGAAAGTCGTATTCATTATTTCCAGTTTCAGGGTCTTACTTTCACATCAGTATCTCTCTAAAAAGTATGTTGAGAGTAAAAGTAAACAACAATGAAAATATACATTTTTTTATGGTGGTCAAAGTTGGTTGTACACATTATTGAAAATCTGTTGATATTGCTATGAGTGTGTTAAACGGTATTTTCAGGTTCTGGACCCTGATTACAAATCAGTAACTCTTTAAAAATTATTTTGTTAATGTAATTCAACAATAATTAATGAATTTTGTTTGTTTTAGGGTTGGCACAAAGTACTCCTCCTGGGTAATGCAGGTTATGGAAGTCTTGGCATTGCTAGGGTTAATAATTACAGAACAAATCTGTTACTGTCATCAGTCCCAGATAAACTGAGGAACATTGTATTACGTAAGAGAGAAATGCTAGAGTTTTGACCTATGTTTTATACATGTACAAATCTGCCTCAGAGAGAGAGAGAGAGAGAGAGAGAGAGAGTGAGTGTTTTCTCTACTTCAGAACAAGGCATACTGGCCAAAAGCTAAACTTGTATGGCACTCTTTTCATGGTGTCTGCTGGCAACTCAACATCTCCTCTATATGGTGAGTAGCACTATTTCTTTTTCATAATATTATCTACATAAATTATGATAAATACAAAGTAGGGCTTATTCAAGTAATGTGACAGAAAGAAAGCAAAATATGAGTATCGTTGTGTGGAATTCCATATGGCATTAATTAAGAAAGGAAATAGTGTCACTGACAATAAAGTTGTTAATTGCAACAACTCACATATGCGAATTACAGTGTCTGGTAAGCGTCACTGTATCATTGGTCTACAAATGTTCAGTGCCTCCCATTCTATTAATACTCTTTAATAATAATAATAAAAAATAATAATAATTTACTGTAGTAAAAGTGCACTAAGGATAACTCGTGCTGTTTATCCTACAGACTCTTTCCGGTGACAGTTTTATCTAATACACACTCACTGATAAAATCTCATTAATTTTATTGAATAAGAGCTAATAAAAATCAACAGTCATGCATAATGTAATTCCTTACAAATTAATAACAATTATCAGTACAGAGTTTCAAATACTTAGTATTTCACAAACTTTCTGTGCCTGTCACTTATAGTTGGATAAAACAGAAGATGCTATATAATGTGAGGAAACAAAACTTTGTGCTCAAAACTTTTATTGTCTTGCTACAAATTCCAGCTTATGATACCATACTGTGCTACCAAACTAGTGAAACTGGAGTTTAATTAATAAACTTAAATTACCAATCTGCCATCAATATTTTGCAATATGTGCTACTACTACTGTACTTTCGAAACAGCCACGTCACGGAGACTGTTTTCTAATGAAATTGATTTAAACTATAGAATGTCATGTGTCTGCATGAAATCTACTCAACAATTTGGAAGTATTTCAGGGATCTATGAAGTTGTAACTGCGGTGGAGTGGCGGGATTGGTGTGTTCGCATGTGTGTATATTATTGTGCTTACAGCGCTTGAGGGTTATACAGCATAATCATATTATATTCCAACAACTGTAAATTTGTTGGAGACATCTATAGTGTATTAACGATGCACTATGCTTAAAATTGTAATTAATCCTCGACTATAAAATTCATTAAATTAATTTATTTAACAGTCCAGTTTTCGTATATTAAATGGCGGTAGATTCCACATCACTAATATAGAAAATTTAAAAAATTAAAGAGTTCGACGCACAGTCATCCGTCCACTTTCTTTCATGTTACGTGTTATTTACATTTTGATGGCATACGAATGAGTAAACGTCTTACCAGCTATTAGCAAACAATATCTATTCATAGAGTAAATTGCTAGCGTGACGAAAATAAATTCATGTAAAACTTACAAAACATTTCCACCAAAATTCGTAATACCAAACACCACCACGACCTACATTTCAGTACGCATCAACCACCGCCCTAACAAGTAACAACGCCCAACTGTAGAGTGACCAACCTACGGAAAAAAGACATTAGCCATTAATATATATATAAACATACTAATGGGAAACACCGGAATCTGAGTCTCTTAGTTTTAAAAATTGCAATCCTTCCGCATTTCTATTTGTTTATTTTCTATCAGAATTACTATGTAATCTAGTTCGACTCAGACTAGACGTCAGAAAGGAACGTTAAAACTGGCGGCATTCAACGAAACGGAACGTTAACGCTACTGGAAAAAAAGATTGACGCTGACGAGGGAGAGGGTAGCGGCGTCTACAAATATCCAATGTTAACCCATTTTTGTGTTCTCGCTCACTCATATCATAATATGGACCACAGTCTAACATAAACAGTCCCGACAGTACCTATTGTGAAAATTGTTGCCATCTGACAGTTGGTGCGACCAGGGGCGCCGACTTATAATAAATATTAGGTTAGGGGGTCCATACTGGGGGGTCTTGTCCCGGGAAATTTTCTAAACTTTAGGTGAAAAATAGTGAGTTTTAAAGCTTAAGCATTTTAGAGTCATACGACCAACGTTAGAACCCTGCAAACTGGACTCTCGATAACTCGACAAGCCGACACATTTTTTGACTTTGAAAGAAGAAACAAAATATAAAAACACGGAATTTTCGTAAAAAGCTAATTTAATTTACAGTAATAATCATGTTTATAGACTTTTACAGAACAGTGACCATATAGCTCGCGAAAGACTGAAATTATATTTAAATAAATCCTAAACTATCATTAAAAGAATAAAATATAAAATATTGCTGTCACACAGTAATAGCACTTTGATTAATGAGCGAAACAGCTGAGTTAAGCTTCCTTTGAATAAGGCTCAGGGTTCATTAAATAGAGACAATACTCAAAGTTAATGCTTTAACACAATTAATAAAGTTAATACAGTATGCCTAATACTTTAAGTCAAAAAGTATGTAAACAGCAGGTTTTAATTGGGTCTTACACCCTAAAAATATTTAAGTCTTTGAAAATAACTAATACAGTACTATAGCATTCCAGTACTAAACTAGTAATAATATTTCGAAAATGAAAATTTAACATTATGTATGTATTTTATTCTCTATTTTATAAAGATTTTTAATATTGCTCTAAATGCCATTATTAGGGCTAGTGTGTCTTTGGAAAGATGCAAATGTCGACCGTCTGACTGGATTACTGAATAGGAAGTCGTTGATTACTGGTCAGCTATCCAATTCATCCAAAACATCTCGGTGGGCATTAAGAACAGCCAAGTTGTTCGATCACTTCTGTACCATTGTTGATCGGAGATATGAATTCAGATGTCTAAGGGCGCTAAATGACCTTTCTGCTTTTGCTGTAGTGATTGGAACTACTTGGAGAAGCTTAATGCACTTCACAACTTCAAATAACATTTCACCAACTACAGGCACTTGTGTTATGTCCTTTCTTACGTCACACATGTTTTTTATGATCAGTTGTTTTTTATTAGCGATATCGGGTAACATATTCATGTGTAAGCGCAGTCTCTCAATCTATTCCTACTCATAACATGTGCAACTGGAGGAAAGCAACACTGTTGTGACCAGTACATTTTATATTGTGGCATTGGAACTGCACCCATAAATAGTAAAATACCAATATATTGTTTTATTTCATTGCAAGAAACATCAATGACAACCTCATCTTTGATGTGTACGTAATGATTTGTTGCAAGGGCAATGGATTCACATATTTCATCATCAATAAACATCTGAAAATAATTCATTGGAGTCAGGTCTTCATTAGATGGTGGTGGAGGTACGTTGTCTTTCCATTTACTATTTGGCGAAACGAAATCACCTTTCTTCAATGAACAGTTTTTCTTCTTCTTTTTTGAGGGTTGACCTGCTTCCTGCAGCATAATGTATGCATAAACAATCAGTTATGTGCATTTTGAGGTAACACTATGTAATAATTTTTCATCCTGAAAAGATATAATACTTACCTTACTGGTGGTAGGTTATACACCATTACTCTCTATGTTTGTTGCTTGAGGTTTAGAGATGTCCTCACGATCAATACTATAATCCCTCCCTTGCATGTGTATTTCAGTATGATTACTTTGTGGATATTCTGCTATCTGGAATATGGAGCAGCTCTAATATTTCCTTATCAGTTAGACTTTTCTGGGGGAATGACATTCTCAGAAAACTGTGAAACAGGAAGCAGTTTCTGAGATTATGTAAACGCAAGACATGAATTCCCACAGTGTTCTGAGTATGTTGTTGTTGTGGTCTTCAGTCCTGAGACTGGTTTGATGCAGCTCTCCATGCTACTCTATCCTGTGCAAGCTTCTTCATCTCCCAGTACCTACTGCAACCTACATCCTTCTGAATCTGCTTAGTGTATGCATCTCTTGGTCTCCCCCTACGATTTTTACCCTCCACGCTGCCCTCCAATACTAAATTGGTGATCCCTTGATGCCTCAGAACATGTCCTACCAACCGATCCCTTCTTCTGGTCAAGTTGTGCCACAAACTCCTCCTCTCCCCAATCCTGTTCAGTACCTCCTCATTAGTTATGTGATCTACCCATGAGTATAAATCATTACAAATGTGTTATTATTTTACACTTAGTGATACAATGCAGTTTTAACAATATTATGGAGAGAGGAGTACTAAAGCGCAACAACTAATAGCACACAACAGCTGATTGAAACATCAGAATGGTAGCTCATACCAAAGATTACTTTTAAGACCCATATGTGGGCATTCTGCTACCATCTGTTGCTGATTTCTCAAAACACATATGTGTGGCCACATGGCAACTGCAGGATAAAGACTTGAGGTGGAAACATCCAAGAATGGCCCATAAGAAAGTAGTGTGGCCACATGGCTACACTGGGGATGAAAGGGTTCATGGAAAACATAAATCAGGATGCCCGGATGCGGGATTGAACCGTCGTCTTCCCAATTGTGAGTCCCGTGTGCTAACCACTGCACCACCTCACTCGGTATTCAAATTCAAGACTACATCATTATTTGTTACAGTCTTCTAATAATATGTTCAGACTGCATTAACACGAGGGTGAGTCAAATGAAAACCTTAAATATTTTTAAAAATATTATTTATTGTGCATAAGTGGTACAAAGCTGTATCACTTTTCAACATAATCTCCCCCACGCTCAATGCAAGTCCTCCAGTGCTTACAAAGTGCATAAATTCCTTTAGAAAAAATTCTTTTGGTAGTCCACACAACCACTCATTCACCGAGTGGTGTAGCTCCTCATCAGAATGGAACTTCTTTCCTCCCATTGCGTCTTTGAGTGGTCCAAACATATGGAAATCACTTGGAGCAAGGTCCTGTGAGTAGGGTGGATGAGGAAGACACTCAAAATGCAGGTCTGTGATTGTTGGAACTGTTGTACGTGCAGTGTGGGGGGCCTTGCATTGTCATGTTGCAAAAGGACACCTGCTGACAGCAATCCACGTCGCTTTGATTTGATTGCAGGCCACAGATGATTTTTTAGGAGATCTGTGTATGATGCACTGGTGACAGTGGTCCCTCTAGGCATTTAATGCTCCATAATGACACCTTTTTCGTCCCAAAAAAGAGTCAGCATAACCTTCCCTGCTGATGGTTCTGTTCGAAACTTCTTTGGTTTTGGTGATGAGGAATGGCACCATTCCGTGGTCGCTCTCTTTGTTTCCGGTTGGTGGAAGTTAACCCAGGTTTCGTCCCCAGTAACGATTTGATTCTTGCAAGGAAGTCATCGCCTTCTCGTTCAAAGCACTGAAGAATTTCTTCACAAGCATCAACACATCATTCTCTCATTTCAGGGGTCAGCTGCCATGGCACATATCTTGCAGACACTTTGTGAAACTGGAGCGCATCATGAACAATGTGGTGTGCTGACCCATGAATAATCTGTAAACATGCTGCAATGTCATTCAGTGTCACTCGGCAGTTTGCCTTGACTATGGCTTCAGCTGCTGCAATGTTCTGTGGAGTCACAACTTGTTGTGCCTGACCTGGACAAGGAGCATCTTCCACTGAAGTCACACCATTTGCAAACTTCCTACTCCATTCATAGACTTGCTGCTGCAGAGACATGCATCACCATACTGAACCTTCATTTGTCGATGAATTTCAATAGGTGTCACACCTTCACTATGCAAAAACCAAATAACAGAACACTGTTCTTCTCTGGTGCAAGTCGCAAGTGGGGCAGCCATCTTTATACAGATACTGCGACGGTATGTGCGCATCTGCACTATTCTGCCACCTACAGGCCATTCTGTTTGTAGCATGCTTCCCAACTTACAGGATAATGGCACGAAATTTCGATTTGTTATTACAAATTTAAGGTTTTCATTTGACTCGCCCTCATATTTGAACACCATATCCTCTACACTTGCACAGAAATTTCAATTTTCCTGTGCCATGAATAATGACAACAGTAGGTTTATTATTGTGACATCATATTGCTACATAACACTGTAAGGCCTTCATCATTTAGTGTTACAAATAACGATTCAGTACCTCTTATTTGTGTCCAAACACTTTCATTTAACGCTATGTACTTTTGGGTACAATCTTTAGGTATAGGCTGTAACATCCCAGCTTCAAGCATTTCATGGTCATAGATAGGTAAAAGGGCAAACGTCTGATTACATATTCTATGACTCTGATCTACTTTTTTACATAACAACCAATCATGACTTAACTTCACAGTCTTTTTGCTTCATCATCTGGCCCTAAAAATGTAAACAACTGTTTCTTTACATCTACCTCAACACGAAGTGGCCAGATTTTATACATGTTAAAGACACTATGTCTACAAGGGACTTAAAACATTGCCAGCTATGAACACATCAAGTTTTATTACTTTGAGCAACCGATAATGATTGTCCTCTGCAAATGCTATTGGGAATCTTTTATCATATTCCCATTCTAACTCACTAAAGATAGACGTCTGCTGAATTAGCTGCTAATAAATGGTTATCAGTATAACACCTCTCTGCAACCTGCTATTAGCGCTATTTTCAAACTGTATTATGTACTGAATAAGCCTCTTCATTCCCTGTATGACAATCTGCTCATTTCTTGCTAAGGAGCTTACTGTTTGGTTAAAACTCATTAGTATTGCTTTTACTATGGTAACTTGCACTCTTATTAACTTGTTAACTGTAACAGCTCTTTCAGTTCTCCTTCAATACATCAATTTTTGCCTTAACATATGATGCACCATCTTCATCCAGAGTTCCAAATAATATTTTTCTTATTTCCCCAATAAAATTTAGAAGTTCACATTTTTTAAAATTAGTCTTTCATGGTGCTAACTGTTTGAATAGGCTTTGTGATTCCTCTATTTTACTTAAATGAAACTGTAATGCCTGCTTTGCACTGGCACTTTTTGAAGCACTCATGTTAAGCAAAGTGAGTCTTCCCCAATAGAATTCCACAGCTCTAGTAGCTAATACTTCAGTGTTTTCAAACTCATTCTTTAATTCTACTGAATTGAAATAACTTACAATTTTCCACATGACACTATAAAGACTGACTTCCCCCATGTTGTCATAGTACAATCCTGAGGATGAGTGGAACTTTGTAAGTTTAGATCTGGATGATGTGCCATCATTTGAACCACAGTAATTCTGAAGGACAGTATGGCAGTTGCCACTCCCAAACATGTTGTGGCCATACTGTATTAATTACAGTACTCTGTGAGATGATTGGTATGTACTGTTAGATACTTATTACCTCTTAAATGTGTTTCCAAATTTGGTCCTTTAACTTTATTTACCACATGGGGTTCGCCATTGACTATCTAATTTCCTCGATTTTCCTTTATGAACACTTTCGTCATATAGCAAAACTTTATCTCCTGGTTGAAATTCTTTTGGGTATTGTCATAGTATTCCTTATTCTTTAACTTAGAAAGAGCATTAAAATCATGTGCGCACTGGTGCATAACTCTCATTTGTTCTTTTAATTCAAGCACATAATCATCATAATTATTAATTACCTCCACTGGGTTCTTTTGCAAAATTCCTGGTATGTTACACACTCTCCCAAAGAACAACTCATGAGGCAGGAATCCGACTGCACTATGAGGTGTTATGTTAAAGATGAATACTGTATAAGGAATCCAAGAAACCTAGTTTGTCTGTGCTCTGTCTATAAAGTGTCTGACCATTTCAGTTAAGGTTCTGCATGCTCTTTCTAGTGTGCCATTACTCTGTAGATGGTAACATGCCATCTGAATCATCTCCACACATAATAGTCTGCATACTCTTCGCTTTGTTTCACTAATAAAGTTACTACTCATATCAGTCAGTAGTACGGATGGTACGCCAAGTTTTAAAAGAATATTTATGCTAAATCACTTGCTGCCTTTTTGATATCTTGCCTTTCAACAGGTTCAGCAACTAGGAACTTTGTTAGTGAATCCTGAAAGGTTAGGATGTACTTATTACGTTTATCAGCATGTAGAAGGGGCCAACAAGGTCGACATCACATCTTTCAAAAACACACTCAAGAGTTGTCATTATTTTCATAGGCATTTTAGTTTTATTTTCGGTAATCTTATTCTTTTGGCAGCTTTCACACTGGCGAATATACTGATTTATATCTGCTTTCACACATTACCAAGTACAATATTTCTTTATCCTTTCATAAGTTGTTTTTTTTATTGTATTTTTTTGCATGGAGACACCAACTGGTGTCTTTTGCAAACGTCATAGCATTTTTTTACAAGTTTAGTACAGTCATATATACATATGTGATTACATATACATGATACAAATGTACCATTGTACCTAATAAGGCACAATATTGGGTGTTACATCATACCGATTACAAATATTCAGATTTTACACCACTCACTCTCTCTCTCTGCTTGTGTGTGTATATGTGTGGATGGATATGTGTGTGTGTGCGAGTGTATACCCGTCCTTTTTTCCCCCTAAGGTAAGTCTTTCCACTCCCGGGATTGGAATGACTCCTTACCCTCTCCCTTAAAACCCACATCCTTTCGTCTTTCCCTCTTTCCTGATGAGGCAACAGTTTGTTGCGAAAGCTTGAATTTTGTGTGTATGTTTGTGTTTGTTTGTGTGTCTTTCGACCTGCCAGCGCTTTCGTTTGGTAAGTCACATCATCTTTGTTTTTTGATAAATTTTTCCCACGTGGATTGTTTCCTTCTATTTTATATATATGGAAACATTCCACGTGGGAAAAATATATCTAAAAACAAAAATGATGTGACTTACCAAACAAAAGCGCTGGCAGGTCGATAGACACAAAAACAAACACAAACACACACACAAAATTCAAGTTTTCGTAACCAATGGTTGCTTCGTCAGGAAAGAGGGAAGGAGAGGGAAAGACGAAAGGATGTGGGTTTTAAGGGAGAGGGTAAGGAGTCATTCCAATCCCGGGAGCGGAAACTTACCTTAGGGGGAAAAAAGGACGGGTATACACTCGCACACACACACATATCCATCCACACATATACAGACACAAGCAGACATATTTGAAGACAAAGAGTTTGGGCAGAGATGTCAGTCGAGGTGGAAGTGCAGAGGCAAAGATGTTGTTGAATGACAGGTGAGGTATGAGTGGCGGCAACTTAAAATTAGCGGAGATTGAGGCCTGGTGGGTAACGGGAAGAGAGGATATATTGAAGAGCAAGTTCCCATCTCCGGAGTTTGGATAGGTTGGTGTTAGTGGGAAGTATCCAGATAACCCGGACGGTGTAACACTGTGCCAAGATGTGCTGGCCGTGCACCAAGGCATGTTTAGCCACAGGGTGATCCTCATTACCAACAAACACTGTCTGCCTGTGTCCATTAATGCGAATGGACTGTTTGTTGCTGGTCATTCCCACATAGAATGCGTCACAGTGTAGGCAGGTCAGTTGGTAAATCACGTGGGTGCTTTCACACGTGGCTCTGCCTTTGATCGTGTACACCTTCCGGGTTACAGGACTGGAGTAGGTGGTGGTGGGAGGGTGCATGGGACAGGTTTTACACCGGGGGCGGTTACAAGGGTAGGAGCCAGCGGGTAGGGAATGTGGTTTGGGGATTTCATAGGGATGAACTAACAGGTTACGAAGGTTAGGTGGACGGCGGAAAGACACTCTTGGTGGAGTGGGGAGGATTTCATGAAGGACGGATCTCATTTCAGGGCAGGATTTGAGGAAGTCGTATCCCTGCTGGAGAGCCACATTCAGAGTCTGGTGCAGTCCCGGAAAGCATCCTGTCACAAGTGGGGCACTTTTGTGGTTCTTCTGTGGGAGGTTCTGGGTTTGAGGGTATGAGGCAGTGGCTCTGGTTATTTGCTTCTGTACCAGGTCGGGTGGGTAGTTGCGGGATGCAAAAGCTGTTGTCAGGTTGTTGGTGTAATGGTTCAGGGATTCCGGACTGGAGCAGATTCGTTTGCCACAAAGACCTAGGCTGTAGGGAAGGGACCGTTTGATGTGGAATGGGTGGCAGCTGTCATAATGGAGGTACTGTTGCTTGTTGGTGGGTTTGATGTGGACGGATGTGTGAAGCTGGCCATTGCACAGATGGAGGTCAACGTCAAGGAAAGTGACATGGGATTTGGAGTAGGACCAGGTGAATCTGATGGAACCAAAGGAGTTGAGGTTGGAGAGGAAATTCTGGAGTTGTTCTTCACTGTGAGTCCAGATCATGAAGGTGTCATCAATAAATCTGTACCAAACTTTGGGTTGGCAGGCCTGGGTAACCAAGAAGGCTTTGAATATGTCTGCTTGTGTCTGTATATGTGTGGATGGATATGTGTGTGTGTGCGAGTGTATACCCATCCTTTTTTCCCCCTAAGGTAAGTCTTTCTGCTCCCGGGATTGGAATGACTCCTTACCCTCTCCCTTAAAACCCATATCCTTTCGTCTTTCCCTCTCCTTCCCTCTTTCCTGACGAAGCAACCGTTGGTTGCGAAAGCTAGAATTTTGTGTGTCTATCGACCTGCCAGCGCTTTCGTTTGGTAAGTCACATCATCTTTGTTTTTAGATATACAGGAATATATTCAGCTACTTATGTTATGAATATGTAGCACATTGCTATAAAGACTTAAAAGATACTGTTGACAAGCTGTTTATCATAAAAGGAGACAAAACACTGGTCTAATGAAATACTGGTCCATCTTGTAGTGGCTTGGAAAGCAGCCCAGAACTGTAACCAGGCTGCTGCCACAGCATGCCAGTCACTTATTACTCCTTCAAATATAGCAATTCAGCAGACACCACCACTTCAGTACAGCCACTCCTGTGTACCAATGACCTGGGAACTGAACTGACCTCGTAAAACTTCTGCAGTCTGACTAACTGCTGCATGACAACACCCATTCCCAGGTCACTGAGCTCTGTGCCAAAGTTTTCCAAGTGATACAGGAACATGTCCCTCCTGCAAACACAGCCCTGAGCAGTGGTGTTTAAGCCCCATGTCCAACTTGTCACGAATGGCACTGCTGGACCCTACTATGGGGTACAGCCTGTGCCAGTCGTCTCAGACTTATAACTCAGCTACCTTTGCCGTCTCTGGGCTATGAAGCAGCGACCGCTGTCTACCTGAGCCTGGGCTGCCAGCCAGCTGTTGCCACCTCCACAGTCCAGTGGTCCGGGCCACGCAGTGAGTTTCATGCTGGCCACCGCACCTCTCCAGGCTGCAGTTCCGTGTTCATAGCATAGGTAGTCCTGCTGGGCTCCTATGACTAGCCCTGGTTATACCTCAATTGATGCTGGCAACTGTCTATGGTCTGCTTACTGCATGTACCCTGTTCTACATTCCTGAATGATAGTTAATACAGTGTCTTGACAACAGACTGTCTGCCTACATCGTCTGTATTTCTACCCACCTACAGCAGGCAACTGCTCGCCCACACCATCCTGAAGCAACAGCCCATTGCACTTGGTATCAGGACAACTGTTGGAGGCTTAATGGTGAACCAACGGATCGCAGAAATGATGAAGATTCGGCTGCAGTGGCAACCAGTACAGGTCCATGTCAAGTCGTGTTCCTTCCTTTTCTTTTCTATTAGTGGGAAAGTGATAACCCAGAAAGTGAGTCAGCATTTTCCGGATGAGGTAGGTCTGGGGAAGATGTTTTTGTCTTTTTTATAGTTTGCATAAAGCTACGAAGTTGGGGAACTGAAGTAGCGAGTGGTTAAGTGTGGTTTATTTAAAATTAGTAGGGGCATTAGAACATATGTAATGTGCAATTAGAAATTGCAGGATGCTCAGTCCTTTGTGGGCTTTGAGGAAGGGTTAGTAGATAATTGCAGAAGAAAGAATGCCTCTGTGTTTTACCGTGAATGACTCAATGGTATAGCGTAAAAACCAGGGGAATCAGTCGAAAGATTTGTAAACCATATCAAGAAAATCAATACTAATGCTTATAAACTGACAGATGAGATTATGCCAATAAGTCATTCTGCAGGGAGCAAAGCAACAAGCACTTGAAGCGTTTTTATGGGACCTACCAGCTGCCATCTAAAAAGTACACACCGAATGCTCCAGAACCTTGGACGAAACAGTAGCAACTGTAGGAGCTTTGTCTGAAATTGACTCAGTAACTAGGACAAGGGAAAAGCAAGTAGTTTTTAACACAGAGGTCATATGTTATAGACTTGGCTCACTGGGCAGCATTCAGTGATTTTGTACGAAGCCACAGTGTCAAAGGTGCAAACAGGTGGGACATCCTGCTCAGAAATATCCGCAGACAGATGGAAGGTGGAATTGGGGTAGCACTCACAACCCTCCATTAAGGGGGACAGGGCAGTGTGGCCACTGACATCCCTGTGTGAAATCAGTAGGATATTTTTGCCTATCCAGCTGTGTAAAAGGAAGATTGCATAAGATTTTGTTGGATACATGATCACAGGTATCTATTGCTAGCCAGAGTGTATTTGGTGCAGTGAATCTGAACCCAACACATTGGAGACTAAGTGGTGCAAGTGGTAATAGTGTACACTTGCTCAGTTCGGCATTGTTAGGTTTCAAAGTGGGGAGGAGAGACTTCCAGGTGCGTGTGGAAGTTCTCCCTAACATAGGCATATGCTATCACACCATTCTTGGGATAGACTTCCTAGTGAAACATCACACCAAAGTCAATCTCCAATAGCACGTAGTAGAGCTGGATGGGCCATTGTTCCACTGTTGAAAGAACTGAACTGTCACAAGGAACACCCGAGATGGTAGATCAACCAATTAAACTGCGGCCACAGCCTCTTAGGCTCAACCTGCAGGATACAATAATGAAAACTACAGGAAGGCTGCTCTGAATGAGTGTGGGAGACAATCTTACAATTAACACTTAGTGCGTAGTAGAGCCCTTGCCAGAGAAAGAGGAACTGGATCAGGCACAATGTTTCACATGATGTAGTTTATCTTCTGTACAGGAAATTGACAGAATTTGGATACTGCCCTTCAGCATAGAAAATTTTGGTTAGGAAGGGGTGAGGCTACAGAAAGGTGCACCAGTAGCTTGCTTACAAGGGAAACTCCCCACGGCACCCCTCACAGATTTGTTAGTAAGATGGCCCAGTGGATAGTCCGCCAAACACTGAAGAGAGATCAAGCATGAAAACAGGAAGGAGGTGTAATGAACTGTGGAAAAAAGCAAAATAGAAACAGTGAACAATCCATGCTCAAGCTGTGCAAATTGGTACAGCCATGGCATCAGGATTATGTGGTCACTGCACTGGACTGAACAGTCAGAGGCGTGTGTTCAAATCTCACTCATGCCCACTCCCCCCTTTTTTTCACAAAATTATGAACTGTCCATCCAGTCATTGATGTGTCTCTTACTTGTACTCAAATTTGGATCTGTGTTGTGGTGTAATGTCTTAATAGCAAGGTGCAAGGAAGGTACCTATACTGAAAGCTGATTCAGTAGAACTACTCCGTTAGCAGCTGGAGGGAAGTGGCTCTCAAATGGGAACTGCAAACATTTAATGACAGGGTGACAAATCAACCATATTTTCCACCAGAAAACACATCTGGCATGTCATACATGACATTAATGCTTCTTTGACTGTCTTAAGTGTTCACATGAATGTGAAGGTGACACTCCCAAAGAAATGATGAAAACATAATAGTTTGTCACATAAGCTGGAACAAATGGATGCAACAGGTTCCCTATCACACAGTTTCCCTGTGCTCTATTAAAACTTATGTTTTTAACGTTTTTGAAGTTTTCCACATGTACACCATCAAATCCTGCATATGTCCAAGCAAATCTGAACACATCTTGGAATTTCAGAGAGTGAAGTTGATTATGTGTCACTGCTTGGACTTTGATAATACAGTGTAGATACATGATCACTTAAACAATATTGCTCAGTGCATTTGTGCAGCTTTGAAAAACTGTAGAATTTTTTCACATATTATTTCACTTCTCTACAGCCAAACACATATAACAGTTGCACAATAAAGTGTACAACCTGGAGGAACGGTAATGAAATCTACTCCAACACCAAAATTGTACAATGCCTCATCCTTCTGTCCTGTATAGCTGTCAAGGAATAGAGTAAAATCTTTGTTCGAGTACGGAGCAATCACATGTTCATTAGAATCTTTCACTAGTCTTTTCTCCAATTTGCCTGATGCACAACAACTCATAATGACACTGTGGGTTTATGCAAGCACCCTATTCACCTGTTGCTGAGCTTGTGGTCCAAATACATAATTTTATTCTTGCAAACATAAGTAAAATGTAGATAAAAGAAATCCTGCTTTGTTAAGGGCATATCATATGGTGTAACTGTGGGAAGTGGTATGCAGCTGGTCTACATTGCATATAGTGTTATCTTTTCCAACTAATGATAACGTGTCAGTTTTATTTCATAGTTAAAACTGGACTGATCCTTGTCTAGTATATTATGCATCTTCATACTGTTGGAATATCATGTTAGTTGCTGTAACCAACTTCTTGGAACAGTTTACAAGGTCTTCCTGTTCACTGACATAGTTTTTGATCACATATTTTGTAATCTTTCTGGTCACAATTTTGTGTTTCCTTTTGAAAGTTAATAGCCAGTGAGGTGAGCTTTAAAATCCAGACCAATTTGCTTAGCATAATGCAGTCCCCAAATCTGTAAGTCTGTATCATGCACTGCACTTATTCCGTTTCTGGCTTGAATAAATTGTTGGTTGACATAATCTCCTAATTCACTGAAATTCTACCTTCAGGCTCCAGGTCATTCCATGACTCCTTAACAGTATTTAACTGGGCCTTTTCCCTCCATTTGTTTGTCCCTTAATAATCTATGTTTGTGCCTTTTTATTGGTTTGGACACTACTCTGTATTGGAGCATTTCCATCATGTGACCCAACAAAATGCCATCAGTTCTTTGTACAGATCATCAACATTCTCATCATATGGTATACACACTCCTGCAGCAATCAGCACTGTATCTTCATCAGCACACTTACTATATACCAACAAATGCAGGTAATAAACATACAAATACTGTCAATCATCCAATCCCTTAAGGACAGACCTCGTTATGCAATTCATGAGCTAAATTTGCTGGATTCATGTTGTCCACAGAATATAGCTCATGTATTTAACACGCTCACATCCAAAGGCACAAACAATCTGCTGCCAGCCAGGCAGTTATGTCAACAGGAGTCCTATGCTTACAGTGGGGTCTGAACCACTAGCAGATTTATATATGAGATCTTGTGTTTTTTCACCAGCACTCAACACTGGGATCCCATGATTAAAGGCGATGTGCAGATGTAAGTACCTCCTATTTGTTCTACAAAAGTACCAAATGTTATTACTCTTGCATTCTGTTTTGACACTTCAATCACTTTGTTGTAACATAGTTCACACCGGTTTATTTGTTATTTTCATTTCTGTGAGAGATGACTATGTGGCATCTTGCTTGCTCTCACTTCATTATATTTACTTGCGACGGTAAATTCTTACCACATGACTAATATTCTGGGACCAATGTACGGTAGGACAGCTGCCAAGACTACAGAAAGAGAACAAACACATCAATGACCAAATGGACAGTTCATAATTTTGTAGAGGGGGAAAAAAAGGATGAAGAAATGAGGCACAAGTGAGATTTGAACATGGCTCACCCACTTCGCAGTTGAACACCATGCGCACACAACCATGATGCCGTGGCTCTTCCAACTCGCTCGATGTTGCACATCTTGAGCTTAGACTGTTCACTGTTTCTATTTTGCTTCTTTTTTCTCAGTTCAGTACACTTTCTACCTGTTTTTATGGTTGATCTGTGTTCAGTTTTTGATGCACTATCTACTAGGTCACCTTACCACTAAATCTGAGGGGAGTGCAATAGTGAGTTTCCCTTGTTAGAAGTGTTAGAGGAAGACAAGTTGAATACACATTTTGGTGTAGAATACACAATTCTAGGACAGTCTGTCGATTTAACCGCACTGGAGGGAAAGGTGTTGCATCTGATAGGATGCAATGGAGTGTATACGGAGAGATTATTAGAGGAATACAAAGATATATTTAACCCGTCTGGAAATTGTTGGCTATGCCACTAGTGCAGCACAGAGTTCCCACTGGGAATGATCCACCTGTATAGGAAAAAACATTATTGGGTCCCACACCATCTACGACCAGTGATGGAGGAGTTTATTGGTCAACAACTGCAGGACAGAATTATAGAAGAAAGCAGCAGTCCCTGTAATCATCATTCTAAAGAAGTGCTCAGATGGTAAGAATGCTTATAGATTATGCTGCAGCTATAGATATCTAAACTAACAGACAACAACTGACGTACCCCCATCCCGAACATTACAGAGACTTTAGACAATCTGGAGCAACTCCATTATTTTACCACCATGGCTTTACAAATAGGGTACCACCAATTACAAGCAGCACTGGATGATCGACCTTAAATGGTGTTTTCAGTTCCATTTGGTCATTACCAGTATTGTCGGATCCAATTCGATCTGAGAAAGGCACCGGCAACCTTTGGGATTTCAAAAAGGTCTGCCAACTTCATAGGCCATATTTACCTCAAGAGGTGATGTACTAGAATAAATAAGTCAGCACGTACTACCACTGGGAATATTTTGTGACCTGGCTATGGCTTTTGATTTTGTGAACCACAATATTTTTCCCTATAAAAGCTAAAATCTTAGTGAATAGTAGACACAGGAGGTTCATGGTTTTTTTTTCTTCTTATGCGTATGGCAAAAAGCAGTGTTAACAGTTCCGTGTCTATCAAAGTTTTGTCATTTTTGCAGATGATACAAGTATAGGAATAAACAGTTGCACCTGTCCCTTAGTGAAAAGCATCTAATGAAATATTTTTAAACATCAATGGATGGTTCAAAGCAAATCGATTATCACTGAATTTTGCTAAGACTAAACAAGGAAATTACGCCCATTTTTGTCATTTTGGATTTTTTTCCAGTTTTAAGTACTATTTATGAAGCTGCTTTCAGAGCATAAAAGATGTATGTCCAAATATTGTAAATAACTGTTACTGGATGGGTGACACTGATGAACATGAAGGAAGTAGTCTCCTGTTAGGAGCAAAATGGGAATGTATCCATTGTCACAGTTTGCATGGTCGGTTTTGTCAATGTGTGAACTCTAAGTAATGTTGACTGATGATTATGAGTGACCTGTCTGAAGATATGGAAGCTAACACATTGAAATATCAATGTTCTAGCTCAGGTAAGCTAATAATTCTGATGTGAATTTGATGAGTAAGAATAAACTAATGAGTTAATAATTGGACTGGGCTACTGAGCTTAAATGTATGATGATAGTATTTTTATATTTTACAATGTTTTGGGCCTAAAATGTAAGACATATATAGTATTAGAAGGTCCTTTCACAGTCATTGTATGTTATATTAGCACCTTTTTCTTTTAATGCAGGAGAGGAAAAAGCTGCTGAGCAAGCAGCAGCTGACAATGTCTGCAATCAAGATGGAGCAGAGAACGAAAATGTTTTCTACATCCTGAGAAGAGGAGGTAGCAAAACTGTGGGCAAGACTGTACTGTAAATGAGGGCATAAGAGTTGCAGCTACAAGCCTTCCTGCTTACATTCCTGATGGCACTAGCAAACTAAAGAAGAAGAAGAAGAAGAAGAAGAAGAAGAAGAAGAAGAAGATTATGGCATCAACTGACTAACCATTATAATATTAAAGGGGCAATCAAAACCTTTCTGTTTGAAAACCACACAATTCAGAATCAGTATGCCAATCAAGCAAAATCACCGTGAGTACTGAGGCAATAATCCCACCAAAGCACCAGGTTGAAAATACTTATTTGGTAAAACACTGTGTTCTGCTGCATGGAGTCTTAACTGCCTGTTGCACATCCTGCAGACCTTCTGAGTTATGAAATTTGAGATATGGGGATGGATGTTATCATGAAGCAGCAGAATCCATTGTTACAGTTGGTTTTTGACAGATGTACTGTCCCATACACATTCTTCATCCTCTGATGAATGTCCCCTGGTGTTTGTCCTTCAGCAGAAAGAAAATAACAACAACATGCTGGTCCTGTTTGGACGTATTTGGTGACAATGTCACCATAGTTCATGTTTCTGCATTTACTGCTCGCACGTTGGAAAGACACAAATGCCATACTAATCCCTTGCCTACATGTCGGTGGTTATATACCCACATTGGAGTTGCACTACAATGCATATCTGCTGAGGCAACACCCTTAAATTGATACTTTTCAACTGCCCCTTATAAATAGAATCTCCTTCTACCTTGATATTTAAGCAAACTCTGATGAACCCTGGTGTACAATTTGATGAAACTGACTTACAAAAGAAGCACGGCCATCCCATGACATACCTTGGTGACATCCAGCAGGACCCTCTTTATACCTAATGTTGACCAATACCATAAGTGAAGAAGAGGGACACCGAAGATTTTCTGCTATATATTTAGGTTGTGCGTCACCATTTTTTCAAGAGTCTACCATGTGACTATGCTACCAGAGCTTCCTCAGCTTTGCAAGAGCAAGCAGACAAAAGTGAATACATTTTTCTTTGTGTAATTTCTAGTTTGGAAGTATTTGTTGCAAACAGACACAGGGAATAAAATCATAATTACATATTACAGAAATGTCTTTTCTTTATAGTTTCCTTAATAAAACCTGAAGACTAGAAGAAAGAGGAAGAAACAAGTAAAAATACATTAACTGCACAAAAGAATCAAGTCCAGAATTTTACCTTTCAATGTAGCATTTTTTTTTTTTTTTTTTTTTTTTTTTAATACCCAATTTGATTCATTGCCACCTCACTTGTTCTGCAGCCTACCCATCTAATCGTCAGCACTCTTCAGTAGCACCACATTTCAAAAGTTTCTATTTTCTTCTTGTCTAAACGGTGTATCATCCACGTTTCACTTCCATACATGGCTACACACTGTACAAATGCCTTCAGGAAATACTTCCTAACAATTAAATTGGTATTAGACATTACCTATTCGCTATTCCAAGCCTGAGTTTTATATCCTACTTCAGCCTTCATCAGTTATTTTGCTGCCAAAACAACACACCTATTACTTTTAGTGTCTCATTTCCTGACCTAATTCCCTCAGCATCACCTGATTTGATACAACTACATTCTATTACAATAGTTTTACTTTCGATGATGATCATTTTATAATTTCTTTTCAATACACTATCCATTCCATCCAATTGCTCTTCCAAGTCCTTTTCATGTCTCTGACACAATTACAATTTCATCGGCAAACCTTAAATTTTATATTTTTTGTCCAAGAACTTCAATTCCCTTTCTGAATTTCTCCTTGGTTTGCTTAACAGCTTGCTTAATGTACCGATTGAGTAACATCAGGGATAGGCTCATTCCCTTCTCAACCATAGCTTCCCTTTCATGTTGTTTGACTCTTAAAGCTGTAGTCTGGTTTTGGTACAAGTTGCAAATAACATTTTGCTCCCTGCATTTTATCCCTATTACTTTCAAAATTTCAAGTTGTATAGTCTAATTAACACTGTCAGAAACTTCATCTAAGCCCACAAACACTATACATGTAGGTCTGCTTTTCTCCAACAACCTTCTAGGTTAAGTTGTAAGGTGCCGTGCCTTGCCTTACATGATTCTACATTTCTCCAGAACCAGGACTGATCTTACAGAATTCAGCTTCTACCAGTTTCTCCAATCTTCTGTAAATAATTTGAGCCAATAATCTGCAACTGATGGTCCAATATTATTCATACCAGTGGAGTGTTATAGGTGGATGGTTTTGGTAAGTTCAACTTGTAATCTAACCCTCCCTACTTTGTCATTGCTACTGTCTTTATGGTTAAGTCTCTTCATAAGATTCGAGAGGAGTAACATTTACAATAAACTTTTTACTTATTTTCTGTTCTCACACAGTTAGCTCCAGTTCTTCATGTCTAGGGGCGTGATTCCTGGAGCTGAAATTTTTACATTTTTGGTTCTCATGTTCCAATTGATGTAAATAAATTTGAAGAATGCCTATGCTGACTTTTTGTTTTTATGATGTTTATTTGCATCACATTTTACTATATCACACTGCATTTACATTATTCATCTTTTTTTCATGTCAGTTAAGATAAAAGCCTCTCATGTCCAAATTTAGTTCTGCACTTCATGCAGTAACATTTCAGTATTTGATTAAATAATGATCTTGAGTGTAGCTGTCATTAGTATGAACTTGGTGTAAATTTGCTTCCTATAATTCACTGGTGTGTGTGTGTGTATTGGTAACTGCTGCCATATAAAGTTGAGTGCACTGTGTCAGTTCGTATTCTGTGTGCTATTCAAAGGGAAATATCAATGAAAGTAACTTCAATAACCAATATTCAGTTTTCTTTAACATATATTTCCAAATTAATGTGCCTAATTGAGCTGGTGACTGTTCTTTTTTTTTTCATTCACTTATGATTTTACCACTTTCATTGACTCCCAAGGTTAAAGTCCGTTTAGTTTTTCTGTTAATTTCACCATATTCAGAATTACAGTCTGGCAACTTTGTCCATTAAATACACGAGCGGCCAAAATTCAAACTCCTCTTTGAGGGTAACATTAGTGTGTTTCACGGCACATTAGTGTTATAACTGTTCTTGAAGTTAAATGCTGTAGTGGACCTACTATATTGTGAGACTTCACCTCGTGCAGTTAGGACAAGTGCTGAAAGAGAGTTCTGATCTATTCAAGCTACTGAATGATAAACTATTTTGTGAAAACTCTTCTCTATTGTAATTGCAAAGTCTCCATTGCACAGTCACTTTTAAAAATACAAGTGATACAGATCTCATAAATTTGTAGGTGTACTGCCCTAGCATTTGAGAGACGCCAAGAGAATGGCAGTTCTCATTTATTCTTCATTTGTTCTCACATTTGCATTATCATCAGCATCCTTTACTATATGACTGCCAAGGCACCACCAAACTCCACAACAGCTCTAGATATGCATCTGCCACCATGCCTTGTCGATACGCTGAGGTGCCTTCTTTTGCATCAAACTGCACATACAGCAAACCAAAGTGTGCATCGTACGATGTCCCACACTTAACAACAACCTAAACAACGTTTTTGGTTTCCAGGAACATCTTTCGTCAATCTAAGTGGGACATGCTATTCCATAGAATTGCCATATTATAACACAAATGCCCTCACTGAGACAAAGATGTCATGTAAGCAAACTTATTTAACTAATTACATCATCAAATAACATTAAAAAGCACTCACTAAATACAACAGGTTTCACTTTCATTCAATTATTATTACAATGTGCACGTAATATCCCTTAAGACAAAATTAATTTTTATTTTTGAAAAATATCCATCAATTAATTCAGCTTGCTTTGGATAAAACATACATGTTACATTTAATATACTTCATTCAAAATACTAGTACACGTGTACATTCTATAATCCAGTAAATTACTTTCCAAATTCATATTTTACTACTCTATTTGTATGAGATTTCCTTTTATACTACCATCCGACAATTTTACAAGGACATTGTTTCCTTTTTCACAGACACGAAAATGGGAGATACCTGCACTCTTCGATCGAGCTATATGACTACTATTTTACTTTTATTCAAGGGTAACTATTTACTTTGTTTTCAAGTCAATGATCACAAAAGTATAAATTTTTCAAATTTATTGAAAAAACTGCTTAGTTCATCTTTACCATGAGATGTGTAATAAGTCCAACGTGAGCAGAAACGTAGATGCAAACAATCATAAATGTCCAGATAAGTCTATTATCAGGATATGTATGTGGACAGGCGAAATCAGCCCAAATTTGACGCAAAGCATGTTCTTCCACAACAGCAAGTGCCTCAAAGGCAGTGCAGAGCATACGCCTGATGTCCCAGAACTGACTGCCAAATTAGCGGACATGCCCCCACAGGTGTGACTGCTCGACACAGTGCCTGTCACCCACTTGATGTGTCCGACCTCCGATACTCGCGGAGGGCGAATCTTGTTCCCATTGTCTGCTGGAGGGATTACACATGGCTGAGCAGTGTACGACCTAGATGCTGTCTGGGAGAGGTGACAGTCTCGTGCTCGAAAGCGCCACTGTTGACAGTGTAAGCTTCCTCACCTCATGCACACCACACAGCACACTTCAACATATTTGCGTAATTTATGATTTCCAGTAACTCTTTCACACCTATATCCTCCCTTCCCGTTCCGTCCCAACTTTTCATGGCACAAAAAGAGTCGAAGTCCCAGAAATACGGGTTTTCTTTAGTGAAAATACACAACAGCCCCGTTGAAAGTACATTATGTGAATGTCTGAAAGAATGGACACCACACAGAATCTGCAGCTGTGATGCATTAAAAGTAAGTTGAAGGTGGAGGGGGGAGAAAGGAAAGGAAAGGGACCATTGATGTCAGCTGCACCAGGACTTGGTGCAGTATCAGTGATGACGAGTGAGAAGTATGCTGGACTGGGATTCAAAACTGGGATCTCCAGCTTACTACGCAGTTGCATTAATCACTGTATCACCTGGACACAGAGTTTATTGCAACTGCATGGACTATCTCAGCACGCCTCCCAGCTGACACACACTCCCACCAAGTGCCACCCATCCGCAGTCCTTGTCCATGTCCTCCACACTCGTTACTTGGAGATCCCACAGGATGTCACACATAATCGTGTATCCACACTGAAGAAGGTGGATTCATTGACCATTGAGGCGAATAAATTATATGAATGTCTTTTGGACATTAACTTCGAAAGTAACACTTCTCTAACTGTCATTTGCAATATTTTTCCACAACCTGTTAGAAATGTAAACAGTTGTGACATCACGCTCATTGAAAGCAGTTTATTATTATGAAGTATTGCACATTTCGGTGGTTGGGCCTTTGCACATTTTGCTGCTGGCGGACACTTCTGTGTGCACAGTGTTATGGTGTTCTGTGTGCACAGTGTTATGGTGTTGCATACAGCGCATTTTCTTTCCAACTAGTTTTATTTTGGTGTTATTCTCTCATTTGAGTTCTATTCCTGCAGTTTTAATCTGCATTAGATGGTCAAAGTAAAATTCTTTGTTATGATGTCATTTCTTACAAGTCAAAATTACAAAAATTTAACTGAAAACTAAAACAATGAAAAATTCTGAGAATTCTAAAAAATTTCCCACATTTCTCCTACGGCTCATCCACCATGATTATCTTTTAACTACTCATTTCATCAGAAAAGTTCCAGGACAGGGTTTTCAAAAATAGAAAACTGCACTTACCAGGTAATGATCCTAGCTCCTATCAAAGTAATCCCCTTGTATATATACACACAGTTATCAATGTTTCTGGAGGTCTTCGAAGCAAGCAGGGAAATTTTCAACTGCGATGCTTGTATGCTCATTTGTCACAGCCTGTTGGATGTCTGCAATATCCTGATGAAGCTTTCCTTTCAGTTGCCTTTTCACTTGCGAAAACTAAAAAATCACAAGGGGAGAGGTTGGGCAAATACAGCAGATGTGGAATGGCAACAAGAGCGTGTCTGGCCAGATACCTTGTAACATATAAAGTAGTATGGGGCCTTACATTTGTCATACAGTAAGAACTGGTCTTGAGAATGCCGCAATGTCAGATCGCCTGTCGTAAATGTTTCAAGAATTCAATGTAAAGAGTTTGGTTCACTGTTTGACCTGGAGGAACATATACTCATGGTTAACTAATTCTCGAAATTCTCCACATTGTTTAAATTGAACTTTGAAAAGGCATTTCCAAAAGTATGCATGCCTGTATCAACATCTCAAAAAAACAGACAGATAACAACAGGTATTAAGAAATCCTCCCAAACACTTAAACACCTCAGTTCCATGAAAAAGATGTACAATGATCCAGAATTCCTAAATTTCTATCATAGATACAAAAAGATCTATAGGAAGGTGCTGATTGCTGCAAAAAAGTCATTTATGACAAAATAATATATCGTGCAGAGAATAAAAGCAAAGCAGTCTGGGATGTTATAAAAAAGGAAACGGGGAGAGGCAAACAACCGTAGAATAACATACTGCTAAGGGAGGGGGATAAGGTAATAACTGATCCACAACACTTAGCAACCTATGTAAACGAGCATTTTTTAAGTATTGCAGAGAAGTTACAGCAAAAATTCCCAAAACAAATATAATACCCGTAAATAACGTTGCGCTAAATACAACGATGTTACTTCCAACCACAGAGAATAAAGTCAATAAAACTGTTCAAAAACTAAAAAATAAAAAGTCAGTAGGCTTAGATGAAGTACCAATGTGTGTACTGAAACAATGCATAGGAATTATACAAGGCCCCTTAACAAATATAATAAATGAATCTACACATCAGGGATATTTCCAGAGCAGTTAATACAGGAAAGAGTTGTACTTTTGCTTAAGAAAGGTAGTGCAGAAGACATAGAAAATTACTGACCCATTTCCCTGCTAATAGAAGCAATTATGAAAGACAGATTAATGAATTACCTGAATAGATACAATCTTTTAAGCGAATCACAGTTTAGTTTCCGAAGTGGGAAAAAATACGGAGTCAGCCATAACAGAATTCACAAAAGTTGTACTTGACGCTCTTGATAAAGATGAGTGTGTGACAGGCATATTTTTGGATCTTTCTAAGGCGTTTCATACAGTCGACCACAAGATTCTATTAAATAAATTAGAAGCATTAGGAATAAGAGGGGTAGCTAATGACTGGTTTCGATCATACCTAACAGATAGGGTACAAAGAGTAGGGATAACACATACTACAAATAGATCCAAACATTTAGTAAAACACTTATCAGAATCAAAATACATTAATATAGGGGTTCTGCAAGGTAGCATATTACGACCAATACTATTCCTGATCAATGACTTTCCCAGTAGTGTTACTCATGGTGAAAAAATTCTCTTTGTTGATGACAGCAATATTATAGTCACTGAGAAAACAAGAGAACTCCCTGCTGAGAAAGCAAATGAAACTCTCAAGGAAGTTCATGATTGGTCAATAAGCAATGAAGTGACACTGAATGTAAAGAAAACTAATGCCACGAATTTCAGTTTGAAGAGGAAAAATGACAATGTTAAATTAAATGTATATGGCATCTCTATAGACTGTGTAACAAATGCAAAATTTCTAGGAATGAATATTGATTCTCAGTTGAAGTGGTGTGAACAAACAAAGGTACTTGCAAACAGAATGTCATCAGCATGTTATGCCCCTAGAATCCTATCATCAGTGTGTAACATGCAGTGTCTTCTAGTTACATATTATTCATATGTACACTCAATTCTTAGCTATGGGCATTCTTTTTTGGGGAACAAATGCACAAAATATGAACACAATTTTCAAACTCCAGAAAAGAGCCATAAGAATAATACTTAAAAATAGTAGTCGAGTTCATTGTAAAGATCTGTTCAAAACACTGGAGATTTTAACTGCTCCATGTGAATACATTTACCAGTCAGTTGCACACATCAAAAATAGCATTGGTAATTACTGCACAAACATCTCTGTCCATGACCATACAACAAGAGATAGACTCAACTTACATTTACCAAGAAAAAATAAACATAAAATTCAAAACAACATTTTCTACCAAGGAATAAAATTGTACAATAAATTACCAAAAGAGATTAAAAAAATTGCAGAAATACACTTATTTAAAAAGGTAGATAAAAAGTACCTGTTATGCAATACATTTTACACATTGAAGGATTACTTAGATAAAACAGAGTAGGGGTTTGATAAAAAAATGTTATACAAATAAATAATAATAATAATAATAATAATAAAACATCCAGCATTCCACATAACACCTTCACTTTATGTTTTTTTTTCCTTCTAGAAATACTTACCCCCAAGCTATGCATCGTACAATAGCAACACCTCTTCCTCTTTCTGAGCTCAACATCTCACTCATTATGGAGGCATGCTGACTCAGTTTTTTAGGATAGCAAATGGGAACTTGTGGTACAGAAAATGGCCCAGAGATCGCCAGTGTGTGAGTGTGTGTGTGTGTGTGTGTGTGTGTGTGTGAAGTGTTATGAAACACTGTGTGTATAGTGTGTGTGCAGTGACTGTTAGTGAGGTACGAGTGAACGGTGTGGCATTACATTATTTAATAAGTAATTTGTAAAAAAAGTATTGTATACCAGGAGTAAATCTAATGATTTTGTCTAACTAGAAGTCTGTAAATATATGTGTATACGAATTGGTCTAAACTTGTAAATACTTTGACATGTCCTATATCCTTGTAAAAAGAGATCTACGGATGAATAAAGCTGCTGCTGCTGCTGCTGCTGCTACTACTACTACTACTACTACTACTACTACTACTTATCCCTTACCATCAAAGAATGTGATCAACATTGTCTTTGTTCTTGATGGTGATTGATTGTCATTTTTGAAGGTGGTGATTCAGGACTCTGCCATTCAGCACTTTGACACCTAATATGAGGGTCATACTGGTAGCAACACAGATCATCCGTAGCAATAATCTGTCAAAAATGTGCGATCATGTCTGGTGCTATCTAGTAGTTCAGCAGAAATTCTTTGTCTTTCCTCTTTCTGTTTATCTATTAGTGTGTGAGGATGCGTTTTGTATTAAGTTTTCGTTTTCCTAAATCTTCACCCAAAATCTTATAACACACATCACGATTCAGATTAAGCTGTTCTGATATTGGCCACACAGTTACATTACAGTCTCGTTGCAATAACTGCCTTACATGCTCCACATCTCCATTGGTATGTGCTGTAGAGGAGCGATCAGCTCTGGTATCGTCTTGCACTAAATCTCTGCCTTCATGAAACCATCTGGGCCACTCAAAATCATGACTTCTTTAAAGTCTGCTTAATCATTGTCCATGTTTCACTAAGTGTTTTCCCAAGCTTAATGCATGACTTAATGTTCACCCTTTGTGCTCCAGCATAACGACAAGCGCCGGCACGACGACGAATGGAAGAGGAGAGAGGGCTGTGAGACGACGTCGGCCAATAGCACGCTGACTAGGACGACACCAAGACAGGAGCGGCATCTATACCAAGAGAATAAAAGTGCCACTCCGCCTAGTCGTGGGCAGTGCAAGACGAGTCATCACACAACACAACAGCAGTGTCTTATGAACTCTTTTGTTTAGCTTGCATTGAAACTGTATATACCAAAAGACATTAATTACTGACACTGATTATTTGCATGTCGCTATTTGCTTGCGATTCACCTTTGTGAGTACACAAAGTTAAGTATTACTGTAATAAACTCCATTAATATGATTTGCTTGAATTGTTGCCTAGCGAACCGAGAAAACAGCTTCCTAGGCACCCTATATTAGACAAATGGGTAGGATAACACATTGACGACGGGAATTCAGAGAAAAAACCCGTACCTTGCGGCCATTGAATTTTCTTTTGCGTTTTGCTGGTGCCTTAATTCTCTTGTTTTTGCTTTGCCAGGCTGTTTGCTTGCTTTAACAGTCTCTTATGTTTTTGTTAATCAGTGTAGTTAGGGTGTTGCAGAAATTTTCTTTGCTTGCTTTGCCTGTTTGTTGCATTTCTCTTTTCCAACATGCCCACCCCACCTATCCCACCCCTGCTCAGGCGCCACAGGTGCCAGCATCAGATGCAACACGGCTAATGCACATGTTTCAGTTCCAGACCCAGCAAATATCTACACTGCTCAACATGGTTCAGCAGCTACTGGCCAACACTGCGTGCCTGACAGAACAAGTACCACCTCCTGCAGCTTAAAGTGTTATACCGCCTTTTGTGCTAGTTTCATGAAGAACAAAGGAATGGCTCGAGGGGTTTCAACAGTTTGAAGCCCACATAGTTTCTCACAACATACCAGGTACTGTGAAAAGCCATTACTTTCTCTCAACAGTAAGAAGTGCAGTGTTTAGGCTAATACAAAAACTGTTCCCTAATGCCACTCTGAGTAAACTTTCTTATGATAAGGTTGTAGATTTGCTAACTACTATGACCAACAAGTGAATGTGGTAGCAGCTAGGTATCAGTTCTTTAATTGCAAAAAACAGTCAAACAAACTTATTGTGAGTGGGTTAACAAATTTGCAGGGTATGATAAGGAAATGCAAATTCAAATGTGCTTGTAGTGCTTTATATTCTAATGTTATGTTGCGTGATGCCACTGTGTACAATGCAACTGATGTCAGACTCGGAGAACAGATTCTGAAACAGTCCAATCCATCACTTCTGCAAGTAGTGCAAATCCTATACCAGTACGCTTCACATGCCCTGTTGGCTGGTAAATTTGAGTATCCAGCAATTTGTCGGGTTGAGTCCCTTGTTTGTGACCAGCCCATTCAGCAGCGGCAGCTTGTGCTCACCATACCATATAAACAACTCTCCACGCCGCATAAGCAGCTCACTACACAGGTGAACAGAATTAAGTCATGCCCTCAGTGTTATTCGTGGCACAAATACCAAGACTGTCCCTTCTGACAAGCACCGTGTTACACTTGTGGCAAGAAAGGACATGTACAATCCATGTTTACAACGGAACAAACATAAGAATTTGGCCCACTCACAAAAATCTAGTCACAAGGCCCGTGTCATTAATGCAGTATATTCGAAGTCTGCAACATGCATTAGCAAAACTAGCAAGTGAGCAGTTTCTTCATTGCTATGCCAGTCCAACAAACTTTTGTTCATTTGCTTCTTTGTGGATTACGTGTGAAATTTCAGTTGGACACATGTCAGGCTCCCCATGCCTGCCTAAAATTAGCACACACTTGACGACTTATAATTTCTCTTTCTATCAGAGATGAAGTAAACTACTGCATTTCCGTCACTATCACACTGATAATGTTTAACTGGCTTATTGTTACAGCTGATCTGTAACAGTTGAATGCATGACTCATTTTGTGAAACATCACCACCGCCATCTCTTAAGATTAAATAATTGCTTGTAGAAGGCGGCTGGGTTACCTCAGGGAAGTAAATAAAACCGAACAAATATAAATAAAATGCTTCTATAGAACTCATAAAATAAATAAACTACACACATCAGTATACCCGGTTGAAATTGCATCCGTAATGATCAATGGTGTCTCTTAGAATAATTTCTACAACCTCCCTCCGATGGTGAGAGATTCAATACACCTTAGGTTTTTATATTCTACCTTTCTGTCAAATGGTACATTTTTTTCTAGTAAATACAATGCATCTCCATAATGTAAGCTGCCTTACAAAGCACAGAGTCCACTACTAACAAACTTCGCTCTCTCAACTGACAGTAAACGATATGACAACTTACATAACATGTATTCATACTCCAAATCATGTATTCGTTCATATTCACATGCTTTCTACAATAAAACTTAAAATGAGTACTTACTTTGGTATCTCTGCTTGTCGTCCAACTTTCCTGACACACTGCAGTCAAAACTGTAATATTTTTATGAATACTTATTATAGATTAAATATTTTTCATAGCTATGATTACAATAGGACACAGAAATTCTTTTTGGTTTTCTGCTCTGTTGCCCACAACATTAGGTGTAGCACTGGCAGACTCAACTTTCTCTTCTACTTCTTGTTCAAATAAGTCCTGTAGATGCTCCTCCAACCCAGTCAAAGTTTTTGATGCATGAATTACTTCACCAAATTGTTTGATTTGCTCTAACACCTCTAATCAGTCGTGCATTCCTGAGATTTGATTAGGTATATCCTTGAATTAGTGATTTGACAATTCCTCTATTGTTTATCTCATCATTTACCTATTTAAACTGTTCTCTAACCTCATTCTTGACTAACTCACATTCTTTAATTGTTCCTGTTTGTTGTTGTTGTTGTTGTGGTCTTCAGTCCTGAGACTGGTTTGATGCAGCTCTCCATGCTACTCTATCCTGTGCAAGCTTCTTCATCTCCCAGTACCTACTGCAACCTACATCCTTCTGAATCTGCTTAGTGTATTCATCTCTTGGTCTCCCTCTACGATTTTTACCCTCCACGCTGCCCTCCAATGCTAAATTTGTGATCCCTTGATGCCTCAAAACATGTCCTACCAACCGATCCCTTCTTCTAGTCAAGTTGTGCCACCAACTTCTCTTCTCCCCAATCCTATTCAATACCTCCTCATTAGTTACATGATCTACCCACCTTATCTTCAGCATTCTTCTGTAGCACCACATTTCGAAAGCTTCTATTCTCTTCTTGTCCAAACTGGTTATCGTCCATGTTTCACTTCCATACATGGCTACACTCCATACAAATACTTTCAGAAACGACTTCCTGACACTTAAATCTATACTCGATGTTAACAAATTTCTCTTCTTCAGAAACGATTTCCTTGCCATTGCCAGTCTACATTTTATATCCTCTCTACTTCGACCATCATCAGTTATTTTACTCCCTAAATAGCAAAACTCCTTTACTACTTTAAGTGTCTCGTTTCCTAATCTAATCCCCTCAGCATCACCCGATTTAATTTGACTACATTCCATTATCCTCGTTTTGCTTTTGTTGATGTTCATCTTATATCCTCATTTCAAGACACTGTCCATTCCGTTCAACTGCTCTTCCAAGTCCTTTGCTGTCTCTGACAGAATTACAATGTCATCGGCGAACCTCAAAGTTTTTACTTCTTCTCCATGAATTTTAATACCTACTCCGAATTTTTCTTTTGTTTCCTTTACTGCTTGCTCAATATACAGATTGAATAACGACGGGGAGAGGCTACAACCCTGTCTCACTCCTTTCCCAACCACTGCTTCCCTTTCATGCCCCTCGACTCTTATAACTGCCATCTGGTTTCTGTACAAATTGTAAATAGCCTTTCGCTCCCTGTATTTTACCCCTGCCACCTTCAGAATTTGAAAGAGAGTATTCCAGTTAACGTTGTCAAAAGCTTTCTCTAAGTCTACAAATGCTAGAAACGTAGGTTTGCCTTTTCTTAATCTTTCTTCTAAGATACGTCTTAAGGTTAGTATTGCCTCACGTGTTCCAACATTTCTACGGAATCCAAACTGATCTTCCCCGAGGTCTGCTTCTACCAGTTTTTCCATTCGTCTGTAAAGAATTCGCGTTAGTATTTTGCAGCTGTGGCTTATTAAACTGATAGTTCGGTAATTTTCACATCTGTCAACACCTGCTTTCTTTGGTATTGGAATTATTATATTCTTCTTGAAATCTGTGGGTATTTCGCCTGTCTCATACATCTTGCTCACCAGATGGTAGAGTTTTGTCATGACTGGCTCTCCCAAGGCCATCCGTAGTTCTAATGGAATGTTGTCTACTCCCGGGGCCTTGTTTCGACTCAGATCTTTCAGTGCTCTGTCAAACTCTTCACGCAGTATCTTATCTCCCATTTCATCTTCATCTACATCCTCTTCCATTTCCATAATACTGTCCTCAAGTACATCGCCCTTGTATAAACCCTCTATATACTGCTTCCACCTTTCTGCCTTCCCTTCTTTGCTTAGAACTGGGTTTCCATCTGAGCTCTTGATATTCATACAAGTGGTTCTCTTCTCTCCAAAGGTCTCTTTAATTTTCCTGTAGGCAGTATCTATCTTACCCCTAGTGAGACAAGCCTCTACATCCTTAAATTTGTCCTCTAGCCATCCCTGCTTAGCCATTTTGCACTTTCTGTCGATCTAATTTTTGAGACGTTTGTATTCCCTTTTGCCTGCTTCATTTACTGCATTTTTATATTTTCTCCTTTCATCAATTAAATTCAATATTTCTTCTGTTACCCAAGGATTTCTATTAGCCCTCGTCTTTTTACCTACTTGATCCTCTGCTGCCTTCACTACTTCATCCCTCAAAGCTACCCATTCTTCTTCTACTGTATTTCTTTCCCCCATTCCTGTCAATTGTTCCCTTATGCTCTCCCTGAAACTCTCTACAACCTCTCATTCTTTCAGTTTATCCAGGTCCCATCTCCTTAAATTCCCACCTTTTTGCAGTTTCTTCAGTTTCAATCTGCAGTTCATAACCAATAGATTGTGGTCAGAATCCACATCTGCCCCTGGAAATGTCTTACAATTTAAAACCTGGTTCCTAAATCTCTGTCTTACCATTATATAATCTATCTGATACCTATTAGTATCTCCAGGATTCTTCCACGTATACAACCTTCTTTTATGATTCTTGAACCAAGTGTTAGCTATGATTAAGTTATGCTCTGTGCAAAATTCTACAAGGCGGCTTCCTCTTTCATTTCTTCCCCCCAATCCATATTCACCTACTATGTTTCCTTCTCTCCCTTTTCCTACTGACGAATTCCAGTCACCCATGACTATTAAATTTTCGTCTCCCTTCACTACCTGAATAATTTCTTTTATCTCATCATACATTTCATCAATTTCTTCATCATTTGCAGAGCTAGTTGGCATATAAACTTGTACTACTGTAGTAGGCATGGGCTTTGTGTCTATCTTGGCCACAATAATGCGTTCACTATGCTGTTTGTAGTAGCTAACTCGCACTCCTATTTTTTTAATTCATTATTAAACCTACTCCAGCATTACCCCTATTTGATTTTGTATTTATAACCCTGTAATCACCTGACCAAAAGACTTGTTCCTCCTGCCACCGAACGTCACTAATTCCCACTATATCTAACTTTAACCTATCCATTTCCCTTTTTAAATTTTCTAACCTACCTGCCCGATTAAGGGATCTGACATTCCATGCTCCGATCCGTAGAATTAACAATAGCCACTTGTTCTTCCACCTTCCAACTCAATTGGTATACCCTTGTTCGTACTTAAACATCATTTGATTCTGTGCTCACTACTCAAAGCCATCGTAATGTGTCTTCACCATCTATGTGACGATGCTATGCTGATTATATTTATATGTTTTGACGATGCCATTATGGCCATATCACTTTAGGACATGGTGTAAAAAAGATCTGAAGATGGTCATTACAGACTGAAACCGGTCATCGTCTAAAGAATTCATTTGTGATCAGAGACTGGAATAAAAAAGCATTTTAGCATTAGTGGAATAAGTTACTAATTGCAAAAAACTCAGATTGGTGCTGTATCTAATCAGGTGTACTGCTAGCTCCACAGTTCTGCCTATGAGCAAGTGACATAGCAAAGAGCCACCATGTAATCATTATGTTGTCAACTGGTCAGCCACTGCAATGCAAACCAATGCTGCGCTTCTGTTGTGCTGGTTGTCTGGTGGAGGGATGCTGTCTGAGATTGCTGCCGCAACGTTATTCTCGAAATCACCAGGTGGAATTCTTCCGTATCATCCATGAATTTCTTCTCAACAATATTCTAAAGGTTACTTCAGCAAGCAGATCTTTCACTGTTGACCTCACTGCTAAGGTCAACTAGTATTCTTTTCTAAACTCTGGGTGGATATCAATTAGCAACGTCATATCCTCTTCCTTCATTTTTGTTGAAATTCTTGAAAATTCTTCTTCTTCTTCTTCTTCTTCTTATTATTATTATTATATCATCATCAAAGCTCTCTTCTTTCAGCATCTATAATTCATCTTGGGTTGTCGTGTGTTCTGCCGGATATCAGCGTCGTACTTGCACGATATTTCGGTCACGTAGCTCGTAACCTTCATCAGGTGCGACTTGAGACTGCTCTTCGAGTGGACCTGGTCCAGTATTTATGCCTATGGCCTTCCCCCTCCACCAACGGCTGCAGGCACTTCCTCTGTGGTCCGCACCCATTCCCTGCGACCTGCTGGAGCGTTGCTGCTCCATTTTCCGTCCGCTGCGGTTCTAGGTGTTCCCTCTGCGGTCTGGGGTAGCAAGCGTTCGCCCTGCAGTCCGCGCCCGCTCACCACGACCTGTTGGAGCGTTGCCGCTCCGTTTTTCGTCCGCTGTGGCTCTGGATGTTCCCTCTGCGGTCTGTGCCCACCAGTCCCACTTCTGGGTGTTCCATCTTCAGTCTGGTGCGCCTGGCAGTCCGTCAGGGGCTCGTTTTCCATCTCCATGTCTCTGGTTCTTCTGTTTGTGTAGTGTTGCAGCTGCCCCGTTGCTCCTTTAACATTTCCAGAGCCGGATCCCAGGCTCTGCTTAGCTGGTACCCTGTGTCACGGTTCATAAGATCGTCAGCCATTTTAATTTCTATCGATTCTCTTATAACACTGTCCCAAAATGCCTCTGGAGGCACACTAGATTAAGACAGGTGACTAAGTCAGCCATTGCTGAACACTGTCTAGAACTAGATCATGCCATGAAGTATGAGGATACCAAGATTCTAGCACAAACACCCAGATTTTGGGACAGTGCTATAAGAGAATCGATAGAAATTAAAATGGCTGACGATCTTATGAACCGTGACACAGGGTACCAGCTAAAAAGAGCCTGGGATCCAGCTCTGGAATTGTTAAAGGAGCAACGGGGCCAGCTGCAACACTACACAAACAGAAGAACCAGAGACATGGAGATGGAAAACGAGCCCCTGATGGACTGCCAGGCGCACCAGACCGAAGATGGAACACCCAGAAGTGGGACTGGTGGGCGCGGACCGCAGAGGGAACATCCAGAGCCGCAGCGGACGAAAAACGGAGCGGCAACGCTCCAACAGGTCGTGGTGAGCAGGCGCGGACTGCAGGGGGAACGCTTGGTACCCCAGACCGTAGATGAAACCCCCAGGAGCGGGTTGGGTGGGCGCGGACTGCAGAGGGAACACCTAGAACCACAGCGGACGGAAAACGGAGCAGCAACGCTCCAGCAGGTTGCAGGGAATGGTCGCGGACCACAGAGGAAGCGCCTGCAGCCGTTGCTGGAGGGGGAAGGCCATAGGCATAAATACTGGACCAGGTCCACTCGAAGAGCAGTCTCAGGTCGCACCTGATGAAGGTTACGAGCTACGTGACCGAAATATCGTGCAAGTACGACGCTGATATCCGGCAGAACACCCGACAACCCAAGATGTCATTAGATCGCCGGGAAAGCCTGAAGAGTTACATCTATAATTCACTTCTTGCAGCAGGGCACCAAAATGGAGTGTTAAATGTGAATGGTTTTGGTGTGTTCCACTCCATGTACGATCTGTCACCTTGTTGATGTGTGCCAATTTTACTTTACAAATATTTTGTGGTCACCTTTCTCAAAGTTAACTGCTGTGATAGAACAGCTTTGCAGTACTACTAGACTGTGCTGTGCGACTTTTTCACCTTATGCAGTTGGAGTGGATGCTGAAAGAGAGCTCCAATCTATTCAAGCTACTAAATGGTGTAAACCATTTCACAAAAACTCTTTTATCGTAATCACAATGTCTTCACTGTAAAATCACTTTTACAAATATGGGTGGTGCAGATCTCTCATAAAGTGGTAGCTCACAATAGATCATAACAAGTGTTACTGTATAGCTTCGACATTCGAGACAGGCCAAGAGAGAATGACAGCTCTCATTTGTGCATTTGTTCTCACATCTACATTATCAGCAGTGCCCTTTTATCTGTGACTTCCAAGGCATTGCCAAGACACCACTGAGGTGTGGCACCAAAGCATAAGAGGGCCTCCACAGCAGGTGGAGACACACATTTACTGTTGCACGTTGCTGATATGCTGAAGTGACTTCTTTTTCATCAATCTGCACATACAGCAAACCAGAGTGTGCACTATGGGATCTCCCACACTTAATAACTACCTAAATGACATTTTCAGTTTCGATGAACATCTTTCATCAGCCTAAATGCTTTGAAGTAGAACAAGTTATTGTGCAAAATTGCCATGTTACACCATCCAGATTGCACCTGCCTTCTTTGGAATCAAAATTATCTTCTTTGTTAAGTCTGAGGGTATTTCGCTTGACTTGATTACCTTGCACACCAGGTGGAATAATTTTGCCACGGCTATCACAAGCATCTAAATAAGTCTGAAGTAATGTCATTTACTCGAGGGGCTTTGTTTCAATTTAAGTCTTCCAGTGCTCTGTTAAATTCTTCTCAAAGTATCATATCTCCCACCTCATATTTGTCTTCTCTTTCTATGTATCCTGAAGTATGTTGGGTCTCTATATATTCTTATCACTTTTCAGCTTTCCATACTTTGTTTAGTACTCGCTTCCCACCTGAGTTTTTGGTATTCATTCAGATGCTTTTCCTTTTCTCCAAAGGTCTCTGTCTTTTCCTTAGTCACGCATGCCTTTTTTTGTTAATCTCATTTTTTAGACATCTGTCTTCCAGGCCAAGACAAGTCTACTAGTATCAATGTAGGCCTTAATTTGAGGAAGAATTTTTTTTGAGAATGTACTTTTGGAGCACAGCACTTTAGGGTAGTGAAACATGGACTGTGGGAAAACCTGAACAGAAGAAACTTGAAGCATTTGAGATGTATGCTACTAAATAATGTTGAAAATTAGGTACATTGATAAGATAAGGTGGTTCTCCACAGAATTGGCAAGGAAATGAATATATGTAAAGCACTGACAAGAAGGGACAGGATGGTAGGATATGTGTTACGACATCTATTGTGACATCAGGGTATAACCTCCATGGTGCTCTAGGGAGCCGTAGAGCACAAATGCAGTAAAGAAAGGCACATATTGGAATACATCCGGTAAATAACTGAGGACGTATATTGCAACTGCTGCTCTAAGATGAAAAGTTTGGCACAGGAGAGGAATGTGTGGCAGGCTGCTTCAAACCAATTAGAAGACTGACGACTCCAGTGCCTGCTTCATTTTTATATTTTCTCCTTTCATCAATCAAATTCAATCTTTCTTGTGTTATTTGGGGATTTCTACTGAACTTTGCCATTTTACCTGTATGACCCTCAGCTGTGTTTGCTATTTCACCTCTCAAAGCTACCAATTTGTCTTCTATTGTATTACTTTGCCCCCATTGTAGTCCAACATTGTCTAATGCTCCCTCTGAAACTTTGAACAACATACATTTCTTTCAACTTGTTCAGATCCCATCTCCTTCAATATCTGTCTTTTTGTAGTTTTTTTCAGTTTTAACCTGCTTCTTAATCAATAAATTATGGGAGTCCACAACTGTTCTTGGTAATGTTATACTATTTAACATGCTTTTAAAAATCTACGTTTTACCATTATATATATATATATGGTTATAGTAGAGGGAAACATTCCACGTAGGAAAAATATATCTAAAAACAAAGATGATGTGACTTACCAAATGAAAGTCCTGGCAGGTCGACAGACACACAAACAAACACAAACATACACACAAAATTCAAGCTTTTGCAACAAACTGTTGCCTCATCAGGAAAGAGGGAAGGAGAGGGAAAGACGAAAGGATGTGGGTTTTAAGGGAGAGGGTAAGGAGTCATTCCAATCCCGGGAGCGGAAAGACTTACCTTAGGGGGAAAAAAGGACGGGTATACACTCGCACACACACACACACACACACACATATCCATCCAGATATATACAGACACAAGCAGACACATTTAAAGGTCTGCTTGTGTCTGTATATATGTGGATGGATATGTGTGTGTGTGCGAGTGTATACCCGTCCTTTTTTCCCCCTAAGGTAAGTCTTTCCGCTCCCGGGATTGGAATGACTCCTTACCCTCTCCCTTATAACCCACATCCTTTCGTCTTTCCCTCTCCTTCCCTCTTTCCTGATGAGGCAACAGTTTGTTGCGAAAGCTTGAATTTTGTGTGTATGTTTGTGTGTCTGTCGACCTGCCAGGACTTTCATTTGGTAAGTCACATCATCTTTGTTTTTATATATATATATATATATATATATATATATATATATATATATATATATATATATATATATATATATATATATACAGGGTGTTTCAAAAATGACCGGTATATTTGAAACGGCAATAAAAACTAAACGAGCAGCGATAGAAATACACCGTATGTTGCAATATGCTTGGGACAACAGTACATTTTCAGGCGGACAAACTTTCGAAATTACAGTAGTTACAATTTTCAACAACAGATGGCGCTGCAAGTGATGTGAAAGATATAGAAGACAACGCAGTCTGTGGGTGCGCCATTCTGTACGTCGTCTTTCTGCTGTAAGCATGTGCTGTTCACAACGTGCAAGTGTGCTGTAGACAACATGGTTTATTCCTTAGAACAGAGGATTTTTCTGGTGTTGGAATTCCACCGCCTAGAACACAGTGTTGTTGCAACAAGACGAAGTTTTCAACGGAGGTTTAATGTAACCAAAGGACCGAAAAGCGATACAATAAAGGATCTGTTTGAAAAATTTCAACGGACTGGGAACGTGACGGATGAACGTGCTGGAAAGGTAGGGCGACCGCGTCCGGCAACCACAGAGGGCAACGCGCAGCTAGTGCAGCAGGTGATCCAACAGCGGCCTCGGGTTTCCGTTCGCCGTGTTGCAGCTGCGGTTCAAATGACGCCAACGTCCACGTATCGTCTCATGCGCCAGAGTTTACACCTCTATCCATACAAAATTCAAACGCGGCAACCCCTCAGTGCCGCTACCATTGCTGCACGAGAGACATTCGCTAACGATATAGTGCACAGGATTGATGATGGCGAGATGCATGTGGGCAGCATTTGGTTTACTGACGAAGCTTATTTTTACCTGGACGGCTTCGTCAATAAACAGAACTGGCGCATATGGGGAACCGAAAAGCCCCATGTTGCAGTCCCATCGTCCCTGCATCCTCAAAAAGTACTGGTCTGGGCCACCATGTCTTCCAAAGGAATCATTGGCCCATTTTTCAGATCCAAAACGATTACTGCATCACGCTATCTGGACATTCTTCGTGAATTTGTGGCGGTACAAACTGCCTTAGATGACACTGCGAACACCTCGTGGTTTATGCAAGATGGTGCCCGGCCACATCGCACGGCCGACGTCTTTAATTTCCTGAGTGAATATTTCGATGATCGTGTGATTGCTTTGGGCTATCCGAAACATACAGGAGGCGGCGTGGATTGGCCTCCCTATTCGCCAGACATGAACCCCTGTGACTTCTTTCTGTGGGGACACTTGAAAGACCAGGTGTACCGCCAGAATCCAGAAACAATTGAACAGCTGAAGCAGTACATCTCATCTGCATGTGAAGCCATTCCGCCAGACACGCTGTCAAAGGTTTTGGGTAATTTCATTCAGAGACTACGCCATATTATTGCTACGCATGGTGGATATGTGGAAAATATCGTACTATAGAGTTTCCCAGACCGCAGCGCCATCTGTTGTTGAATATATATATATATATATATATATATATATATATATATATATATATATATATATATATAGAGGGAAACATTCCACGTAGGAAAAATATATCTAAAAACAAAGATGATGTGACTTACCAAAATATGTCTGTTTGTGTCTGTATATGTGTGGATGGATATGTGTGTGTGTGCGAGTGTATACCCGTCCTTTTTCCCCCTAAGGTAAGTCTTTCCGCTCCCGGGATTGGAATGACTCCTTACCCTCTCCCTTAAAACCCACATCCTTTCATCTTTCCCTCTCCTTCCCTCTTTCCTGATGAGGCAACAGTTTGTTGCGAAAGCTTGAATTTTGTGTGTATGTTTGTGTTTGTTTGTGTGTCTATCGACCTGCCAGCGCTTTCGTTCGGTAAGTCACATCATCTGAGAGATATATAATAGAAGATATATATAATAGAAGGAAACATTCCACGTGGGAAAAAATATATCTAAAAACAAAGATGATGTGACTTACCAAATGAAAGCGCTGGCACGTCGATAGACACACAAACAAACACAAACATACACACAAAATTCTGCTTTCGCAACCAACGGTTGCTTCGTCAGGAAAGAGGGGAGGAAAGGGAAAGACGAAAGGATGTGGGTTTTAAGGGAGAGGGTAAGGAGTCATTCCAATCCCGGGAGTGGAAAGACTTACCTTAGGGGGAAAAAAGAACGGGTATACACTCGCGCGCACACACGCACGCACACACACACACACACACACACACACACACACACACACACACACATATCCATCAACACATATACAGACACAAGCAGACATATTTGAAGACAAAGAGTTTGGGCAGAGATGTCAGTCGAGGCGGAAGTGCAGAGGCAAAGACGTTGTTGAATGGCAGGTGAGGTATGAGTGGCGGCAACTTGAAATTAGCGGAGATTGAGGCCTGGTGGGTAACGGGAAGAGAGGATATATTGAAGAGCAAGTTCCCATCTCTGGAGTTCGGATAGGTTGGTGTTGGTGGGAAGTATCCAGATAACCCGGATGGTGTAACACTGTGCCAAGATGTGCTGGCCGTGCACCAAGGCATGTTTAGCCACAGGGTGATCCTCATTACCAACAAACACTGTCTGCCTGTGTCCATTCATGCGAATGGACAGTTTTTTGCTGGTCATTCCCACATAGAATGCATCACAGTGTAGGCAGGTCAGTTGGTAAATCACGTGGGTGCTTTCACACATGACTCTGCCTTTGATCGTGTACACCTTCCGGGTTACAGGACTGGAGTAGGTGGTGGTGGGAGGGTGCGTGGGACAGGTTTTACACCAGGGGTGGTTACAAGGGTAGGAGCCAGAGGGTAGGGAAGGTGGTTTGGGGATTTCATAGGGATGAACTAAGAGGTTACGAAGGTTAGGTGGACGGCGGAAAGACACTCTTGGTGGAGTGGGGAGGATTTCATGAAGCATGGATCTCATTTCAGGGCAGGATTTGAGGAAGTCGTATCCCTGCTGGAGAGCCACATCCAGAGTCTGGTCCAGTCCCGGAAAGTATCCTGTCACAAGTGGGGCACTTTTGTGGTTCTTCTGTGGGAGGTTCTGGGTTTGAGGGTATGAGGAAGTGGCTCTGGTTATTTGCTTCTGTACCACGTTGGGAGGGTAGTTGCGGGATGCGAAAGCTGTTGTCAGGTTGTTGGTGTAATGGTTCAGGGATTCCGGACTGGAGAAGATTCGTTTGCTACGAAGACCTAGGCTGTAGGGAAGGGACCGTTTGATGTGGAATGGGTGGCAGCTGTCGTAATGGAGGTACTGTTGCTTGTTGGTGGGTTTGACGTGGACGGACGTGTGAAGCTGGCCATTGGACAGGTGGAGGTCAACGTCAAGGAAAGTGGCATGGGATTTGGGTAGGACCAGGTGAATCTGATGGAACCAAAGGAGTTGAGGTTGGAGAGGAAATTCTGGAGTTCTTCTTCACTGTGAGTCCAGTTCATGAAGATGTCATCAATAAATCTGTACCAACCTTTGGGTTGACAGGCCTGGGTAACCAAGAATGCTTCCTCTAAGCGACCCATAAATAGGTTGGCGTACGAGGGGGGGCATCCTGGTACCCATGGCTGTTCCCTTTAATTGTTGGTATGTCTGGTCTTCAAAAGTGAAGAAGTTGGCTAAGGTAATGAGGAAAGAGATTTTAGGTACGGTGGCAGGTGATCGGCGTGAAAGGAAGTGCTCCATCGCAGCGAGGCCCTGGACGTGCGGGATATTTGTGTATAAGGAAGTGGCATCAATGGTTACAAGGATGGTTTCTGGGGGTAACGGATTGGGCAAGGATTCCAGGCGTTCGAGAAAGTGGTTGGTGTCTTTGATGAAGGATGGGAGACTGCCTTTAATGGGTTGAAGGTGTTGATCTACGTAGGCAGAGATACGTTCTGTGGGGGCTTGGTAACCAGCTACAATGGGGCGGCCGGGATGATTGGGTTTGTGAATTTTAGGAAGAAGGTAGAAGGTAGGGGTGC
This sequence comes from Schistocerca nitens, assembly GCF_023898315.1. Classification (NCBI taxonomy): domain Eukaryota; kingdom Metazoa; phylum Arthropoda; class Insecta; order Orthoptera; family Acrididae; genus Schistocerca; species Schistocerca nitens. The sequence continues at coordinate 383,379,909 of NC_064618.1, forward strand.
GGGGTGTCGGTGGAGTCAGGAGGTTGATGGAGTCAGATGAAAGGTTTTGTAGGGGGCCTAAGGTTCTGAGGATTCCTTGAAGCTCCACCTGGACATCAGGAGTGGGATTACCTTGGCAAACTTTGTATGTGGTGTTCTCTGCAAGCTGACGCAGTCCCTCAGCCACATACTCCCGACAATCAAGTACCACGGTCGTGGACCCTTGTCCGCCGGAAGAATGACGATGGACTGCTGAAGCCCAGGCTATCCGTGATCTGAAGCGCTTTCGTTCGGTAAGTCACATCATCTTTGTTTTTAGATATATTTTTCCCACGTGGAATGTTTCCCTCTATTATATTGATATCAGTAATTTGAACCCAACAATTACGTTTGTTATTGTCACTGTTGCATTTCGAAATCTTTTCTGTCGTCTTATTTTCTCTTTCTGTTTAAGGTCTTTAAATACACACACACAAGCAGACATTTGTAAAGTGGCCTGTGTTTTTCCACGTGGGAAAAATATATCTAAAAACACAGATGATGTGACTTACCGAACGAAAGTGCTGGCAGGTCGATAGACACACAAACAAACACAAACATACACACAAAATTCAAGCTTTCGCAACAAAATGTTGCCTCATCAGGAAAGAGGGAAGGAGAGGGAAAGACGAAAGGATGTGGGTTTTAAGGGAGAGGGTAAGGAGTCATTCCAATCCCAGGAGCGGAAAGACTTACCTTAGGGGGAAAAAAAGGACAGGTATACACTCGCAGACACACACACACATATCCATCCGCACATACACAGACACAAACTGTTGCCTCATCAGGAAAGAGGGAAGGAGAGTGAAAGACGAAAGGATGTGGGTTTTAAGGGAGAGGGTAAGGAGTCATTCCAATCCCGGGAGCGGAAAGACTTACCTTAAGGGGAAAAAAGGACGGGTATACACTCGCGCACACACACACACATCCATCCACACATATACAGACACAAGCAGACATATTTAAAGACAAAGAGTTTGGGCAGAGATGTCAGTCGAGGCGGAAGTGCAGAGGCAAAGATGTTGTTGAATGACAGGTGAGGTATGAGTGGCGGCAACTTGAAATTACCCTCTGGCTCTTATCCTTGTAACCGCCCCAGGTGTAAAACCTGTCCCATGCACCCTCCCACCACCACCTACTCCAGTCCTGTAACCCGGAAGGTGTACACGATCAAAGGCAGAGCCACGTGTGAAAGCACCCACGTGATTTACCAACTGACCTGCCTACACTGTGATGCATTCTATGTGGGAATGACCAGCAAAAAACTGTCCATTCGCGTGAATGGACACAGGCAGACAGTGTTTGTTGGTAATGAGCATCACCCTGTGGCTAAACATGCCTTGGTGCACGGCCAGCACATCTTGGCACAGTGTTACACCATCCGGGTTATCTGGATACTTCCCACCAACACCAACCTATCCGAACTCCGGAGATGGGTACTTGCTCTTCAATATATCCTCTCTTCCCGTTACCCACCAGGCCTCCATCTCCGCTAATTTACAAATGTCTGCTTGTGTCTGTGTATGTGCGGATGGATATGTGTGTGTGCGCGCAAGTGTATACCTGTCCTTTTTTCCCCCCTAAGGTAAGTCTTTCCGCTCCCGGGATTGGAATGACTACTTACCCTCTCCCTTAAAACCCACATCCTTTCATCTTTCCCTCTCCTTCCCTCTTTCCTGACGAAGCAACTGTTGGTTGCGAAAGCTAGAATTTCGTGTGTATGTTTGTATTTGTTTGTGTGTGTATCGACCTGCCAGCACTTTCATTGGTAAGTCACATCATCTTTGTGTATATATGTATATAAAATCTTGTTTTATGGTTCTTAGAACAAGTGTTAGTAATGATTGAATTGTGTGCTGAACAAGGTTCTACCAGGTGGCTTCATCTTTCTTTCCTTTCCCCCATGCCAACTCAAATGAAAACAAGCCAAATGCAAAAAAAAGTAAACTGTTTGCAATTTCGAAAGTAATTGCCGTAACTGTTAATACTTTCCTCCAACTGAGACATGACAGTCAATTTATCCATAGAAAAAGGTTTGGTGTTGCCCACGGAACAATGATTGTACCCACGAGTGCACCTCTTTGTCCAAAGCAAATAGACAACCATGAATGTCTTCTTCAGGGCTCCAAACATACGGAAATCACATGGGGAGGGATCTGGACTGTATGGAGGGTGTGTAACGTCTTCCCAGCGAAACTTGGGCAGAGTAGCTGGAACAACCTGGGCAACATGTGGGCTGACACTTACCTTTTTCTATCAGTAGCAGATAATTTAGGTTTGAACACCTCATAAGTAGGTAGCCTCACAAAACTCATTTAATAAAGTTCTTCTTAAAAACAGAAGTTTAAGTGATCACATTGCATTTTTACATTCCATTGGTTGTATTCCATGAATGCCATGAAAAGTGGTATCTCGAATGTGAAAATAAGTTAAACATGTACAATTAAGTGCAGTACAGTGAAATGACTTGACTTTACACTGCTATTTGTAATTATAAACTAATTTAAAACATTAAATTTAAGAATTTATGTGAATATCTTCAAGGAGTAGTAGTTTCATAAGAAAATTCTTTAATTCAGTCTTAAACTTCATCACACTACCTACATTACAATAAATGCACTCTGGTAGGTTGTTGAAACATTGTAGTGCTTCGAGAACTTCGGCGTAAATTCTAGAACAACTCAGCCTTCTACCGCCTCGAACACACGATATTTTAAATATAAGTGAAAGAGAGCCTATTTACCGCACATCATCTGTCTGTGTGTGCAGGTTTGAAGTTTATTGAGAGACAACTATAGACGTAGCGGTCGAACGGCACCCACAAGTGTTTTTCGGTTGTGCCATGGAAGCCATAGTTCAAGAACAAGGTGTGTTTATGTATTCTGTGCTGTTTTATAACTTTGACGATTATAGTGGGAAAAAAAAGAAAGAACAGTTGAGATATTGTTAATTAACACTCATTTTAGACTTGGAAAAGATAAGAAACGTATTCAGATTCATATTGGAAAATGACATGATTATCAAGCCAACCTTACCTTATATGTAAATCTACTTTGTTTCTACACTTTGGAGATGAGAAGAGACTTACTTGATAGTATTTGTTTATGTGGAGACTGAAATTTGTAAAAGTTTGATGTTCAAATATACATCGTTAAGTGAAGAAAAAGAAACTGCATATGTCTGCTTCTTTGATACGTAGAAAGAGTCTTGAGAGGTTCCTGGTCCTAGCAAATATACTTCGGAGAAGAAGAGAAAAGTATGTTGCAGCAGCACGCTAACAAGCAAGGAAAGTCGGTTGGCAATCTCAAGTAAGTTGTATCGTTAAAGAAGTGGGAGTTTATACACATACTGCACCACTCTAAGTTGTCCAATGGGTTAGAATGTGGTGACCTGTGTGAAAGGACAGAAGACAACAGGAATTTTGAGACGAAAACGAGACAAGAAGATAGTATGTGATGCCATAGCAACCAAGCACAACAAGACAAAAGAACCAGTTCACAGAATTGGATTCTGCTTAATAATTCAAATGGTGAAAATTAGTATATGCAACAAAAGGGAAGACATAAGAAAGTCATAATGTTAAAAGAAAAGAGAGAAGATCTCGACATATTAGACTAAGAAGAGATATGCCGAGAACAATTCGACTAAGAAGATCTGGTGTGGGGAGTAGACAGCTCCCACACGCATCGTGAGGACGCAGACGCGGAAAACAACATCTGATGCTGCCGACACCAGTTGCTGTTCATCAGTGCTGACCTGCTTCCACATCTGCTCACCGAAGTCGATGCAGAAACCTACAGCCAGCGCAACCGGCACCAGTTGTTGCTCACCGGTGCTGATTCCACATCCGCTTGCCGACACAGCTTAAACTCTACACCAGGTGAGTGTAAAACAGTACTTTACTGTTTGAGTGTAAAGCTGAATAAACTGTTGAGCGAAGTGTACTCGTGTAGTTGTTATACTTAGAGTGAAGTTTTTAAATGTTTACTAGATCCGAAGTGCAAAAGAATATGGATAACGTGAAACAAGTAGAAGAAACTCAAGAACCAGCTATGGCTATGAGAATCAGTAGAGAAATGCCAGATTGGACTGTGTTAGTAAATTTAATTAAAGCCCACAGTCTGAAGTTAGATTCAGTAAATGCTCAGTTAAATTCTAAACTAGAAGCCCAGAGTTTACAATTAAATGAAATTTTAAATTATAGATTAAATGCTGAAAATGAAACTCTAAGGAAAGAAATAGGTTTGGTACATTTTAGTTTAAATGCTCAAAATGACCAGAGTGAAACCTTGAATAGTCAAGCAACCAATGTAGGTTTATTGAGTGCCAAGGTTGATACACAGAGCAGAGAATTTGGTAATCTATGCGAAGGCATGGATACTTTAAAGACTGAATGTGACACTCTAAATGGTAAAGTTGAAAATTTGAAGTTAGATTTAAAGAAGGAACTGAGTAACTCATTAAGCACTCAGGTAAATCAAATTTTTGCTGCATTCAACCAAAAACAGACTAATAATTTGCAGAATTTCACAATAAAGTTAGAATTGAATACTGAGGAAAAATATAATAGTGTAGAATTAGAGATTATTGAAAAGTTAGGATCATTGGAGGATGTATGTAATGCTCTGTTTAATGCTGTAAAGCAGGGATGGCATACTTGAAAGAGAACGTTGATAAGCATAGCAAATTAATGCCCATCATTCAATCACAAATTACAGGTGTAAGTACTCGAGTAGACAGTATAGAAAAAGCTTCAAAGAGAAGGTAGCAAGCTCTGATATCATAAATGTAAGTAGTCTGGAGGAACAGGCAGAAGAAATTATAGATCGGAAAGTCACTGAGAGAATAACATTCGGGAATGTATCGCCTATGGCTTCTTACTAATTTACTGATACCACCAGGAAGAGCATAGACGAACTCTGGAGAGAAGTCAAACTTATGCAGAAACAAGTAGAAAAAAGAGTATCTTCACCTAACGTTGTGTTAACTATTGAAGTGGTGACCGATTTGCAGAGGGGAGACTTTCAAAAGAAGTTTAAAGAAAAATACTGGTCTACCAGTGCACAAGAAAAGTTAATATCAGATCCATGGGACCTGGGTGGAGTCATATATCCCCCAGGGACGTTAACATTCTGAGTAAATGGGCCAAGTGACTACCATTGGACCCTGAGTTGTTTTTGGTGTTTCTTCCAAAATAGTTTTCCTGCACCGAATTCCCTTCAAATCTTAAACTATTCTGTCATCTATTTCTGAATTCTTAAACTATCCTATCATCTGGTTACCTAGGAAACTGGATATGACTATAACCTAAGAACTGGCTTAAGAGAATCACAGATAAAAGGTGATCTCTAGACGAAATAAACTGAATGGGATATTATGTTTCTGGAAAAATATAATATCAGGTGAATATCTGAACAACTGTTATACCATAGTATATAGATTTTCTATTTTGTATAGCATATTCTATACCTTTTATAAGATGTGATGTAGATGGGAGGGTTTGTATCAGTTTTGGAAAGGTGTGGGTATTGTGGATAACAGCATGGTTTACAAGGACACACAAATCATGACTAACACAAAACACACACACTTTTCAAACAACCCTCGCGAAAAGTGTGCCTGATTCTTCACCATTTGCCACTTCCATAGGGTTGCTAAGACTTCCTTCGAGGACCTCAAGGGTGAAGGTGGGGATGTCCTTTCTGTAGGAAACAGTTTAACACCAAACCTTCTCCGGCTTCTCACTCAAGAACCTGCGAGGTAGGGATCCTGGGGAAGGGGTGTGGGAAGGGTTTCCTGTATTTGGGGCTATCTCCTTTCTCTTCTTTGATCTTAGCAACCATTCCTATTTATTTCCTTTCTTACTTCTCATTTGAGGATCTATCTATTTTTTCCCTCTTTCCATATTCATCTACTTCTATCGCAGAAGTCATTCCTAGTTTCCAATAACCTACATCTTATCTTCAGATAAGAACTATTAATTATGATGATTCTATAATAAGTGTACATAAGAAGGAGGCATGAGCAATGAAAGAGAAAATAAGCGAAAGAGGAGTAAATTGTGATAGTCATTAAGGAATGTTAAGTCTAACAAATATGCTGATGAATTTTGGGACTCGTATAGCCTAAGTAAACATATTATCTACTGAATAGTACATCCAGACAGGGTATCTATTACAGGTATAGAAGTTGATGAAAGAGGGGGGCTCTAGGGAGTTGATGAGGTATTAAGAAGTGAATGTGAAGTGTAGAATAGATTTATAGCTTTACCTGAAAATACTTAACTTCAGTATACATAGGAATGTATATTGGGGGTAATGTACCATGAGGCCTACTCAGAAAGGATAAGGAGGGGGCGTACCTGGCATTTGCTAAATATATAGGACAGGCATTCGTACATGGATATAGGACGACCTGTAGCCTAATGAATAGGGAAGTTTTTTAAAGAGGCGTACCTACCAGAATGGAAAGAGGAAGTGAACTCATACGGTCAACCCGCAAGTAAGGTATAGGTACTGACCCGAGCAGGAGGGACGTGACAGAAGTCACGTGTTTTATAGGATTATTCTGGTAAGTTTGAATTCTATGTAACACTAACATTATCACATTTCAGGTAAGTTTAGGAGTGTCAAAAGGAACACTTATTTTGCCCAGAGTTCCTCCAAAATACAGTCTATAAATAATGAGACTATTCCGTACTAAAGAAGTAGTACAAAGAATTAGAATAAAGTACTCAAGTGTCATGAACACCTGAAGTTTGTGATTGGAGTCAAAGAAAGAGTCCTCACAATTCCTAAGGAATAATGAGGAGGAGTGAAATCATAAATAAATGCTTAAGTTCTAAAAAACAAGGTAGAGTACAGAATCAGTAAAAAGACAACAAGAGGAAGCTTGCTCTATAGAGTGCAAATATTTATGGGGGAGGGCGAAGAAGAAGAAGAAGAAAAACGTATATAAAACTATGTAATAAATGAATACTTTTAAAACATGAATTATTATTATTATTATTATTATTTATGATATTAATGTACATAATGATTATGTATAAAATATCGTGTGTTCGATCTGAGGAGGGGGATATGCAGCATTTCGAGAATTTCTGCGTAAATTCTAGAACCACTCGGCCTTCTACCGTCGTGAACAAATGATATTTTAAATATAAGTGAGAGAGGGTCTATTTACTGTGCATCAACTGTCTGTGTGTGCAGGTTTGAAGTTTATCATGAGACAACTATAGACGTGGCGATCGAACGGCACCCACAAGTGTTTGCCAGTCGCGCCATGGAAGCCGTAGTGAAAGAACAAGGACTGTTTATGTATTCTGTGCTGTTTTATAACTTTGACGATTGTAGTGGAAAAAAAGAACAGTTGGGATATTGTTAATTAATGCTCATTTTGGACTTTGAAAGAATAAGAAATGTCTTCAGATTCACATTGAAAAAAAAGACCTGGTTATCTATCCAACCTTACCTTATATGTAAATCTACTTTGTTTCTACGCTTTGGAGACATGAAGAGACTTACTTGATAGTATTTGTTTATGTGGAGACTGAGATTTGTTAGAGTTTGATGTTCAAATATACAGCGTTAAGTGAAGAAAAAAAAAAAAAAAAACTGCGTACATCTGCTTATTTTATAAGTAGGAGTCTTGGTGAATGCCTGGTCCTAGTAAATATACTTCGGAGAAGAAGAGAAAAGGAGGTTGCAGCAGCAAGCTATCCAGCAAGGAAAGTTGGATGACAATCTCAAGTAAGTCATATCGTTAAAGAAGTGGGAGTTTATACACATACTTCATCACTCTAAGTCGTCTAAAGCCTTAGAACATGTGTACCTGTGACTCCTTTCTTTACTAATGTTAACCTCTTGAAGCCTTTATAGAGGCTGTTTTTAGTTCTAGTGTTATATTGTGATATCTCATCATCATTTGGCGTGACTGGTCAATTTGATGTCCCCTAAATGGCTCTGATCTCCATACGACGATGTGTTTCCACCCAGTATGTTTTTTTAGGGGGGGGGGGGGGAGAACTATTGATACTGACAAATGGTATCTCCCCCATGAACCATGGAACATGACAGGCTCGGATGGCTTACATGTCCCTCACCAATACAGACAGCCATCTCATAGATACTATCATAGTGGAGGGGGAGAGGCCAAACTAACCATGGTGGCTTTTTCGTGGTTGCAGGGGCAGCAGTCTGGATGAGTAACTGATCTGGCCAACTAACTTTACCCAACATGGCTTTGCTGTGTTGATACTGTGAACAGCTGAAAGTGAGGGAAAACCACAACTGTCTTTTTTCCCCCCAAGGGCATGCAGCTGTACAGATGCTGATGGCATCCTCTTCAGTAAAATATTCCAGAGGTGAATTAGTTCCCCTGGACCTCCAGGTAGTGACTACTCAGGATGGACAACAAAATTGGCATTCTATAGGTCAGAGTGTGGAACGTTCAATCCCTTACACATGTAGGTAAGTAAGAGAATTTAAAAAGGAAATGGATAGGTTCAAGTTAGATATAGTGGGAATTTGTGAAGAACTAACGATCTGACAAATCAGACTGTGTGAAGTGTAAGTGCAAACTTCCCACTTCTCTTATACGAATCGACTTACTTGGTGTACACAGCTGATCTTCTTCTCTGGATAGCCAGCTTCTGGAATTTCTATAAACTTCTCTGAAGAATGATGCTAGTTACAGGAACCTTAAAGACTCTCTCTCTACTTGTGAAATAATTAGGTACTCTAAGAATACTTTTCAACAACTATCGGTATATTTGAGCTTCATAAAGAACAAAATTCACTTTGCATATAAACATCTGACTTCTTGTCAGTCACTTGTATTGTCTCACATTAGAAACTGATTTAAGTATATTTTAGAAAAGAGTTGGCTTAACAACCATAACTCAATTACTAAGAAATCATAAAAACCCGTCTTGCCTCCAGCAAGTCCAAGATAAGAGCTTTTTCAGAATTCCGAATCTCAAATGTTCGTGTTATTTATAACAATGGTCACTGATACGATTAACACAGAATAACCTAGAAGTTCCATAGTTCTTCCTTTCTATTTCACTACGACTCTCACATCTAAAATATCGTGTGTTCGAGACTGTAGAACGCCGAGTGGTTCTAGAATTTATGTCGAAATTCTCGAAACACTACAGAACCAGGTGAGTAGAGGGTTCTTCTTTTCTTCTTTTAGTGTTCAACCCTCAGGTTGGTTCGCAGCAGAGCGCCATTCCTCTCTTCTATCTGCCTTCCTCTTCATTTCCACATATGTGTTACATCCAACATCACTCATGATCTGTTGCATGTATGATATCCTTGGTAGCCCCGCCAATTCCTTCCCTCAACAGCTCCTTCTGCTGTTGTTCCAATAATGTTGTTGTGTCATAGTATGTGCCCTACAAGTTTGTCTCTTCCTGTTTGGATGTGCCTCCACAGAGATCTGGTTTCCTGAACGCTTCTAAGCACCTATTCATTTGTTACTTTGTCTCTCCATCTGATCATCATCATCCTATAGCACCACACCTCGAGGGCCTCTAACCGTCTTCTCTCTTCTCTACCAATTGTCCAAGTTTCACATCCGTATAGGGCCACACTCCAAACGAAACGTTCCATGATACATTGCTTTATTTTCAGACTGATGTCGTTGCTGGTGAGTAAGTCCCTTCTCCGATTAAATGCAGTTTTGGCCTTTTGTATTCTGGTCGCAATTTCTTTCCGGCTTCTACCATGTCTTGTGATTTTGTTTCCCAGATAAGTAAATTCCTCTATCACTTCCAGCTCCTCTCTTCCAACTCTCATTCTCAGAGGTTAATATTCTGCTCTTGTACTGCATGCCATCACTTTTGTCTTTTTCTTGTTTATTCTCATTCCATACTGATTGCATAGAATTTTTTCCATTGTTCTGAGGACTTCCTCTAGATCTTCTTTTGTCTCCGTGATTATAGCAATATCATCTGCATAACGTAGCATTTCTATCTTCTGCCCATTAATTTTGATCCCCACCTCAGTAGATTCTTGAACTTGGTCCATAGCTTCCTGGATGTAAGCATTGAATATAAGAGAGAGAGAGAGAGCACATCCTTGCCTTACTCTTTTTCTAATATATGCTTCTTGTTCATGGTGGCAGTTCCTAATCACTGCCACCTCATTCTTATAGAAACTGAGTATCACACGGATGTCTTTGTACTTTATTCCACTTTTCCTCAGCACTCTGAACATCTCTTGCCAGATAACGTTATCAAATGCCTTTTCCATGTCTACAAAGGCCATATAAGTTGGTTTATTTTTCTGTTATTGCTTTTCGATAACGAGTCTCAGTGCCATAATCGCCTCTCTTGTTCCCAATCCCCTTCTGAAACCAAACTGATCTTCACTCAGTATATCCTCCACCTTCTCTTCAATTCTCTTCAGAACTATTTTTATGAGAATTTTTGATAGATGTGATATTAGGCTTAGAGTTCGGTACTGTTTGCATTTTGTAGCTGCTGCCTTCTTTGGTATAGAAACAATGATACATTTCTGGAAGTCTGTCGGTATCTCTCCTGTGTTATAGATGGACCTAATAAGTTTAAACAGCACCATTTTCATGCTGTCACCAGCATTCTTTATTAGTTCTGCAGGGATGTCATCAATACCCGTTGCTTTGTTGTCCCATAGTTCTTTTAGAGCTCTGTCAAATTCTTCTTGCAGAATGTCATCTCCCTTGTCATCTTTGTCGAGGTGTTCTGGCATACAACTCTTCTGTGCATTATTTTCATCTCTTCACCATGTCTTCACCAAACAGCATTTTCCCCTCTATTTTCTATTGTGCCTGAGAGTCTTGTTTTAAGTTTGTTAAAAAATTGATTTGCTGTTCTGTAGGCTAAATCAGTTCTTCCGTTTTGCATATTTTCTTCCACTTCTCTGCATATTTCTTCAAGAAAATTTTCTTTTGCTTTCCTAGCTTCTCTATTAACTAAATTTCTTAGTCTTCTGTATTCAGCTTTTACTTGTTCATCAGTTGCATTTTTGTATAATCTCCTCTTTTCTATAAGATGGCGGCATGTGTAGACATCCGCGATTTTACTCCAAAAATAAGCTACAGTTAAGCCGTTAAAAATTCATGTGTAAGGTGCAAAAGTGAATTATTAAAGTATAATGAGCGTATTGCTAGTTTACAATGTGTAATCAGCAGTCTAAGAATAGAAATCGACAGCCTGAAGTCCGAAAATATGGAACTGAAGTCGAAGCGAAATATGGATCCATTGCTTCAAGACAGACAGAAGGACAAAAACTTTCGCCAGAACATGGCTACACTGGTGCAAAATGACGCTGATAAATCATCAGAATGGAAGGTAGTACACAACAAGCGTCAAACAATCGACACTAAAACTTCGTCTACAGCAAATGTTTCGAGGTTCGAGAATGTAAACAATTTTGATGTACTTTGTTCTAGTAATAGTCTCACTGAAAGTGAAAACAATCGTAAGAAGAGTGTACCGATAAACTATCGGAAAAAGGTTAGGTTTGATCTTCCAAAGCCACAACGTTCAGTTAACAGCAATGAAAGTGGCAGTGGTGTGATCCAGTCTGCTGTGAGTGAAACATCAACAAATCGTTTTCACATTTTCGCTGATAGTCATGGTAGAGGCATGGCCGATATAGTGAAAAGCAGTTTTAATGCTGCCGATGTTTGTGGAACTGTGAGGCCAGGTGCTAAACTTCAAGAAGTTGTAGCGGGGTGTGATCCTGAAAAAGTAAAAAACGAGTGTGTGATCTTAATAGGTGGCTCAAACAACGTTGCCTGCAACGAAGGGAATGATGCCATACAGTCGCTCAGGAAGAAAATATCGGCGCTTCACCAGTCTAAGGTATTTGTTGTGAACATTCCAAAGAGACATGACTTAATTCCACAATCCTGTGTAAATGAGGCTATCTCACAAACGAACTCTAAGTTAGCAAAGTTGTGTAAGCATTTTAAAAATACTTGTGTTGTAGATATAAGCAGTTTTGGACGAGAATTATTTAGAAGACACGGTATGCACCGGGACAGATCAGGAAAAACAGCATTAGGTACCCTCTTAAAAACAAAAATATTGGAAGAAGTCCACAAATGTACCCCAAAGTTGGAACCAATCGCACTTAAATGGCTCCAACCATCAAGTCAGACTCAGTTTCAAACTCAAATGTTTCAGAAAATTGTTAGTAAAGAACGTACTGTGTCTGTAGCTACAGATAATTTTTTAGGCAAAAGTTTAAATCTGTCTCTAATTCCAAAGAAATGACAATTTTTCACCAAAATGTGGGAGGACTTGGTAATAAAGTAAATGACATTACTGTTCTGTTAGAGGAACCACAACGAACAAAAGATACTGATGTATTATGTTTTAGTGAACATCATGTGAAAGATATTGAAAGGTTACAGCTAAGTGGTTACTGTCAGGCAGCGCATTACTCTAGAACCATCATGGAAAAAGGTGGAGTGGTAATTTATGTAAAAAACAACATATCTTACAATGCATTAGATTTAAAGAGCCATTGTATAGAGCAACAAATTGAAGTATGTGGTGTTGAGATTACTTAAATGACTTCACGGCTGTAGTGTTAGCACTGTATAGATCTCCCTCAGGGAATTTGAATGTATTTCTTAAGCACTTAGATTCTTTATTATCCATACTGTACTCAAAGTCCAAGAATTTGATAATTACTGGTGACTTTAATGTTGATTTCCTAAATGAGAGCAATAGTAAAGCTGATTTAGTACATTTAATGGAGTTTTATAATCTGATGGCAATTGTAGATTTCCCAACTAGGGTTTACTGTTAACAGTAAAAGTCTGATAGATAATATATTTATAGATAAGTCTAAATGCAATGAGATCACTGTACATCCAATCCTTTGCCTTTCTGATCATGGTGGTCAATTGCTTAGGCTCAATTACATCAGTGTGTGCAACAGTTCCGAGCATTCTTGGAAATCTTTTAGGATAATAAATGAACAGGGCCTTAAAAAATTTAATGATAGCCTAAAAAGAGATAGACTGGAGCCGAGTTTATAGGGAAACAGATGTAAACAAAAAGTACAATTCATTTTTAAATGAATTCACGGCTGTATTTGAGTCCATCTTTCCCAAAAAAGTAGTTAGAAATAGTCATATAGGCAATTCCAAGAAGTCTTGGATCACTACAGGGATAATAACATCTTGTAGAATGAAGAGGATGTTATACAGTTCTCTCAGGACTTGTAATAATCCAAAGAAACGGCAACACTACAAACTTTACTGTAGCATTCTCAAGAAGGTTATAAATAAATCTAAAAGTATGTGCATAAAATCAGAAATTGAAAGCTCAGTAAAAATAAAATTAAAACTGTATGGAATGTAATAAAGAGGGAAACTGGCAGGACAACAGGGAACATGTCTCAGGTAGAGATTAAAACAGGGGACAGTATCATAAAGAAACTTGAGTTGGTTGCAGAAATATTTAATAACCACTTTTTGAGAGCAGCAGAGAAGACAGGCTGTAATGGTTCTGTGGAAGAATCATTGTCCCTCCTACAGAAAGCTATTAGCAACAGAATCCCACAGTTATCCTTACCTCCAGTTACTGTAAGCGAAGTCATAAGAGTAATTAGATGATTAAAAAATAAAAATTCTGCTGGTGTGGACAATATTTCTAGTAAAATACTGAAACACTGCTATAAATTTGTTAGTCCCGTCTTATGCAACATATACAATGCATCCCTACAAGAAGGGATTGTCCCTGACAGACTTAAGTTGGCTGTAGTGATTCCTCTCTTTAAAAAAAGGTGATAAAAGCATTGTTACAAACTATCGCCCAATATCCCTATTAACTAACTTCTCAAAAATTCTAGAAAAACTCATGCACAGGAGGATTGTAGACCATCTCAACTTCCACAGTATCTTAAGCAAAAATCAGTTTGGTTTTCGTGCCGGTCTTTGTACTGAACAGGCAATATTCTCTTTCAGCAACCAAGTTTTGGAAGCCTTTAACAAAAAAATGTCTCCAGTGGGTATTTTTTGCGATCTTACGAAAGCCTTTGACTGTGTAAACCACCAAATTCTTTGGAAAAAGGCAGAATACTATGGTTTAGGTGGTACTGTTGGCTTGTGGCTACAATCATACCTACAGGATCGGAAGCAGACTGTAATGCTAAATGGCTCTTCTGGAGAACCTGCCTCGTCTGAATGGGGCACGATAACGTGTGGTGTGCCTCAAGGCTCCGTTTTGGGCCCACTGCTTTTCCTCATCTTTATTAATGATCTTCCTCTTTGTTCTGAGACAAACAGCAAATTTACCCTGTTTGCCGATGATACCACAATTCTAATTGACGATTTGATTGATCGTGATCTTGAACAAACCACAAATACTGTTTTTAATGACATCTTAAATTGGTTCTCCTCAAATGGTCTCTCACTCAATGCAGATAAAACTCATTATATGAGGTTCCATACATCACAAAGTAATCCCGATGAAATCAACATAAAATGTAGAGATCAACTAATACAGAAAGTTGAAGATACAAAATTCCTGGGTGCTTACATAGACAGTAAATGTAATTGGTCAGTTCACATTCTTCATTTATGTAAAAAACTTAGCTCGGCAACATTTGCATTATGGTAATTTCTTCAGTGGCTGAAGTTGACACTATTAAGGTTGCCTACTTTGGCTACTTCCACTCATTGATGTCATGTGTTGTTGTTTGTTGTGTTGTGGTCTTCAGTCCTGAGACTGGTTTGATGCAGCTCTCCATGCTACTCTATCCTGTGCAAGCTTCTTCATCTCCCAGTACCTACTGCAACCTACATCCTTCTGAATCTGCTTAGTGTATTCACCTCTTGGTCTCCCTCTACGATTTTTACCCTCCACGCTGCCCTCCAATGCTAAATTTGTGATCCCTTGATGCCTCAAAACATGTCCTACCAACCGATCCCTTCTTCTAGTCAAGTTGTGCCACAAACTTCTCTTCTCTCCAATCCTATTCAATACCTCCTCATTAGTTACGTGATCTACCCACCTTATCTTCAGCATTCTTCTGTAGCACCACATTTCGAAAGCTTCTATTCTCTTCTTGTCCAAACTGGTTATCGTCTATGTTTCACTTCCATACATGGCTACACTCCATACAAATACTTTCAGAAACGACTTCCTGACACTTAAATCTATACTCGATGTTAACAAATTTCTCTTCTTCAGAAACGATTTCCTTGCCATTGCCAGTCTACATTTTATATCCTCTCTACTCCGACCGTCATCAGTTATTTTACTCCCTAAATAGCAAACCTCCTTTACTACTTTAAGTGTCTCATTTCCTAATCTAATTCCCTCAGCATCACCCGATTTAATTTGTCTACATTCCATTATCCTCGTTTTGCTTTTGTTGATGTTCATCTTATATCCTCCTTTCAAGACACTGTCCATTCCGTTCAACTGCTCTTCCAAGTCCTTTGCTGTCTCTGACAGAATTACAATGTCATCGGCAAACCTCAAAGTTTTTACTTCTCCATGAATTTTAATACCTACTCCGAATTTTTCTTTTGTTTCCTTTACTGCTTGCTCAATATACAGATTGAATAACATCGGGGAGAGGCTACAACCCTGTCTCACTCCTTTCCCAACCACTGCTTCCCTTTCATGCCCCTCGACTCTTATAACTGCCATCTGGTTTCTGTACAAATTGTAAATAGCCTTTAGCTCCCTGTATTTTACCCCTGCCACCTTTAGAATGTGAAAGAGAGTATTCCAGTCAACATTGTCAAAAGCTTTCTCTAAGTCTACAAATGCTAGAAACGTAGGTTTGCCTTTTCTTAATCTTTCTTCTAAGATATGTCGTAAGGTTAGTATTGCCTCACGTGTCCCAACATTTCTACGGAATCCAAACAGATCTTCCCCGAGGTCCGCTTCTACCAGTTTTTCCATTCGTCTGTAAAGAATTCGCGTTAGTATTTTGCAGCTGTGTCTTATTAAACAGATAGTTCGGTAATTTTCACATCTGTCAACACATGCTTTCTTTGGGATTGGAATTATTATATTCTTCTTGAAGTCTGAGGGTATTTCGCCTGTCTCATACATCTTGCTCACCAGATGGTAGAGTTTTGTCAGTACTGGCTCTCCCAAGGCCGTCAGTAGTTTCAATGGAATGTTGTCTACTCCCGGGGCCTTGTTTCGACTCAGGTCTTTCAGTGCTCTGTCAAACTCTTCACGCAGTATCGTATCTCCCATTTCATCTTCATCTACATCCTCTTCCATTTCCATAATATTGTCCTCAAGTACATCACCCTTGTATAAACCCTCTATATACTCCTTCCACCTTTCTGCCTTCCCTTCTTTGCTTAGAACTGGGTTGCCATCTGAGCTCTTGATATTCATACAAGTGGTTCTCTTCTCTCCAAAGGTCTCTTTAATTTTCCTGTAGGCACTATCTATCTTACCCCTAGTGAGACAAGCCTCTACATCCTTACATTTGTCCTCTATCCATCCCTGCTTAGCCATTTTGCGCTTCCTGTAGATCTCATTTTTGAGACGTTTGTATTCCTTTTTGCCTGCTTCATTTACTGCATTTTTATATTTTCTCCTTTCATCAATTAAATTCAATATTTCTTCTGTTACCCAAGGATTTCCAGCAGCCCTCGTCTTTTTACCTACTTGATCCTCTGCTGCCTTCACTACTTCATCCCTCAAAGCTACCCATTCTTCTTCTACTGTATTTCTTTCCCCCATTCCTGTCAATTGTTCCCTTATGCTCTCCCTGAAACTCTCTACAACCTCTGGTTCTTTCAGTTTATCCAGGTCCCATCTCCTTAAATTCCCACCTTTTTGCAGTTTCTTCAGTCTCAATCTGCAGTTCATAACCAAGAGATTGTGGTCAGAATCCATATCTGCCCCTGGAAATGTCTTACAATTTAATACCTGGTTCCTAAATCTCTGTCTTACCATTATATAATCTATCTGATACCTTTTAGTATCTCCAGGATTCTTCCACGTATACAACCTTCTTTTATGATTCTTGAACCAAGTGTTAGCTATGATTAAGTTATGCTCTGTGCAAAATTCTACAAGGCGGCTTCCTCTTTCATTTCTTCCCCCCAATCCATATTCACCTACTATGTTTCCTTCTCTCCCTTTTCCTACTGACGAATTCCAGTCACCCATGACTATTAAATTTTCGTCTCCCTTCACTACCTGAATAATTTCTTTTATCTCGTCATACATTTCATCAATTTCTTCATCATTTGCAGAGCTAGTTGGCATATAAACTTGTACTACTGTAGTAGGCATGGCTTTGTGTCTATCTTGGCCACAATAATGCGTTCACTATGCTGTTTGTAGTAGCTAACCCACACTCTTATTTTTTTATTCATTATTAAACCTACTCCTGCATTACCCCTATTTGATTTTGTATTTATCACCCTGTAATCACCTGACCAAAAGTCTTGTTCCTCCTGCCACTGAACTTCACTAATTCCCACTATATCTAACTTTAACCTATCCATTTCCCTTTTTAAATTTTCTAACCTGGGCAACGGCCTTGCCACAGTGGATACACCGGTTCCCGTGAGATCACCGAAGTTAAGCGCTGTCGGGCGTGGCCGGCGCTTGGATGGGTCCCCATCCCGCCGCCACGTGCTGTTGCCATTTTTCGGGGTGCACTCAGCCTCGTGATGCCAATTGAGGAGCTACTCGACCGAATAGTAGCGGCTCCGGTCAAAGAAAACCGTCATAACGGCCGGGAGAGCGGTGTGCTGACCCCATGCCCCTCCTATCCGCATCCTCACCTGAGGATGATACGGCGGTCGGATGGTCCCGATGGGTCGCTTGCGGCCTGTAGACGGAGTTAAAAAAAAAAAAAAAAAAAAAAAAATTTTCTAACCTACCTGCCCGATTAAGGGATCTGACATTCCACGCTTCGATCCGTAGAACGCCAGTTTTCTTTCCCCTGATAACGACGTCCTCTTGAGGAGTCCCCGCCCGGAGATCCGAATGGGGGACTATTTTACCTCCGGAATATTTTACCCAAGAGGACGCCATCATCATTTAATCATAGAGTAAAGCCGCATGTCCTCGGGAAAAATTACGGCTGTAGTTTCCCCTTGCTTTCAGCCGTTCGCAGTACCAGCACAGCAAGGCCGTTTTGGTTAATGTTACAAGGCCAGATCAGTCAATCATCCAGACTGTTGCCCCTGCAACTACTGAAAAGGCTGCTGCCCCTCTTCAGGAACCACATGTTTGTCTGGCCTCTCAACAGATACCCCTCCGTTGTGGTTGCACCTATGGTACGGCAATCTGTATCGCTGAGGCACGCAAGCCTCCCCACCAACGGCAAGGTCCATGGTTCATGGGGGGATTGATGTCATATGCTATCATATTCTGGGGGAACCAACCACTTGCAAAAAAAGTTTTTACCATCCAAAAAAAACCAAGCAGAATTATGTGTGGGGTCCATCAAAGACCCTCTTGCAGGCACTTGTTTCGGAAGATAGGTATCCTAACAACTGCCTCACAGTATATTTTTTCCTTGCTGACCTTTGTGTGCATAAATTATTCCATCTACCAAGACAACAGTAAATTCCATGATTATAACACAAAAAGAATCTACATTTAGAAATGAAACGTCTCACTCTGGTACAAAAAGGAGTTTACTACTCCAGCATTAAGCTGTTCAATGCTCTACCACTACATATCAAATGTGTTCATACAGAACTGCCAAAATTTAAACTTCTCAAAGATTACCTGACAGAGAAATCTTATTATACTGTGGATGAATATCTGAAAGAAAATGTATACCATCACTAAACTTATTGTGTCTAGAAGTAGTTCAATTGATTTTATTGTGCATTTGGGCATTCGCATACTTTTTGTAACAACAGATTGGCTGTAAATGTATTTACTCTCGTAGGCCTAATATCTGATTTAACTTTGTGCTCTTATCTTTAACCTTTATTTGAAACTCCTTTTTCTGTCAAATGGTTGTTATGTTATCTCGCTGACATTGTATTTGTTACTGTATTTATAGTATGTCTTACTTAAACTATGTACAATCTGCCATTGAATTGCCCTTGTATTTATTGTAAGTTTAAATTGAAACCTGTACAATTTGACACGTTCCATATCCTTGTGAGTCAATCACTGGATGTACGGAACAAGAAATAAACAAATAAATAAATAAATAAGCTCAATAATATCTGCTGTAATCCATTTCCTTTTGTTTTTGGGTTGAGTTCTTCCAACTATCTTTTCTTCTGCTTTGTATATACCAGATTTAATTTGATCCCAGTCTTCATTTACTCCAACCATGTTGAAAATTCTTAGCTAGGTTGTCTGTTTCATGAGCATAGTGCTTTGCCAGTCCCTCAGTTTTAGTTTTTCTAGTTCCCATTTAAGTTTTAATGGCTTCTTCTTCAAACTTTTGAATCTCAGGGAACTTTTCATCAGGACCAGGTTATGATCACTGCTTATGTCTGCAGATGGATAGGTCCTGCAATCTTTTATCTGGTTCCTAAAGTGTGCTTTCACTCTAACAATCTGACAACTAAGATTGTGTGAAGTGTATGTGCAAACTTCCCACTTCCCCTATACGAGTTGACTTACTTGGTGTACACAGCTGATCTTCTTCTCTGGATAGCCAGCTTCTGGAATTTCTATAAACTTCTCTGAAGAATGATGCTAGTTACAGGAACCTTAAAGACTCTCTCTCTACTTGTGAAATAATTAGGTACTCTAAGAATACTTTTCAACAACTATCGGTATATTTGAGCTTCATAAAGAACAAAATTCACTTTGCATATAAACATTTGACTTCTTGTCAGTCACTTGTATTGTCTCACATTAGAAACTGATTTAAGTACATTTTAGAAAAGAGTTGGCTTAACAACCATAACTCAATTACAAAGAAATCATAAACACCCGTCTTGCCTCCAGCAAGTCCAAGATAAGAGCTTTTTCAGAATGCCGAATCTCAAATGTTCGTGTTATTTATAACAATGGTCACTGATACGATTAACACAGAATAACCTAGAAGTTCCATAGTTCTTCCTTTCTAGTTCACTACGACTCTCACATCTAAAATATCATGTGTTCGAGACGGTAGAAGGACGAGTGGTTCTAGAATTTACGCCGAAATTATTGAAACACTACAGAACCAGGTGAGTAGAGGGTTATAAATACAAAATAACTCACCAGTAATGCAGGCATAGGCACAATAATGAATAAGAAAATAACAATGCGCGTAAGCTCCTATGAACAGCATTGCCAAGACAGACACAAAGCCACTGCCCACCACAGAAGTACAAGATTATATGCCACCTAAAATCCACAGATGATGATGACATTGAAAGAATGTATGTGGGATAAAGGAAATAATTCAGACAGTTTAGGGGAATTAAAATTTAATTTTTATGGAATAGTGGAATTTGGTAGCAGAAAAAGTGAGGAAAAATGTAAAGGGGCATCAATTGAAAACAAGACAGATGGGAAAAATCAAGTAGACTGTTTATTATTGTTAAGGAGACAGTCACAATTGGTCACACCACACATGCCTGCAAGAATAGATTTGAGGCAGATGTCTAATTCATACATGCGTGTTTGAAAGAACAAACTCTATTGACAATCCACAGCTGTACAAAATAATTCAAAATTAATTCCCTGAATGGGAATTCCTTGACATCAGCTGTATATGGTTTAGATCTACTACCCAACAGTGAAATTTAAAAATTTGTGCCAGATGGGGCCTTGAACCCCGATATCCCACTTATCGCAAAGCAGTCACCTTAACCACTTCGGCTATCCACGCTTGCTCCCTGGATCAACCCAGAACCTTCACGCATCACACTGTCTGTATCCTTATATGGTAGTCCACTGAATTCATTACCTAATGCTCACAACATTAACTGGAATTCCACAATGGGGAGAATGTGTCAACGAGGAATCTGAAGCAAAACTAGGCTGTGGCAGACCAGGAACTGCTTCTGCTATTTAATACATCCTCACATGAAGATCCCGACCACAGCACAGTGAAATGAAAAACAGTATTCAGCAATGGCTACTGCCAAACCCATCATTATTAAAAGTGGATTTATGATGTAGCAGAATGGGAAAGCACATAATGAACACATCAATACCAGGTACTTAGGAGACTGCGATGGTCTTATATCTCGCTGGATATGTGAAGCGTATCTTGTTTTCTACACTTTGTAACACTGTTGTTCGGATAACACAATGTTTGGCATGTATCTGGTAAACCTATTTTGTATTTTCAGTGCATTAGGATGGACGCTGTACTGTCAAGACTTATTAGTTGTCATGTGAAGTAAACAAACACTGTGACTGGTATACTTACAAATTTTGTGCCAGCATTCAGAATGTATTAACAGCATACAACAAAACTACAGCAAAACTACAGCAAAAACATGGTAGGAACAAAATACTATTAGATAATATTGAAGTAATTAAAATTTTCATCTGATGCATTGTTTGAACAAATAAGACATCAAATTTGTGCGAGTTAGTAAATGTATTTCTGTTAAATTATCATCACACATTGAAGTCCATACAAAAACAAATCTGGAATTATTAATCAGCTGTCCAGGAATGTGAAACTATACTTATAATTTATGAAATGTCCTCAAATAAAAATGCATGAACTTGACCTTCATTATAGTAACTTTATATAAGTATCAGTGGTGGTAGCCACATGTGTTTGTATCAGATTATGCGATGTCAAGACCGAGTTGCGTTATGCTGAAATTTTTGTAATAAATATTTTGAAGTTAAATTTTTTATTTCACATAAATCTTTTTGTAGTTAGCATGTCACAAATTGCTAGACATTGCAATGAAGGGAACCTTAGTGGAGGAGCTACAAGATAAAACAATTTACATCATTCACTATTTCGACGACAGGTACCCAGATAAGTATTTGATTGTTCCCTTAAAGCTGGAAATATTTTGAGTCTCCTGATGTCAACCTAGTGAATCCAGTGTTCAATAAATAGTTCACAAATAATACATATGTAGATTTAAATGTGTTTGGCTGTTAACACTGACAAAATATATAACAAACACTTTGTGAAATTTACTATTATACATGTTTGCAAGGGAACACCAGAATTACATCACAATTTTATGTTGGAAATTATTTGGTGTGATTTCAGGACTGTTAAGTGTGTGTGTGTAATTATCCTGAGTAGAATACATCAAGAGCGGAGAAATTCTTCATAGTTTGTGTGTCCATCATTTATTTCACAGAGAATAACTTAAATTTCCTTCACACAGCTCTGGGGAATTCTAAAGAGGGTGTTCAGTGTACCAGTAGCTGACAGCTGGTCAGATATGTGACAGGAGCAGCCAAACAATACCATTGCTGGATAAGTAGTGCTAATGTTGCAGATGCTCAGTTACACAGCCGCTGAGCCAAGTTAAGACCAGGTGGTACATGGGTCGAACTTCTTGATGTCGAAGACTGTTGGCACCAGCCAGGGAGGCCATATTCCTCTTGAGAAACACAGTGAGCGAGTCCCACTGTTGCTCCCAAAGCCTCACCAACACCAGACAGTTCCATGAAAAAGTATCTGCCACAAAAATGGTTCAAATGGCTCTGAGGACTTAACTACTGAGGTCATCAGTCCCCTAGAACTTAGAACTACTTAAACCTAACTAACCTAAGGACATCACACACATCCATGCCCGAGGCAGGATTCGAACCTGCGACCGTAGCGGTCACGCGGTTCCAAACTGACGCGCTTAGAACCGCACGGCCACACCGGCCGGCTATCTGCCACATATATACATTTTCATTTCTCTACAACAACTTAGTAAGCTACCAGTATAAACAAACCGAAGATTCAACATTAAAATGTGGAGTCAATCACCCTTCACAATGCAAAAGCACTAACTATGACACATTTTGAAGGAGAAAGCCTTTGCCAACAGAATTATTCCACAAGAATCTCACAAAAGTGATAAAGATGAAAACATAAATAAAAAAATAAAAAATAATAAAAATTAATGGTAACTTCCCTCATAACCAGGTTTCCTTAAAATGTGCTTATCGTTTATTCATTAAATGATGGCCCATAGACCTCCAGGAAAGACACACAGGTACAAACACATAAGCAGCGTGAGTGATCACTTCATATGCACAAAAAAGCGATCACAGCGACACCAACGAACATAGATCATTTGCATCCCCACAAATCTCATTGCACAAAGATTGGCAACAGTATTACTATAATTAAAGTAGCTAACTGAAGACTGATATTATAACACATCTACAATTTTTTTTAAAAAAGTTGTTGCATCTCCCAAGATCTATTCATTTAATTTTCATTTCTCCCGCTATGCACTGTAATCTCTAATAGATCCAATTTTCTACCCCTATCCTATTTGTGTGAAATTGTGAGGCCTTTTTCAGATCCTAACAAAGGATGGCAAGTTTCATGGCTGTGTATGGCTGTGGTGGACATTTCTATACTGTTAAGCTGAGAAGTGTCTGTGTAATCCTTGTACCTTGACTAAGTACCTATCCGTCTGACCGATGAACATCACATTACAACTGTTAAAGATGTACAGCATTTATCAACATACTATTCTAAATTATTCCTTATTCATTATGTTTTCATGGTTTCTGTTAGCTCTGGCTAGTTGTCTGATAATATTCAGCTCAGTCACTGTCTCCTGTTTACCCACCGCGACTTTAAACGCTCTATCTACTAAGCCCTGAAGGGTGGAAAGTTTTTTTGGTCATTTGGATGACATGAGTTATCATATAATAAAACGTCTATTGTCATCGGGCCCTTTAGACTTTGAAGGCAATTCTACCAGTTGATGTTTAGATCAAGAAATGCATGTCATAATTTTTTTATTGTTCAACAGTGAGTTAATTTTCTTGTGAAAATCATTAAACTCATTTACAATTAGCACTTTTATTTTCACAGTCCGTCTTGATCACAGATTTCTTTAGACTTTATGACCGGTTTCGACTTATCGCCATTTTCAGATCTGTTGTAAATATAAATAATGTTTAAGCGACCAGGTTCAATTAATTAAGATTAAATCTATACAAGTCTTAGTGATGCATGAAATATAAAATATTTATAGCCATGTATGGCAGTCATACATACCGTTAAAATATTCTTATCTAAATCATCGTCAAGGTAAACATGTGCGTGCTAACACTCAGATCGTGTCAGTATTTATACAAAAACCTAATGGCAGCAGAGGGCACTTTAGCCAGAGTACATAGAAAACCAGTGTCGCCAATATAAAGATTAAAATGTGGTATGCACACACACACACACACACACACACACACACACACACACACACACACACACACACACACACACACAAGAACTATGGCAATTTCATATCGCCTATATACCGCATATACACATAAAAACACCTGTGACGATTTCACATTGAGCGAGTATACATAAGAAGGAGGCATGAGTAAGGAACGAGAATGCAAGGAAGATTGAAGTACTCATGACGTTTATTTAAGATAAGTCAGTGTAGCAAATACTCTGATAAATTGAGGAGTTGTAGGGTAGTGGGACTTGAATAGCATATGTAAACATATTGCTTACTGTATAGTATACAGATATGGAATCTATTAAGCATATAGAAGTTGAAAAGTAGTGGAGGACTCCAGGGATTAGACGAAGTATCAAGAAGTAAATGCGAAGTGTAGAATAGATTTTTTATCTTTACTAGAAAATATTTAATTACAGTATACATAGAAATGTATACGGGGCTTAATGAACCATGAGTACTACTCAGAAATAAGAAGGGGGCATACCTGGCACTTACTGAATATAAAGGGCAGGCATAACTGCATGGAGATGGGACGACTTGTGGCCTAATGAATAGGGATGTTGTAAAAAGGGGAGTACCTACCAGAATAGATAGAGGAAGTGCACTCATATGGCCAACCCACAGGCAGGGTATAGGTACTGATGCTAGGGGAAAAGGACAGCATCATGACAGAAGTCGCACATTTTATAGGGATTATTCTGGTAAGTTTGAATTCTATACACAACACGCATTATTACGCACTATGTAAATTTACAAGTGTCAGAAGGAATGCTTTTATGTTGCCCAGAGTTGCTCCAAACTACATAAAATATTATAAGTAATACATACTTAGGAAAGGTAGTATTAAAGATGAAAACAGAAAATAGATTACTCAAGTGTCACAAACACCTTTAGTTTACAACTGAAAATAAAAATAAAGTCTCATGTTTCCTAAATGCTAGTCAGGCTTACTGGATCACTAATGAATACTCCGGTCTGGATAACAAAGAATCACTCAATGTATACTGTTAAAATGTGAATTGTTATTATGTGTGATATTAATGTACATGATGATTATGTATAAAATATCGCGTGTTCGTTCTGCGGAGGGGGATACGCAGCATTTCGAGAATTTCCACGTAAATTCTAGAACCACTCGGCCTTCTATTGTCTCGAACACAATATTTTAAATATAAGTGTGAGAGAGCCTACCTACTGTGAGTCGCCTGTCTCTCTCTCTCTCTCTCTCTCTCTCTCTCTCTCTCTCTCTGTGTGTGTGTGTGTGTGTGTGTGTGTGTGTGTGTAGGTCCGAAGTGTGTAGTAAGAAGACTGTAGACGCAGTGGTTGAATGGCACCAACAAGTGTTTGCCGGTCGTGTCATGGAAGTTTAATGAAAGAACACAGCAGAGTCAAGGAACTTCTGTGTTATTCCATACTGTTTTACAACTTTGACTATGTAGAGAAAAAAGGAAAAACAGTTGGAATATTGTTAAATGGATGCTCGTTTTGGACTTGGAGAGGATAAGACATAGTTCAGATTTAGGATGAGAATGGGCTTGGTTTTTAAGTCAACTTTCTCTTAGTTGGACATGAACTTTGTTTCTAACCTTTGGACACACGAGAAGACTTACTTGACAATGTTTGGTCATGTGGAGAATGAGATTTGTAAAAGTTTGATGTTTAAATATACATCATTAAGTGAAGCAAAAGAAACTGTACATCTACTTATTTTTATAAGTAGAAAGAGTCTTGAGAAATTCCTGTTCCTGGTAAATATACTTTGGAGAAGTAGAGAAAAGGAGTTTGCTGCAGCAAGCTAACCAGCAAAGAAAGTCGGCTGACAATCTCAAGTAAGTCGTATCGTTAAAGAAGTCAGAGTTTAGACACATACTTCACCACTTTTAAGTCATCCAAAGCGTTAGAGTGCTCGCACCTAGTCTTTTCAACCTATATATCTCTGACTTGCCTCAAACACGATCCAAGAAAAATGGTTATGCTGACAACCTAGCACTAGCTGCCTGCAGTAAAACCACAGACCAGGCCAGCAATACACTCACAGAGGACCTCTCCATGGTGGGCAAATACTTTGCCGACAGGAGACTTACTCCTAACATGAATAAAGCTGTAGTGTCCAGTTTCCACCTCAACAACTGACAAGCAAATAAGCAGCCAGTAGTATATTTTAACAACCACCTCCTCCACTACAATCCATACCTGAAATACCTGGGCATGACACTGGATAGAACGTTGTCGTGTAAAAGGCACTTTGAGAACACCGCAGCCAAGTTTATACTAGGAGCAACATAATCCACAAATTATGCGGCACAACCTGGGGTGCAAACGCATCCACACTTAGAACTTCAGTTCTTAGCTTGGTGTATTCTGTTGCTGAACACTGCTCCCCAGCTTGGCTAAGTAGTTGCCACACAAAGAAAGTCGCCATCAAACTGAATGAAACCATGAGAATAACCAGTGGTGGCTTCTTAATAAATAAATAAATAAATAAATAATAATAATAATAATAATTCTTGAAATTATATAAACTATATAGCTGAGGGACAATGCTACTTCATACCCCACTTAGCAGTTAAGCTTTGATAGCTGATCTTTATATATTTTTATTAGCTGAATCCAAATCTAGCCTTTTTTTTTGCATCACCCATAGTTTTCGAGCAATATGCTTTTTATCACATAGTATAAAAATCCTATGCTACACGGTAAACGGGGAAATTAATGAAATGCTTTGTTACAACGTAAGCATGGTTTGTATTTACAGTAAGCTACTCAAAACAATGATATGTGTTAATAGAGGTTTCACTTGTCAGCTGGAATCGGTTTGTATTTTCTTTCCCTTTTTTCATTGAAGCTTCTTGTGTAGCTTTTCTATGATGAGTCACTCTGAACTTCTCGGTGAAGTGACTGACAGTATTCCACCATCATGTTAGTGTTCCAGTCGCCTTTTTATTGTTTTTCCATCACTTTAATGGTCTGGTGAAAACACTCTCCTTGCTTCTCACTAACATCTCCCATATTGTCCAGGAAGTAATCAAGGTGACTGTTCAAAAAGTGAACTTTTAGGCTCATTATACATCCTAAAGTTGTCAACTTCTTTAACAGTGTAGCTATAATAGAAACTATTCTGGGTCTTTTTCATGTCCTAAGAACTTTGTAACAACTTGCTCGAATGATACCCATACTTCTTTCTCATTTAAGGTAATTGTGGATTCAAAGTTAACATCAAACATCAATTTTCTAATGTCAGGTCTGAGAAAGCTGCCTTCTTTTAGCTTAACTTCCGAAAGGTGTGGGAACATTTGGCAGATATACTTAAAACATGGTTCATCTTTAGGCAAAGCCTTTACTAAATGTTTCATTAGGCTTAACTTTATATGTAGAGGTGGTAGGAGTAAGTTTTTTGGATCTACAAGGTTTTTGCGTAGAATGTTCTTCTCATCAGGTTTTAAAGACTCCCTCACAGGCCAGTTCTTTCTGCACCAGTGTTGATCCCTAGCCCTACTGTTCCATTCACACAAGAAATATGGAAATTTGGTAAAGCCACCTCACTGACCAAGGAGCATGCATGTTACTTTCAGATCACCACATATAATCCAATCATGAGCAGAATAGCCTATTTTATTTAGCAATACGTCTAGGTTTTCATAGCTTTCTTTCATATGCACAGAATGTCCAACAGGTATAGATGCATACATGTTACCATTGTGTAATAAAACAGCCTTTAAACTAGTTTTGGATGAATCAATAAACAGCCTCCTTTTTGTATTCAATACCAAACTCATTCATCAGATCGGGAATGTCTGAGCGGTACTCTAAATCACATTCTAGTTGAAAAAACTTTGAATTTGCTGTTCTCTCTTTTTATACATGTATATGCTGGTTCCAACTGCCAATAAGTTCTTTTCTTTTAATCTAGAGCCAAGCAATTCAGCTTTTTCTTTCGTTAAGCCCAGATCCCTAACCAAATCGTTACGCTCGGTCTTAGTAGACAACTTGGGCTCTAGACTTTCTGTATTACAATGGAATTGATCATTATCTGGTTCATCTAAATCAGATTGTACATCAGAAAATACTTCTGTTGGAATAGAACTTAAATCATCTGGTGGTTCGGAACTGGCAAATCTTCACCATGCCCTACTGGTCGGATGGTGAGCGGAAGGTTAGGGTAGCTTATTACCTTCCTTGTTTTTTGAATTATGACCAGTAATATCAACACTGCAAAAGTAGCAATCATCGGAATGATTTCTTGGCTCTCTCCATATCATAGGAACAGCAAATCTAAAGGCTTTTTTGTCCTTTTTGGACCATTTTCTCAGATCTTCAACACACACGCAACACAACTTATGTGGCACCCAAGATTTATCTTGATCACCAAATTTAGATCCAAGGTATGATAGATACCCCTTTTTCATAAAGTCTGTAATGTTTCTTTGGCGTTTTTTAATCACAAATTCACCACAAATATAACAATAACTGTCAGCAGAGTTTTTACAACCACGATTAGACATTCTACTGAGCACATGTACAGGAAACGGGGAAGTGTGGTTAAGTTGACAGTAAACAAAATGCCATCTGTTAACACAAAAACAGAATCGACCTTTTTTTGCCAGTAAATGTTTTTCAACAGTGCTGCCAATGTCATCTACATTCATTACACCTCCTTTCTAAATTATTTTAACTATGTAAAAGCTATTAAATTCTTTAAAAAAGTTGCTTAATTTAATAAATTTAACTGTAAAATGTGAAGAAATGGTGGGTGATAGAGTTTTTCAAGTATCATATTTGGATTTCCTGCCCTAAAAAACTTAAGAAAAAGGTATTTTCAGCAAAAACGTTTTTCCATTGTTGGCCTATGTTATAAATTTGTATGAAAATTGTAGTATAAAACTTGGATGGTGCTCAGAAGTACAGCAACTACATTGACTCCAGTGGTGGTCACGTGACCAAGTTTACAAGCAAGCATGCTCAGCAGGGCATGTGGTCGTTGGTCACTGGTCCTTGTTTTGGTGGGTTGTTGTTTGTGCGGCATGTGCCGCAAATTCAAAAATTTTGGACTGTGACTTTGTGTACTTAGAGATATGGGTAACAAGAGGACTTGTGTAGATTTGCAGACTTTCGATATTGATATGATTTAATTAGTTCAATGATATTGCGCTATAAATAATCACTATTTTAGTGAATATTATTAGTAAGAAATTGGGAGTGCTGCTAAAACTATCTGTTAGTATGTATGAGGCCACCATTCTAAAATGTAAATAAAGCTGCTATAATTCAGTGGACATTTTATTCATTTGCTAACTTGTCTCTCTACCTACAAAAGGTAACATAAATTCTGCACACTGTGGAACAATAAGGGTTTTAGAGCATCAGTGTGTAGCCAACACCTTTTGATGGAGCCATGTGATCTGTTAACAGCTGCACATTGCTCTTACTCACTTACCCGCAAGTAATGTTGTAGTGCTA
Source organism: Schistocerca nitens (assembly GCF_023898315.1). Lineage (NCBI taxonomy): Eukaryota > Metazoa > Arthropoda > Insecta > Orthoptera > Acrididae > Schistocerca > Schistocerca nitens. The sequence goes on from NC_064618.1 coordinate 383,409,693, forward strand.
TCATCCCCTTCCAATCCAGGCCATGTTCATCGTGTGCTGCAGCTCACCTGCTTTGGCACCCATGCATCAGGTGCTGCCCCTTCCTCCAGCATTCCTGTTCTGCACACCTATTATCTCCCTCAAGCCATTAGCTACCCAACTCTAGCCCCTTCTTTTACTTCTCACCTTTTTCTCCCTCTACCCACCCCACACAGAACAACTGCATCCCAGTCCAGCTCCCGAACTGCAAGCCCAGTACTGTGTGTTCAGCAGGTACAATGAATCAAGCTCAGCACTGTGTGTGTGTGTGTGTGTGTGTGTGTGTGTGTGTGTGTGTGCGCGCGCACTCTAGCTCATCCAAGGATTTCATCTGAAAGCTGGCAAAGTTTTCATTCTCTTTTGTGTATGCCTCTAGCAGTCTCCTTTACTCCTAAATATTTACATTCTGCCAGAACCCTCCTTGCCATATGTCAACATTATGTGCATGACAGGATTCGAACTCCCAAATATCTTGATAGGGATGTGCATTATCTTTGATCATTGGTGTCTCTTTCATTTCTCGTTTGTGTACATGAAATACTCAATTGCATCACTTATGTGTTCATATTTGTATGTGCCTTTCCTGGAGCTGTACAGATTGTGCAAGTGAAAAACTGTTGATGTGACGCTACCTTTACTTACAGACTGTGTACACCAATTCATTTTATTTTATTTTATAGACTGAATGAATGATGTTAAACATACTTTAAGGAGAGACGGTTACAAGGGAACTGACTACATATTTTTAATATCTTTATTTATATTTTATCTTTATCACTTTGTACAATTACTGTAGAAATTTTTTTTAAAGTGTTTTTGCTGTTTGAAAGGTGGTTCAGCCTACATTTAAACACTGATTTTACTGACCTGTCTCATGTCCATTATGGATAAAGTAAAAATCAAAGAACAGTGGTGCAGAATCTTTTTGTAACACTGCATTTGTTTCACATGGCTAGTTCAGCTGCAGGAAATTTTAAACTTCCTTCAATCCATTTGGCAGTGCGAAACAACGTATCTTCTTTGAACATGGGTGCCATTAACTGCAAACTGAGTGGTAGACCATTTTTGGATAGTTTCACTGGAACACTGATGGCAGGTAAACCTGAAACAGCAGAGGGAAGTAAGTTTGTTTCTTGATACTCATCACACAGTCCATGTTCATTACTTAAATTACATTGCGAAGGACAGATAAAGTGAGATGCTGAATGTGCTTATCGCATGAGACTTCTCTGTTACTTGCTAGTACTGCCTCTATAGTGGTTACATACAAATGGTAACTCTTGATATTTTTTATTATTATTATTATTATTATTATTATTATTTTTTTTTTTTTTGCCTGCTGTGTATGAGATTTGGCCTGTGACAGCATTTTAGAGTATATATAATGAGGTGTTGATCAAAAACCATCATCAGCTGTGCCCAGTTATGAGCCTGACAACTTGGAGTGCAGATTCTGCATTGTTAATCTACATCTACACCCATAATCCGCAAACCATTTCGGGCTTTCAAAAAAAACTATGCATCCTACGACTCAGTGATATTAAAAGTTTTGGCTGGTTTCATTGTCTAGGGGCTGAGATACGTAGCTGCCGCATTACAGGCCAAATACTGCCGAGTCTACAGTATGCGATAAGAATACACATATGAATCGAATGGTCGAAGGTTTCTATCACTAGGCAATTGCGAATTATGAACGTAACATATAAATTTATAAATGAAAGATGGCAATTAAATAAAATCTGCAGGTACTATCTTAACGATTTTAAATGATGAGTACGATAGTAGAAGTATTTTTGAGAATACAGTATATTTCTCAAAACACTTATTGGTGTTGATGGTCCAGCAATTAAATAAAATATAAATTGAATAACAGGGAAACAATAGATTCCTACTTCACGTAATTAGTTATACAACAACATAGCTCGCGAGATATTCACTTCTGAATGCATACTACGACTTCACTGCAGACACCGCAGAAATCACATAAGAGCACAGGTCAGCATTCCGAAATATTTCTATCCTCCGCAACCATGCGCAAACTGCTCCACTGTCCAAGTTTTTCCGCCGACTCCACGTCCGTCACGCTGTCAAGTACAGCACTTCCCGTATCCTGTCCAGTCCTGTCCATCACTCCCGCCCTGCCAGAACTTCGGTAGCAGCCTCCCTTAGTAACTAGCGCTGTGATTGGATAGAGCGCTTCTTCCACGTCTCCAAGCTAACGTATACTCTCAAACAAAAAACACTTTCGAAATACTGGATTTGCATTTAAATAACTTGAAATTAAATAAATATTCCTACGGCTGGACCATAAACACGCTCTAATACACCTTATTAAATACATAAACAAATTAAATAAACATATATCAAAGGAATAGTAACAAAAGGTAGACCAGTAGCCTAATGTCTCTGTGCTTTCTAAAACACACTAAATATTTAACCAATTTCTTCATTAATAGTATATATTGGATATAATCAAAGACACAGATGAATAAGTATATTTATAAGCATGCTGCTACCGTTTTTTCGTGTAACTGTGGAGTACTTATGGCCTGACGTGATCGATAGTAATCGGCTAGTTTGACCTCCAATAACTCATGTACTATTTAAGTTACATGCCTGTAATTCACACCAATTTAGGTTTACACTAATAGCTTTCTAAAGACATGGTGATTGACAAAACCGGATGAAGTGTTTATATTTTGGAAATTCATTGCTGGGTGTTACTTGCATAATTTACCATCAGATACTAAAATTTAAACTAATAAAGATATTGAAAATCTGATAACACCATCAGAATCCTCGTGCAAATAATAGTAATGTACTTGTTTTCTTTTTGAGGTATCATGATTAATTTGGTTACTATTAATTTCCATACGAACTGTGAAATGTCTGCCATTAAGGTTTCACAAAGTCCGCCATCTTTGGCACTCCCGGCATAGACATCTCCTTCATCGACACAAAACACCATTCTCGGCACGGCGGAATTCCCAGCCACGTGGCTGGACCATGCGCTGGAGCTACCCCTCTTGTCCGGCTAACGTTTTGCACCACGTGGTCCCAGCTATTGGGCGGCATCATGCAGTTGCTAACAAGTTGCGGCTTTGACGAGCATCCTGAGTGGCCGCCTCAACTTTGAACATAGAATATTTCCAGGGCGCCCCAGCTTGCCCGTTACCTCACACCACTGAGAAGTACCTGACAAAGGATATATTTCACAGATACTCATTATTGTTCCATCCTGTTCAGTTCACAAATGAAGGGTAGGAAAATGATTGTTTAAATGTCTACACTCAGTCTAATCGTGTATTCGTGGTCTTGATGGGTGTTTGTCATTAGCCATTTTTCAGATATGAAGTAGAGGATGCTATATTTTATAAATAATAAATGGTAGTGTTTTATCACTTTAATCGTATGTAACGAAACAAGATGTTTCAAGAGAAGCTGATCTCATTGCCAGGCTGTCAAAAGTGAAGACAAATGGCTAAGAGACAAACTCTTAACAATACATCTGAAACATTCATGATAAGAAATAAACACACATTGGACTATGACACCTCATCTTACTTTAAGATTGTCCCTTTCTGTCCTTAACCATCTTATCACACCCCACAACCATGCACCACTTTGTGTGGTCATTAGCTGGCTGCAACACGAGTGTCCAGCTGACATTTCTTCTAATGCCTGGGTGCAGTTACGAACTGCAACATCTGAGGTATTACCGTATGCACAGCTAACAGCGAAAGTATCAACTGGACACACTTGATGCAGGGAGCTGATAAGGACATGGCTTGGTGTGCGATTGTCAAGTTTGATGGGACAGTTAGGAAAAAATGTACAGTCCTAAATTAAGATGAGGATCCGTAGTCCAATGTGTTTTTTATGTTATTTTATTTCATGAAAGCCGCAAATGTGTGGCTGGAGTTTAAGTGATTTAGCTATATGTGTCTCGTGTTGACAACCTGATGAGAGCAGTGTGTCTCAAAACTTATTGTTGATTTGTCTTAAGTATGCCTAAAATAGTTGAATGTTACTGTTATAACCTTTAAGCACTAACAATTTGCGTGGAGATGCAAAAGTAGAAACACTAGCGGGTTACATACTACTGATTCCGCATCTGTCATTCGACTGCCGTGCCGTGACATGCGGCCGGCGCCGTTCATAGCCAGGTGGCGCTCCCGCGCTCGGCCGAGCTGCGGAGCGCCTCTATCGCCGTGTTCGCATACTAACGTAGCGGCACTTTTGAATGTCGTGGCACTGTCACAACACTTTTCCCCCCTTGAAAAAAAAAAAAACACACTCACTTCCTTGGAGGCACGGACAGTGCGGAGACATCCATGGCCTCTTGGGAGGCCCCGAGAAGATCCCGCGGAGAAACACGAGAGTATGGTCGAAAATGTCCAGGACGGAAGCTTGCGCGTGGAACGTGCATCCTGGACGAGATGATGGGTGAAAACTCCGGAGCAGCACCCATAGGTGTCGTGGACCTAGGGGTGTGCTCCAGCGAGATGGGTCCCGGAGAAGGCGGCGTCGCGACTGGGGCCGGTTCCGGCGTACTCGGAAGCGGTAGCGACGTCGGCTGCAGCAACACGCCCGGAAGATCGGCAGCAGCGACAGGACTGGCTTCTTGGGCTGGTGGAGACGAAAGAAGGGGCGGTAGCACTGGCATGGCCACCACTCGTGGGCGCATCTGGTCGTAATGGCGAACAACCATGCCATCGTCCGTACGTATTTCACAAAGCCGGCGGCTGCGAAGAGCCTGGACCACCCCTGGAATCCATTTAGGGCGAGATCCATACCCCCGTGCCCACACGTCGGCCCCCACCGGGTATTTTCCCGCTCTAGGGGACACAGTACAAGACGTGACAGGGTGAAGCAGGTGCAGTAGAGTGCGCGGTTGGCGGCCATGCAAGAGTTCAGCAGAGCTGCGATCACCCAGAGGCGTGAAGCGATAAGAACTCAGAAATTGCAACAGAGCGTCATCTGTGGAAAAATCACTAAGGAATTTTTTCATTTGGCTTTTGAAAGTGCGGACAAGGCGCTCGACCTCCCCATTCGATTGCGGATGGAAGGGCGGTGCTGTAACATGATGAACCCCTTGTCCAGTACAAAAATCACGGAAGGCCTGCGAAGAGAACTGAGGGCCATTGTCCGTGACAATCGTAGATGGAAGACCTTCTAGCGCAAAGATTTTGGACAAAGCCAGCGTCGTCGCCGCAGTGGTGGGCGACGGACATCGAACAACAAACGGAAACTTTGAGAAGGTGTCAATCAACAGTAGCCAATAAGTGCCGAGGAAGGGGCTGGCAAAGTCAGCGTGCACCCGTTCCCACAGCTGCGCCGGATCAGGCCATGGAGAGGGCATAGTACGAGGTGCAGCCAGTTGTTGAACACACCGATCACACGCAGCGACCATGTGGGCGATGTCCGAATCAATACCGGGCCAATAAACGTGCCTGTGGGCCAGGGACTTAGTCCGAGAAATCCCCCAACGGCCTTCATGCAATAGTTTGAGAACAGCTTTGCGAAGAGAGGCTGGCACCACGACCCGTGGAGATGCGCCATCCGTGGCCAAAAGAACAACACCCTCACGAACAGACAGACGAAGGCGCAAGGCATGGTAGTTGCGAAGGGGATCCGATGCCCGACCCTTGGTCCTGTCCGGCCAACCCCGTTGAACAAAACCGATCACCTGACGCAGGACCGGGTCCCGCGCAGTAGCCGACGCGACCTGCGAACCTGTAAGTGGAAAACCCTCGACCGCACGACGTTCTTCCTCATCAATGTGGAAACAGAGTAGTTCATCTCTATCGAAAACCGGGTCGGGGCCCATCGGCAAACGCGACAACGCGTCAGCGTTGGCGTGCTGGGCCGTGGGGCGATAGTGAATCTCATAGTGAAAATGAGACAAGTATAAGGTCCAACGTTGCAGGCGGTGAGCTGCCTTATCCGGAAGCGACGCCGAGGGGCTGAACAGAGAGACCAGCAGCTTGTGGTCGGTGATGAGGTGAAACTTAGAACCATACAAAAAAAACCTGAACTTTTTTAGAGCATAAACGATAGCGAGCGCCTCCTTTTCGATTTGAGAGTAATGCCGTTGAGCATCGTTGAGGGTCTTGGAAGCGTAGCCGATGGGTCGTTCAGACCCATCCTCATACCGATGGGCGAGAACAGCCCCTAGGCCATACTGTGACGCGTCAGTCGCCAGAACCAAGTGCTGACCCGGACGGAATGTGGCAAGACAAGGTGCCGACTGCAAATGAGCCTTCAGGCGGACAAAAGCCTGCTCACATTCGTCGGACCAACAGAAAGGAACGTTTTTGCGTAACAGCTGATGCAGAGGATGAGCCACTGCCGCCGCGGATGGAATGAATTTGTGATAATAAGCAACCTTGCCGAGATATGCCTGAAGTTCTTTGACCGTAGACGGCCGGGGTAGAGCGGTAATGGCCGCAACGTGCTGTCAAAGAGGACGTATACCCTCACGAGACAAGTGGAAACCAAGATACACAATGGAGGGTTGAAAAAACTGTGACTTGTCCAGATTGCACTTCAACCCAGCTGAATGCAGGACCCGAAACAGTGAACGCAAATTGCGAAGGTGCTCCTCAGTGGAGGCCCCCGTGACAACAATGTCATCCAGGTAGTTGATGCAGCCGGGAATGGAAGCCGTGAGCTGTTCCAAAAACTGCTGAAAAATGGCTGGCGTGCTAGCGACGCCAAATGGCAACCGCTGGTACTGATACAACCCACAGGGAGTGTTGATGACGAGAAATTCCTTGGAAGACGCATCCAATGGCAACTGATGGTACACCTCCGATAAGTCAAGTTTGGAAAAGAACTGGGCCCCAGCGAGCTTGGTAAATAACTGCTCAGGACCGGCAAGAGGATAAGTGTCAATGAGGCTCTGAGCATTGACAGTGGCTTTAAAATCACCGCACAATCGCAGACTCCCGTTTGGTTTAGAAACCACCACGATGGGGGATGCCCATTCGCTGGAGGTAACAGGAAGGAGAATCCCTGAAGCTGTTAACCTGTCTATCTCAGCCTTGACAGGCGCACGCAACGCCATCGGAATAGGGCGTGCCCGGAAAAACTTAGGGCGAGCTGTAGGTTTAAGAGTAACGTGGGCTTCAAAATGCTTGGCCCGACCCAGACCAGCAGAGAACACGGACGAGAATTCAGAACACAATCCATCCAGTTGTTGATACGGAATATCCTCAGATATGAGGTGCACATCATCACCAATGGAGAACCCGAACAACTGGAAAGCATCATAACCAAACAGGTTTTCCGTGCCTGCATGATCCACCACATAAAACGTGAGGGGCCTAACAACAGACTTGTAGGCAGTGGAAGCATCAAACTGGCCAACAATAGGAATTTTCTGCTTATTATAAGTTCGCAGATTTCACGTAACGGGAGACAAGGGAGGGAAGCCCAACTCCAAATACGTGTGAGAATTAATGAGAGTTACTGCAGAGCCCGTGTCCACTTGCATGCGAATGTCTTTATCCAGAACACGAACAGTAACAAACAACTTATTTGTTTGAGAAAGCACACAATTAACATCCATGTCCGATGCCTCGTCCTCGTCGACAGGAACTTTAGGGGACTGACACACAGAAGCAATGTGGCCTTTTTTCCTACATGAATTACACGTGGCCCAAAGTTTTGGACACGCGGCCCTGTCATGCTGTACGAAACAACGTGGACAAGAAGGAAGTGCGGAACGAACCTGCTTCTGTGGTTGCTGTTTTCGCTGCGAGCGTGGTGGCCCAACGCGACGTTGACGACGCGAGTGAACCGCCGCCACATCGTCGTTCCCCTGTGAAACAGGCAAATTGTCCGCGTCGAAAGTGGTCTGTACAGCGCCCACATCACACCACGCATCTATCTGTGCACCAGCAGCGTGAGACACTTCAAAGGATTGAGCGATGCTGAGAACTTCCGACAACGACGGGTTTGGCAGTTGTAAGGCACGTTGCCGAACTTCTTTATCAGGAGCAAGCCGTAGAATAGCGTCCCGAACCATGGAATCAGCATAAGACTCATGATGAGTGTCCATGACAAACTGACATTTCCTACTCAGATCGTGTAGTTCCGCCGCCCAAGCCCGGTAAGATTGATGGGGCTGTTTACGACACCGGTAGAACGCCACGCGGGCGGCAACGACGTGGGTGTTTTTTCGGTAATAGTTAGACAATAATTCACACATTTCTTGGAAGGACAGAGAGGCAGGTTCCCGCAGAGGGGCTAACTGAGATAGCAGCTGATAGATCCGTGGGGAAAGCCAAGATAGAAATAACGACTTACACATAGGAGCGTCGACAACGCCGAAAGCCAAGAAGTGTTGCCGCAAACGCTTCTCATAATCCCCCCAGTCTTCAGCGGCCTCGTCGTAAGGAGGGAACAGAGGCGGAGAAGAGGAAGACAGACGATGAGTAAGCGATGTCGACAACGCCTGAATAGCAGCCGTCAGCTGTGTTGTTGTGCCTGAATAGCAGCCGTCAGCTGCGTTTGTTGTTCAATGAGCGCTTGCAGAAGCTGTTCCATGTCTGCCCCGACACGAACACCCAAGTCCACAACACAGGAAAAAAAATATCCGACCTCGTCGCCAAAATGTTATAACCTTTAAGCACTAACAATTTGCGTGGAGATGCAAAAGTAGAAACACTAGCGCGTTACATACTACTGATTCCGCATCTGTCATTCGACTGCCGTGCCGTGACATGTGGCCAGCGCCGTTCATAGCCAGGTGGCGCTCCCGCGCTCGGCCGAGCTGCGGAGCGCCTCTATCGCCGTGTTCGCGTACTAACGTAGCGGCACTTTTGAATGTCGTGGCACTGTCACAACAGTTACCAATCATTATTAGTTCTTTGGGAGCAATACATAGGAAGCTGAAGTATATTTCTAGATTATTCAATGTATAGTTCTTGACACTTTGTGAAGAGGCGAAACAGAATGGTTGAGGCATGTTTTAATGCACCTGCTAGTTTAGGTTTTTCAACATTTGCAGAATACTCATCTGTAAGTTGTACAAGACTGTGACCATTCCCGCTGTCCTCCATTCAATATCTCTTGTTAGTCCTACTTGGTATCGGCCAGACACATTTGGGCCAGTAGCATGTGTGTTTTGTATGGCCACTGCCTTTCCCTTTTCTTGTTCTTCCTCTTTTCTTGTAGGACTCCACACAGCAACACACACACACACACACACACACACACACACACACACACACACACACACACATGTGGAATACCCATTTTTTGAAAGACATCCTGTAGATTTTGTAATTCTGAGGCAAGGCTCAGCTTCTGGTATACACTGGGACCAAGTGAATCATCTGACATTCACTTCACAACAACGTCTAAGAATGATAATTGCTCATTCATCTCTGAAATTTTCCAACAATAAGCAAAAAATTTTGTGTACACCCAATTTTTATTTCGGTCAATGTGAAATGCAAGCTATCCTTATTGCATCATAATATTTGAGGACTAAGAAGTAAAATTAACTGACGAATTAGAATGATCAAAGTCATTTGAAAATCTACCTCTCTAAACATCTTGCGACTACTGGCATAGATATGTTAAGTATTATGGGGATATAGGTTAGTATCTCACGTTTGTACAGCACAAATGGTGAAACAAGTAGCCATATTCCTCAGGAATGGTCATAAATTTAAAAACACAGAAATTCAAAAATTTTGCCTAGAGCAGTATATGGGAAGCATGTGCAACAGAGGTAGAATTTCACAATAAATCCTTCATAATAGATGGTATGTATTGAGCACCTTCAGGCTGAAGGTAAATCAAAGAAATAGTGGTTGCTGGTGATTTTAATGTAGATTTTCCTACAAACTCTTCCAGTCAGAATTTATCACAGTCAGTAACACTAACAGTCAACTTAAATCCTACTGTAAACTTCCCAACTAGGTTAGATAATGACTCAGAAACAGCCAGTCATAATATCTTTATAAAACAGTCAAATGAACAAAATTAAATTGAAAAAGATAGGTCAATAGTCTCTTAGACCACGACATACAGTTCCTTTTGTTAAATGTTAATACTGAAAACGATATAAAATCCACTAAATCTGAAATCAAGAGGATTGTCAGTATGCCAAAAACTGATTATTTTAGGATATGTATACAGTGATCATGGCATGAATGAAAAATACAACTTTTTATTAATACAGTCTTTATCTTATATGAATACTGTTTTCCCCACAAACTAACCCAAACTAGACCAAAGTCTACAATAAAGCCATGGATTACTCAAGAAAAAAGGTATGCTGTAACACAAAAAGGAAACTGTCTGTCAGCTAGAAACAGCACTGATTTTGAAGTAAACGCTAATTACAAGACATATTGCAAATTATTAAACGTAATAATGTGGACATCAAAGCAGATGCATCATAAGAAAAAGATAATCACATAAAATAACAAAATAAAGACAGTATGGGATATAGTGAACGAGGAGACCGGCAGAACCAGACACGAATAGGAAGCAGATAACACTAAGAGTAAATGATACATTAGTAACAGACTTGAGTGGCGTTGCAAAACCTTTTAATGAGCCAAAAACTTTCAATGTTACTGTTACTGAAAAGACAGGGTTGTTAGGTTCAGTAGATGCTGCCGTGTAATATCTCTCGCCGGTTGTCAGAAGTAGCTTCAGTAATATAAATATGTCGATTATAATAACAATATTAAGAAAAGGATAGTTGCTACTCATCATATAGTGGAGATGCTGATCACAAACAGGCATAACAAAAAGACTGTCAAACAAAGATTTTGGCCAGACAGGCCTTCAGCAGAATTCAGACTTCAGTTTGGTCTAGGTAGCCGGACAGTGTGGTCATGTGTACGTTTGCCTTGTCTAATTCTGATGAAGGCCTGTTTGCCGAAAGCTTTGTTGTACTTATCTGTAACTCAGCATTTCCTCTATATGGTGAGTAGCAACTACTTTATTTTATGGACTCTAATAAGCACTTTTTTCTTAGAAAACATGCCTCCAAAATTCAGATGCATCTTATACTCAAAATGAGTATAAAAATGTCCAGTATTTTTATTTAAAATTCCCACCAGTCTTAAAAAATGGGCACATATTCAATACCATGGGAAATCTACCCCTATATGGCAAAAATGGATTCAACTGGCAGCAGCAGTGCACCCATGCAATGAACATGAGTTGCAGGGATTCACAAGCTTGCTAACACTGTCTCTCTCCTGCCCCGCTATCACAAATGCAAAACACTTTCTAGCCTATTGTGCATCATTGTAGTCTGAACTTGAATTGAAAGTAATCAAAATATCCACGGGTGTACTGCCGGTCTACAGTGTCCAACGGGCACAATATTTCGGCGATCATACATGTCGCCATCATCAGGTGAACTGACAGACTGAGCTCCTGTGAACGTGCCGGCACGGAGATCCGTACACTATGGCTGCTCAGAGGGAACTGGGTTCGGTCGCGGCGGCGGCCGATTTAAATACCCTCCACCCGTGGCGCACTCCCTCCACTGTCCGCACCCCGCGCCACGGTCGCGCGGTGGAACAGATTGCAACGGCTTCTGATATGACGTCGGTGTGATGGCTCTGTCCGATGTGGTTGTCACAACTATACGTTTGCTCAATTTACTTTTGACTAACCCAATCGCTGGTTCCCAAGCCTTGCTAAGATTATAGCCACAGTCATGGTTTATGAGGTCGTCATTGGTGCGAATTTCGATGGCCTCTAACAACGCTGTCCCAGTATCTCAACATCTGTACCAGAATCCTCGTGCGTTCATACTCCATAGCGTGATTTTCCGACAAACAATGTTCAGCGACTGCCGACTTGCTCGGATACATCAGTCGAGTGTGCCTCTGGTGTTCACGGCATTGATCCTCGACGGTACGCATCATCTGACCAATATACGACTTGCCACATTGACATGGAATCTGGTACACGCCAGCCTTCCTCAAACCGAGGTCATCTTTAGCGCTCCCCACCAGTGCACGAGTTTTATTCGGAGGACAAAACACAGTTCCGGCCTGGTGTTTCTTCAAAATGCGGGCAATTTTCCCCGAGAGTGCACCTGTATATGGAATAAATGCAGTGCCCACCTCCTCCCTCGTGATTTCATCCATCTCCACAGGTTGTGCTGTAGTGGTTGGGCGGAGAACACATTGAATCTGCCACTCTGAGTACCCATTTTTTTCGAAATACAGTCCTCAGATTTTCCAATTCCTGGGGTAGACTCTCTGCGTCAGAGATAGTGCGCGCCCTATGTACTAGAGTTTTAAGTACTCCATTCCTCTGTGAAGGGTGGTGGCAGCTGTCTGCATGCAAATACAGATCAGTGTGCGTTGTCTTCCGATAAACCCCATGACCTAGGGTGCTGTCAGCCCTTCTCTTGACCAAGACGTCAAGGAAAGGTAATTTACCCTCCGTTTCAGTTTCCATAGTGAATTTGATATTGGGGTGTATGGAGTTTAGATGTGTAAGGAAGTCAAGGAGTTTATCCATACCATGTGGCCAGATGACGAATGTGTCGTCCACGTAACAGAAAAAGCAAGTAGGTTTCCATTCGGATGACGACAGGGCTTCCTCCTCGAAGTTCTCCATGTACAAATTCGCTACCAGCGGTGAGAATGGGCTACCGATGGCGACTCCCTCCCTTTGTTCGTAGTATTCTCCATTAAAAAGAAAATACGTGGAAGTCAAGACATACCTAAATTGAAAGTGATTTGTGCTATCAGTAAAAGTACAATATTTTTGTTAACAGCTAGTTATATAATGGAAAAAAATAAAAGATATTCATATGATGCAGGCTGTAAATTGAAAGTAGTAGCACACGCAGAAGAACATGGAAACAGAAGAGCTGAGCGGCATTTCAACTCTCCCCAATAGAGATAAAGCCATTCATGATTCATGGGCTAGTCAAGAAGAACTGGAGGGGGGGGGGGGGGGGGGGAAGTATGGATAAATGTGCAAATAGTGGACTGAATGCAAAATTAGAAGATCATATATTGAAATGCATTCAACGACACCCTCAAAATGGCATTGGAATTACTGCAAAAATGTTTCAAATGCACCCTCATAAGCTAGTGCTACAGTTGAAATTAACATCCTTTAAGGGTGGAGCTGGTTCGTGCTAGAGGTTTATGAAGCATCATGAGGTTAGAATTTGAACCAAAACCAAAATATCTCAGAAAATGGAGAGAAAATATTATCTTTCCATCACTTTATTATTCAACATCAAAAGAAAATCAGAGTGGAACTATGCCTAACAGCAAATATAAGTGAAACTCCTCTGACATTTGATGTGCCGACTAACAGAACTGTTGCCACGAAAACTGTAACTATAAAAACAAGTGGACATGAAAAACACGCAACATTGTTATCCTTTCATGTTGTGCTATGGTATTAAATCCAATGATCATTTTCAAGTGCAAAACAATGCCAAAACCTTCTGAAATACCACCAGGTGGTGTTCTTCACATACATGACAAGGGTTGGAAGGTATGAAATTATGGGTTAACAGAGTATGGGAGAGAGGGAAGGTGCTTTATTTAAGAGAGATCTCTTCTTGTGCTAGACAGTTTATCAGCCATTTGAAAAATTCTGTGAAAGAGAAATTGAGACAGAAAAATAAGAACTTCTTGTTATTCTAGGAGGACTTACTCCATAACTGCAACCTCTTGATGTCTCGATAAATAAACCCTTTAATGTGTATATGAGAGAGGAATGGAACAAATGGATGATGGACAAAACCCAACATGAATTCATGCCAAAGGAAGCTTTAAAATGATCTACAGTCAAACATGTGTGTCGGTGGACAAAACAAAACAGTCATGGTCTAGAGTGAGAGAAGACATTACTGTTAAAACTTTCAAGAAGTGCCACATAAGTAATTCTCTTGATGACTATGAGGACAATCCTATATATGAAGAGTCCAATGAGGACAAGGAAGAAGAAGAAGAAGAAGAAGAAGAAGAAGAAGACGAAAGTTTAGACGACAATTTTCAGGGACTTTAAAGGTCAGTTCAGTTTTATAAACAAGTTTTTTTTTTAAATCTGGCTTTGCACTCTAGTAATAAAAATGGAAATTTTTTTTAACTGCTTGAAAAATTATAGTGCATAAGATAAGGTACACTTTTCATAATATTGTCATTATTCCATCCTGGATATGTCCACTACAAAATATCAACCAAGTTAATGAAATAGTGTGCTTCTGAGTTTAGTAACATATTAAGATGTCTGTGGAGACAGCCATTTACCCAGTGAGGAATATTTCCTGAATGGATGAAAATAATGAAATTATGCCTTTGTTTAAGAAAGGAGATACAGAAATACTGCTAAATTACTATCCAATTTCACTTTTGCCAACATTCTGAAAAATATCAGAAAAGGCAATAGATGTACAACAGTCTTCTTAACCAACTGACAACAAATTATATGTTGTCAAAGTTGCAGTTCAGATTTCTAAAAGGTTCTGGTACAGAGAAGGGTATCTACACATACAGTGAGAATGGACTTAATTAATTAGACAATAAATTACAGGCTACTGGCACAGTTTGTGATCCATAGGAGGCATCTCACTACGTAAGTCACCTTATACTTGTAAGTCAATTACAATATTACAGTGTAGCAAGAAATGCTGAAAAATGGTTCAAATCCTGTAGCTCTGACATGAAACAAAGGGTGTCATTAGGAAAGAAACTTTTATTAAGCTACTGGGATTTATTTACATATTTTGAATCCCACTAGTTTCCATATTACCACCCTTACTTTGTGTGTATCACCTTACTTTGTGTGTATCAATGACCCTTAATTTGCCACATCACCAAATGTCAAGCTTATTTTGTATGCAGATGATACAAACATCGCAACAAGTAGCAAATCAAGTGTAATCTCAGGAAGATCGGGTATGGAATTTTCATGGACATGAATAAATGGTTCCTAGCAAATTCTATGAAAAGGAAAGTTGCTACTCACTATATACATACAGGGTGGTCAGAAAAATGTGTGAAATGCTTGTAGGGATGTTACAGGGCAGGTTGTACTGAGACATAAATGTTAAGAAAGAAATTGCTCCGTTTCCGGGTTATTTAGTATTGAAGTTAGCCAATCACGGTGTCGCGCACTCACATTTAAGCGGCCTGCCAGGGGTGGTGTTGCCCAACGAGTGCCTTGACTCGTTAGCTGAAACTTGAATTTACGCACGCGACGCCCCGATTGGCTAACTTCAATGGTAAATAACTTGGAAACGGAGCAACGTATCGAATTTCTTTCTTAACATTTATGTCTCAGTACAACCTGCCCTGTAACATCCCTACAAGCATTTCACACTTTTTCTGAGCACCCTGTGTGCGAGTTGCATTTGCGTGCGTTTTCTGTTTTTGACAATGGCCTTATTGGCCGCAATCTTACTCTGTGACAGTCTCTTTCTTGTGCCTATCTGCAACTCAGCATCTCCACTACACGGTGAGTAGCAACTTTCCTTTTCATAATATTGTTATTCCATCCTGGATTTTCCATTGTTTGATCCTAGCAAATTCTTTGTCACTAAAATTTGAAAAAACATACTACCTGCTACTTAGAACTTTTAAGAAGTTTCCCGCCAGTATATGCCTAAAATACTGGGTGAGCCAGCACTAAAAAAAATTAGTGTGGTGAGAAATCTTGTTTCTTACCAGCGGGAACATCTATGCTAGTAATGGATAACCTTGGCAGAGATGCATAATACATGATGTCCAAGCAGTTTCATGCCCTTTTGATGTCAGTGTTGAATGAATTGTGTACACCACAAATACGCACTAGTCCCAGACTGAACATATGTTTATTCTTGGAAGTTACTTCAAAGCACAATGTTTCTTAAAATGTTATGAAGACTTTCGGGTAGCTGTTCCCGATACAATGGTGCCTAAAAAATCAATGATTTCACACTTAGTCGCTCGTTTCAAGAAAAACCACAAGTGTGAATGAATATGAGCGTCTTGTCCGACCTTCAGCGTCAAGAGATACCTCATTGGAATATATCTGCACCCCCTTGCCACATTCACCAAAAAAGTCGAAACAAAAGCTGTGTCAGCAAATTGGAATGTACTAGGGAGTGCTTACAGAGCCACAAACAGGCCGAAACTGCATCTGTATGGCATTCATATTGTGCATGAGCTTTGTGAACCTGATAGAGGAAAAGGACTACATTACTGTCAATGGTTTTTGTATTTTATTTGGTATAATGTTCAGGTGTTGGATTTTGTATTCTTCTCCGATGATGATAGTTTCATCTAAGGGGCTATGTAAACAGCCAGAACAACAGATATTGGAGTTCAGAAAACCCTCACTTTTCCAACAGATCCCATTACATTCACAGAAGGTTGGAATTTGGTATGCAATTTCACACACAGTATTGTAGGCCCAATTTTTTTTCTTGGGAACAACAGCAACTGAACATCACCAGGACATAGTCATGCAACTCACAGCATGATTAGAGGCCAATGGATGACATTGCTGGCTGCAGCATGATGGCACAACAGCACACAGCACAATGATGATGATGAGCAAGCCAGATTTACCTCCCCTCGACTTTTTCCTCTAGTGAAATCTGAAAGCTGATGTCTATAAGAACAGCCCTCACATTATCGACTCACTGAAGCACATCATCAAAGAGTACATATACAACATAGGTGTAGCTACCATTTAAAAAGTAACAGCTAAAACTAAGAACTGTGTCGAGGCGAGTGTTGCAGCGCGAGAGACATTTCTAACATCTGTTATGAGAATATACACACTGAATCACCAAAGAAACTGGTAAAGGTACACATATTCAAATAGAGATGTATGTAAACAGGCAGGATATGGCGCCACGGTTGGCAATGCCTATATAAGACAAAAAGTGTCTGGCACAGTTGCTAGATCAGTTACTGCTGCTACGGTGGCAGGTTATCAAGATTGAAGTGAGTTTGAACGTGGTGTTACAGTTGGGCATGAGCTATGGGACACAGTATCTCCGAGGTAGTGATGAAGTGGGAATTTTCCTGCATGACCATTCCACGAGTGTACCGTGAACATCAAAAACCTGGTAAAATATGTAATCTCCGACATCACTGCGGTTGGACAAGATCCTGCAAGAATGGGACCAACAAGACTGAAGAGAATCATTCAACGTGACAGAAGTTCAACCCTTCTGCAAATTGCTGCAGATTTCAATGATGGGCCATCAAAAGTGTCAGCCTATGAACCATTCAATGAAACATCCTTGATACATGCTTTTGGAGCTGAAGGCCCACTCGTGTACCTCTGATGACTGCATGATACAAAGCTTTACACCTCTCCTGGGCCTATCAACACTGACATTGGACTGTTGATGAATGGAAACAGCCTCATGAATCCATGGACGATGCACGTCAGCGGGGGACAGTTCAAGCTGATGGAGGCTCTGTAATGGTGTGGGGCATGTGTAGTTTGAGTGATATGGGACCCGTGATATGTCTAGATACGACTCTGACATGTGACACGTACATAAGCATCCTGTCTGACACCTGCCTCCATGTCCATTGTGCATTCCAACGGACTTGGGCAATTTCAGCTGGACAATGTGACACCCCACACATCCAGAATTGCTCCAGGAACACTCTTCTGAGTATAAACACTTCCACTGGCCACCAAACTTCCTAGACATGAACATTAGTGAGCATATCTGGGATGCTTTGCAACATGCTGATCAGAAGAGATCTCCATCCCTTGTACTCTTATGGATTTATGGATGGCTCTGCAGGATTCATGGTGCCAATACTCTTCAGCACTACTTCAGACATTAGTCAAGTTCATGCCACGTCATGTTGTGGCACTTCTGCGTGTTCGCAGGGGCCCTACACGATATTAGGCAGGTGTACCAGTTTCTTTGCATAGCTTCTGGCTCACCCTGTATGACAACAAACAGATAGAAGAAGTTGACTGTATTA